>NC_063363.1:34714794-34768153 GCF_021869965.1 Rhincodon typus | reverse complement strand
CCCTCACTCACTCAACTAATACTGTCACTCCCCCTCACTCACTCACTAATACCGTCACTCCCCCTCACTCACTCAATTAATACTGTCACTTTCACTCCCTTGGTTGACACTGCTGCCTTCCATCACTCCATCACTCCACACTGTCACACTCCCTCATTCCCTCAGTTAATATTGTCACACTCTCTCCTCATACTCCCTCACTCAGTTAATATTGTTTCCCTCCATCCTCACTCCTTCAATTCATACTGTCACCTCCCTGACTCACTTGGTTAATGCTGGCAATTTGCCTGCCCATTCTCTCCCAGTTTCTAGTTTCTGCTGCCTTGCACTCTCCTTCATTACTCTGCATTCTCTACCAACAGCTTGCTATCTTACTGCTTTGACTGTAAACATTTTGTGCAACCCATGTGACTTTGCTTCAAGCTTTGGCGTGTTTGCACTATGAGGGAGTCTGATGTCTTTAAATGTTGTTCTTCTATTGCAAGCGGCTGCCTGACTAATCGTTCCATCTTCCAGACATATCCCTTTATTTGCAGTGTGTGAGAGCACAGTGCTGCCAGAGTAAATATCAACGAGTCCGACATGATCAGACATAAATAAAGGGAGAGTGGTCAAGGCTGGAGGATTTCACTATGAATTAACTCACTGTGAATTTACATTACCACCTCAATTTGACTCTAAACTAGAGCCAGATTGTCCCATGCTACTGTATAATTCACTTTCTGCATTACTGAATTGTATAGGCCAGATATCCCACAGACTTACAGCTTTGGTATCTAACCCTCCGTTTTCCATAATGTATTATTCCCTCCATCTTCAATCCTGAAGTCCCATTTTTTTGTCCATCTCTGACCTTTTGATCTTTCTTTCCTTCACTCTTCAATTCTTCAACATATCTATTCATCTCCAATCCATTAAAATGGCATCAGCTTCAATCCTTCAATGTGTCTTCCCTTTGAAGTTCTTCTCAGTTTGTCTCCCTGTCCATCTCCAATCTCTCAGACTTTGTCTTATTCCATCTACTATTCTTCAATATGCTCTTCTAAATTTTGTCAATTCACGATGCAGCCAAGTGGATTGAGTATAACTTTGCAAATCCTTCCATCCTCACAATGGCAGACAGTAAGAGTGGGAGATATTCCTGGCCAGCCATGTGATGGTAAAAGCATTGGAACTTTTGCCATCATTATTCATGGCTCCCATCAGCAACATGTACATGAAAGTACTTGCAGGGACTCCATGAGTAAACTGTGACATGCCATGCTGTTCCCTGAAGTGGAAACATTCAATCTCTATGTGGAAAAAACAGAAATTCATGGAAATGCTCAGCAGGTCTTGCAGCATCTGTGGACAGAAATCAGAGTTAACGTTTCAGGTCAAGTGTCTTTTTCTCCTGTTACAGCAATGTCTGCTTTTGTTTCTGAAGGCTGAAAGACAATCTGATAGAAGTTTATAAAATCATGAGAGGTATAGATAGAGTTAATGGTAGTTGCCTTTTCCCTAGTATGGGGGAATTTCAAGACTAGGGGTTACATTTTTAAGGTGAGAGGAGAGGGATTTAAAAAAGATACGAGAGGCAAATTTTTTACACAGAGGGTGGTTCGCGTGTGGAACAATCTTCCTGAGGAAGTAGTGGATGTGGGTACAATTACAATATTGAAAAGACATTTGAATAGGTAGATGAATTGGAAAGGTTTGGAGGGAAATGGGCCAAGTGCAGGCAGGTGGGGCTAGTTTAGTTTGGGATTACATTCAGCATAGGCTGGTTGGACTGAAGGGTCTGTTTCCATGCTGTATGGCTCTAAGGCTTTATGACTATGACTCTCCTACTCTTCATTCCTCCACAATCCTTTGTGTGTTTCTCCAATGTTGCAATCATTCTCAATGTCTATTCTGCATCATCTAGTGTGTTGATCCATTAATCTTCAAGAAGCCTAATGTTGATCTTTATCTCATGTGATTGAAACACTCAAGTGAGGATGTGGTGCAGAGCACATAGCCTTGGCCAGGTTCCATGTTGCACAATGCTTTCAATTTTTGGCACCAATCTTTAGCAAAGATATATTAGCTATGGAGAGGTTATATTGCACATTCCCATAATGATGCTCATGGTGAAATATTTAAAGTATGAACATTGAATGAATCAATTTGGCTGGATTCCCTTGAGTTTTTAAAAGCCTAGTGTAGATTTAATTCAGATGTTTAATATGATAAAGGGATTCTGTAGGGTTGATACCATTCTTTTTGGACATTTCGCATGGTACTGTTGTCTTAGGAAAGTAGACTCTTTAAGGGTCCAAGGGTTATTGAAACAGGCAGGAAGAATATTTGATGAAATCTCCTCAAAGAATTTTGACAGAAGCAAACAGTTAGGAACAAAGGAAATAATCCCTTGTCTTGGCATCAATGCTGGATATGTTCAGGGATTTTAACAGACTTTGATGTATGCAAAAGAATATACTCTCAGGGTGGGCCTCTCTGACTGATTAGTTTAATGAGTTTGAACAGCTTTTCATAAATATTTTAATTAAAGTTAGATATCTGTGATAAGGTAATTTTCTTTCCTTTTGATGTTATTATACATTTATATTCAACATTTTTAATGAATGAGCAATGTAATCAAAATGAATTTCTGTCTGGATATGAAAATGAAATTGAACTGTTGACTTGAATTGAATTGTGATTGAAGAGATGGGTAAGTCTAGAATAAGGGAATACAAACAACATGAAACCCAAGCTAGTAAAAAATGAAGTCAAGCTGAACAACTTAGTGCTTAGAACATTACATATTTTGAAAAGAAGGTTAATTAATCTTTTAAAATAGACAGAAACTTACAAGAAGTCTCTCAGAATGCACGTGACGACTGTTGTTTATTCACTTCAGCCAAAAAAAAAACAGGTTGACGTGTTATCACAGCATCAATCAAAAAGAGAGACATTTGGGATTCAATTAACTTTTATATAATGCTCTAGGTCTTTCCGAAAGCATGAGAATTCAAAGCTTCTGAGGGAACAGAACACCAAAAAGACACCAAAAGAAATTACAAAGTAATTAATTTCTTAACCTTCCTTTTTGACATCTACAAGAATCTGAGGGGACCTGGCAAGGTAAAAGTTGAAAAGATGTTTCCACTTGGGGAAATCTTGGCACATCTAAGGAGTTGAGAGCTGGAGCAGATGAGTAATGAACTTAGTGACTGATAGGGCAGGCTTGAAGGGCTGAAAGGCCCGCTCCATTTTCTATTTCTTATGATGAAATAATAACTTAGTTCAAATTAGCAGCAGGGCCATTTTGTTCTGAGAGAGAGAGGAATTGTAGCATGGAAATGGAAGGGAAAACACCTAATAACGTGATATACTGATCCAGGATATCAAGGGCCAGAACCTGACATGCCACAAAAACAAAGCAAAGCAAAGAATCCTCCACTCTCTCCCAGCATTTGTTCTGCCCAAACAAACTCCAGCTATTTGACCAGAGCAGCCAAGCAATATTTGTTGTCAAAGGTACAGGCTTTCAAAAGGGCTGAGTATTCATGTAACAGTGATTCGACCCAATCTGCATAAGTGTCACACATTCAGTAAGTAGAGACAAAGAGTTCTATCCTACTTTTGGAGGGAGCAGTATATTTGTACTAGCTTCCTAAAGCTTTGGTAACTAAGCCTGACCAAATGTATTTCTACCTATTGTTATCATGTAATAAATCTTCTTGTCTTCTAAGAACAATGCTTCTTCCATTCTTCTATGGTGTTACATACTCCATCAATAATTGCAAGATAGGCCCAAGATAACATAAAGACAAAGAAAGGTTCGTGGTAGTGAACTACCTCAAACAACCGTTACTCAGCACAACATACCAGCAGGTATGGAAAATGCAACAAGAAGATGGAAATTGGGAAAATGCCGCCGTAACTTTATCCTGACCTACATTTAATCTTTATATCTGCATTTTAGATTGTAAGTGTTTCACACTTTACAGAGAAACAATCACCAATAGTTGAATAATAAACTTACATTTGATCGACTTTAAGGCTAAAGTTTTGCTCCTGGTTAGTTTATAATTGGAACACACAGAAATTAAAAGGAATTGTATAATTTTCAGTTCACAGACCATTCTGCAGAAAAACCTGCTGTGGTTGTGACTGTTGCAAAGTATTTGTGGTTTGGGAGGCAGGAATTTCAAATTTGGTGTTTGTAAAGTGTTGGGGGGAAAGCATTGTGTGGTCCCTTTAAAAGATCATTTGTATTTTCTGTGCTAAGAGATTCAAGATGGATGTTTGTGAGCAACAGTTTGAAAGTTTGCAAGTACACAGAGAGCATCCAATTTGAACCATTTGTATCAAAAGGCTGCACAGTTAGCAGGCCAAGCAGCAGCTTTTTTACCAAGACAACAGGCTTTTGAATTGAGCCAACCAATTTGATCCAGGTACTTAGATACCAAAAACCTATTAAATTTAAGTCCGATGGTTTTGACAACATAGAACCAATCCTATTGTAAGAAATATTCTTATGGCTGGGCTGCTAATTTCAACTAAATTATTATTCCACCATCAGAAATAGAAAATGGAGCAGGACTTTCAGTCTGTCAAGCCTGCCCTATCAATCAATAAGTTCATGACTCATCTGCTATCAAGCAGCACCTGCTCAGCAATAACCTGCTCAGTGATGCCCAGTTTGGGCACCACCAGGGGCACTCAGCTCCTGACTTCATTCTAGCCTTGGTTCAAACATGGACAAAAGAGCTGAATTCCAGAGGTGAAGTGGGAGTGACGGCCCTTGACACCAAGGCTGCATTTGACTGAGTGTGGCATCAAGGACCCCGGGCAAAACTGGAATCAGTGGGTATCGGGGCAAACTCTCCGGTGGTTGGAATCATAGCTGACACAAAGGAAGACGGTTGTGGTCGTAGGAGGTCAATCATCTCAGCTCCAGGACATCTCTGCAGGAGTTCCTCAGGATAGTGTCCTAGGCCCAACCATCTTCAGCTGCTTCATCAATGACCTTCCCTCCATCATAAGGTCAGAAGTGGGGATGTTCGCCAATGATTACACAATGTTCAGCACCATTCATGACTTCTCAGATACTGAAGCAGTCCATGTTCAAATACAACAAGATCTGGGCAATATCCAGGCTTGGGCTGCCAAGTGACAAGTGCCATTTGTGCCACACAAATGCCAGGCTATGACCATCACCAATAAGAGACAATCTAACCACCACCCCTTGACATTCAATGGTGTTATCAACACTGAATACCCCACTATCAACATTGTGGGGTTTATCATTGAGCAGAAACTCAAATGGACTCACCGCATAAACATAGTGGCTACAAGAGCAGGTCAGAAACTAGGAATACTGCGGTGAGTAACTCACCTCCTCACTCCTCAAAGCCTGTCCAAGATTCTAATTTATAAGTGGGACTTTTATTCATTGGAACAGCATACCATTAGAATCTTACTTTATCCGGGAATAGTTAGGAGTTCAAAGGGATTTATTTAGTTTGTTAATAGTTTAGTTAATTTGTTCACTCTTAGATAAAAACCGAAAGAACTATGGATGCTGTAAATCAGGAACAAAAACTAAGTTGCTGGAAAAGCTCAGCAGGTCTGATAGCATCTGTGAAAGAAAAAACGGAGTTAACGTTTCGGATCTGGTGACCCTTCCTCAGAACTGAGAATTGTTCACTCTTAGAGTTAGGTAAATAAGTTCTTACTTGTTGATTTTAAAGTGAGCATCAGGAATTTATTTTTATTTAACTGCTAGAAGTTGCTGAAAAGCAGGCTACACCCTCCTTTTACAGATTATAGGGTGAGGTGCTTCTCTCGGGGGAGTCAACCTCTGCTTTATAACATGACAAAGCATTATATTGATAGACACAAAAACAGAAATTGTTAGAAAAGCACAGCAGTTCTGGCAGCATCTGTGGAGAGAAATTGGAGTTAATGTTATAGATTGAGTGACCCTTCCTCAGTCACGTTCTGAAGAAGGTTCTGATTTACAGCATCCATAGCTTTTTTCAGTTTTCACATTGTACTGATAGATTTGTTAGGAAAGGGGATTAATGAATATGGAACAAAGACTACTAACTGGAGTTGAGATCTTTAGCAGCCATGATCGGATACAATATGCCTCCCAACAGCAGAAGCAACCATTGTAAATGATTAAAGTTGACGATACACAAGAAAGCAGAGATGGAGGAGTGCAGATATCTTTGAGAGGTGATGCATCCAAGAAGATTACAGAGATAGAGAGGTTCGAGCTGAGGAAGGCATTTGAAAAGAAGTGTGAGTTAATGTAGGTCAGGGAGGATAGGGATGATCAGTGATTGATGCATGGTAGGAGACAGATAGCAGAGATTTGATGAGCTTGAGTTTGTGGAGGGGATGGGAAACCAGCTGGTGAATCATTTGAGTGTGAAGTCCAGATGGAACAGGCAGATGAGGGCTTCGGTGGCCGATGAGCTGAGTCAAGGATGGAGTTGGGCACCATGGAATTGGCTAACATAACCTGGAGTGATGACTCCACATTTGACAATGTTACTAGTGGGCCCCTGTGGAAGCCACAGGAATGAATATTGAATTTTCAAATGTCACAAAGCTGACAGAAGCACCAGACTATGAAACGGAGCACAATAGACCACAGGAGGGTTTGAATTTTCTTGGGAATTGGGCAGTCAAGTGGCAGATGAAATGTAACTCTTTACCTTCACTGAATATAAAATTGTCAATCACAGTCTTGTCACTTTGAATTGACCTCAGCTCTTTCAGGACAAATACTCAGATTTCCATGATTCTTTCTGGCACAATTTCTTCTTGCTTTCTTATGGGTTTTAATTTTTAAAACATACTCTCTTGTTTACATGGGTATAAAATATGCAGAAAGAAGAAAATTAAAAACAGTATTATGCACATGGAAAATAAAAGCATTCCAGTAGTCCCAATTGACAAAAAGTGCAAAAGACAAGGCTAAAACATTTGCAACCATCTTCAGCCAAAAGTGCTGAGTGGATGATCCATCTCAGCCTCCTCCTGAATTCCTCAGCATCATGAATGCCAAGTTTCAGCCAATTCAATTCACTTCACATGATAAGAAGCCGCAGCACAGGGCATTGATAACTGCAAAGTCTATGGGACCTGACAATCATCTGGCAGAAGCACTGATGACTTGATTTCTAGAACTAGATGCCAAGCTTTTCCAGTCCAGCTTTAGATTTGACATTTACTTGACAATGTGGAAAATTGCCCATGTATGTCCAATCTGGCAAATTACTATCATATCAGTCTACTCTCAATCACCATTAAAGCGATGGAAGGTATTGCTAGTGCTATCAAGCTGCACTTACATAAGAACATAAGAACTAGGAGCAGGAGTAGGCCATCCGGCCCCTCGAGCCTGCCCCGCCATTTAATAAGATCATGGCTGATCTTTTTGAGACTCAGCTCCACTTACCTGCCCACTCACCATAACCCTTAATTCCTTTACTGTTCAAAAATTTATCTAGCCTTGCCTTAAAAACGTTCAGTGATGTAGCTTCAACCGCTTCACTGGGCAGGGAATTCCACAGATTCACAACCCTTTGGGTGAAGAAGCTCCTCCTGACCTCAGTCCTACATCTGCTTCCCTTTATTTTGAGGCTATGCTCTCTAGTCCTAGTTTCACCTGCTAGTGGAAACAACCTCCCTGCCTCCACCTTATCTATTCCCTTCATAATCTTATATGTTTCTATAAGATCTCCCCTCATTCTTCTGAATTCCAATGAGTATAATCCCAGTCTACTCAGTCTTTCCTCATAATCCAACCCTCTCAACTCTGGAATCAACCGAGTGAATGTCCTCTGCAACCCCTCCAGTGCTATTATATCTCTTCTCAAGTAAGGAGACCATAACTGCACACAATACTCCAGATGTGGCCTCACCAGGACCCTATACAGCTGCAGCATAGCCTCCCTGTTTTTAAACTCCATCCCTCTAGCAATGGCAGACAAAATTCCATTTGCCTTTTTAATGACCTGCTGCACCTGCAATCCTAGTTTTAGCGATTCATGCACAAGGACACCCAAGTCCATCCACACACACCATACACCACATCCACAGGTACCCCATTGTCCACCATGCAAGTAATGTCCTCAAAGAATTCCACCAAATTAGTTAAACATGACCTACCCTTCATGAACCCATGCTGGGTGTTCCCAATGGGACAACTTATATCCAGATGTCTTGCTATTTCTTTCTTAATGATAGATTCAAGCATTTTCCCCACTACCGAAGTTAAGCTAACTGGCCTATAGTTACCTGCTTTTTGTCTACTTCCTTTTTTAAATAGTGGCATCACATTGGCTGTTTTCCAATCTGCGGGAACCACACCAGAGTCCAATGAATTTTGGTAAATAATTACTAGTGCATTTGCTATTTGCCCCATCACCTCTTTTAGTACCCTGGGATGCATTTCATCAGGGCCAGGAGAATTGTCTACCTTTAGCCCCATTAGCTTGCCTAGCACTGCCTCCTTAGTGATAATGATAGTTTCTAGGTCCTCACCTGCTATAAACTTCTTGCCATTAGTTTTCGGCATGTTATTTGTGTCTTCCACAGTGAAGACTGACATGAAATAACTGTTTAATGTCTCGGCTATTTCCTCATTCCCAGTTATTAAATTGGCCGTCTCATCCTCTAAAGGACCAAAGTTTACCTTTGCCACTCTTTTACGATTTACATATTTATAGAAACTTTTGCTGCCTGTTTTTACATTCTGAGCTAGTTTACTCTCATAATCGATCTTACTTTTCTTCATAACCTTTTTTTGTAGCTTTCTGTTGGCCTTTAAAGATTTTCCAGTCTACTAGTTTCCCACTAATCTTTGCTTTATTGTATGTGTTTTTTTTCAATTTGATATTTTCCTTTATTTACTTAGACATCCATGGCTGGATCTCTCTTTTCCTACAGTTCTTCCTTATCACTGGAATATACTTCTGCTGAGCACTGTGAAAAATCGTTTTGAAAGTCCTCCACTGTTTCTCAATTGACCCACCATAAAGTTTTTGCTCCCATTCTACCTTAGCTAACTCTTCCCTCATTCCTTCATCGTCTCCTTTGTTTAAGCACAGGACATAGGTACTGGATTTAACCTTCTCACGCTCTATCTGTATTTTAAATTCGACCATACTGTGATCGCTCCTTCCGAGACGATCCCTAACTGTGAGATCTTTAATTATTCCTGTCTCATTACACAGGACTAGATCTAGGATAGCTTGTTCCCTCATAGGTTCCATTACATATTGTTCAAGGAAATTATCGCGGATGCATTCTATGAACCCCTCCTCAAGGCTGCCATGACCGACCTGGTTTGACCAATCGATACGTAGATTAAAATCCCCCATGATAATTGCTGGAGCATTTTTACATGCATTAGCTATTTCTATGTTTATTGCCTGCCCCACCACGATGTCATTATTTGGTGGCCTATAGACCACGCCTATTGGTGACTTCTTCTCCCTGCTATTCCTAATTTCCACCCAAATGGATTCAACGTTTTGTTCAGTAGAACATATATCATCTCTTACTACCGCCCTGATATCATCCTTAAAAATCAGAGCAACACCACCTCCCTTACCTTCCTGTCTGTCCTTCCGAACAGTTTGATACCCCCGGATATTTAACTCCCAATCATGACTATCCTGTAACCATGTCTCTGTAATGGTCACTAAATCATACCCATTTGCCATGACTTGCGCCATCAACTCATCCACCTTGTTTCGAATGCTCCGAGCATTCAGATAAAGTGCCCTTATGCCAATTTTTACACCTTCTTTTTAGGTCCTATTACCTCCATTACTAACAGTTCTTGAGCTCTCCTTCCCTTTAACTTTTTTCCTAATTTTCAATGGAGTTGAAGCTTTCTCATCACCTGCTAACCTGCTGCTTTGCCTTACATTAATTGTTATTCTCCCTCTACGCTCACTTCTCCCTTCCCCCCTACTTACTAGTTTAAAGTCCTATTAACCACCCTATTTACCCTTTTCGGCAGTACACTGGTCCCGGCCCTGTTCAGGTGGAGTCCATCCCAGCGGTATAGATCCCTCCTGTCCCAGAACTGATGGCAGTGCCCCAGGAAAAGGAAACCCTCTTTCCCACACCACTCTTTTAGCCACGTGTTTACTTCCCTGATCCTCACCTCCCTATGCCAATTTGCATGTGGCTCGGGCAGCAATCCAGTGATTATGACCCTTGAAGACCTGTTTTTTCAATTTTGTTCCTAGCTTTTCATAATCCCGAAACAGGTCTTTTTTCCTAGTCCTGCCTATGTTGTTGGTACTTACGTGGACCACAACAACTGGATCCTCTCCCTCCCTCTCTAGTATCCTTTCAAGCCGGTCAGAGATGTCTCGCACCCTGGCACAGGGCGGGCAACACACCATGCGGGATTGTCTATCCTGCTCGCAAAGGATACTGTCTATCCCCCTGATGATGGAATCCCCTACAACTACAATCTGTCCTTTAGCTCCCCCTCTTGAATGGCCTCCTGAACCATGGTGCCATGGTCAGTTGACTCATCCTTCCTGCAGCCCTGTTCCTCATCCACGCAGGGAGCAAGTGCGTCATACCTGTGGGACAATGTCAAGGGCTGCGGCTCCTGTGTTCCTGTCTGCAGGGTTCCTCTACCTGCCTCACTCGTAGTCACACACTTCTGTCCCTGCCCACCAATCGAATTAACATTAGTTAATCTACCAGGCGTGACTGCCTCCTGGAACACAGCATCCAGGTATTTCTCCCCCTCCCGGATGTGCCACAGTGTTTGGAGTTCGGATTCCAGCTCATCAATTTTGAGCCGGAGCTCCTCAAGCAGCCAACACTTGCTGCAGATGTGGTCACTGCCATTCTCAATGGGATCAGCTAGCTCCCACATCATACAGCTACAACACATCACCTGGCCTGCCATCTCTACTTAGTTAATTATTTAAAATTAATTAGTTTTTTTTTAGTTTCGCAGTGTTCTCTGCACCAGTAAGTTTACTCCGTTATATACTCAAACAGACTCTGGCTTTGCCTTCCGACCCGCTCCCAGAGGATTTGGCGTCTAGGTGACCACCTTGAAAGATAGCAAAGAGATGAGGAAAAAAAATACAAATAACTTACCTGCTCACCACACTTAGTCATTATTATTATGTTAGAGGAGGTGGAAGGGTGGGAGACACTACGCGTGTAGTGTTTCGGGTATTAGTTAACTCCCAAATTTACTGGGTGGAAGCTTACCTTCCCAGGCTGCCCTCGTGCTTTCTCCCGGACTCCCACCGCTGAAAACAACAATAAACTTACACAACAATAATGCTCATGAAGGCTCAGCTTGAGCTCCAGATTGCATTACAGACTTAGTTGAAGTATAGAACAAAGAGCTTAACCAAAAAAGTGAGGTGAGAGTAACTGCTCTTGATGTCAATCCATATCGGACTGAGTATAGCATCAAGGAGCCAGAGGATAAACTTGAAGCAATAGGAATTATGGAAAAAATTCTCTCCACTGGGGTCATATAGCTCGAAGGAAAATTGTTGCCTTTTTTGAAGAAACTCAGTCTAAGGACATTTCTCCAGGAGTTTCTTAGTGTATTGTCCTGGGTCTACCCAACTTCAGTTGCTTCAGCATTGACCCTCTCTCCACCACAAGGTCAGAAGTGGGGACGCTTGCTGATGATTGCAAAATGCTCAGCTCCATTCACGACTCCTCACATACTGAAGCAGGCCATGTTCAAATGCAACAAGACCCAGGCAACATCCATGATTTGGCTGATGAGTGGCAAGAAACAGCTGCACCGCAGAAGTGCCAGGAAATGGCCATCTCCCACAAGAGAAAATCTAAGCATCATCCCCTTGGCATGCAATAATATTACCATCACTGAATCCCCCACTATCAATATTCTGGGGATGAGAATTGACCAGAACCTGAAATGGACTAGATATATAAGTACAGTGGCTACAGGAGCGGCTCAGAAGTTGGAAATTATGAAACAAATAAATCAGCTTTCATCTCGTCAATGTCCATCCACCATGTCTGTCCAGAGTTGAGTAATACGATGGCACACTGCCGCAGTAGTTAGCACTGCTGCCTTACAGTGCAAGGGAGCTGGGTTTGATTCCAGTATTGGGCAACTGTCTGTGTGGAGTTTGCACATTCTCCCTGTCTCTGCGTTAGATTTCCTCCAGGTGCTCCTTGGTTTCCTTCCACAGTCCAAAGGTGTGCAGGTTAGGTGGTTTGGCCATGCCAAATTGCCCGTAGTATCCAAGGATGTGCAGGCTATGTGGGTTAGCCATGGGAAATGCAGGGTTACGGTGAGAGGTTGTGGGGGGTGTGGTGGGTTTGGGTGGGATGCTGTTCAGAGTGTTGGCGTGGATTTAATGGGGTATTCTATGAAACAGGAGTGTAATAAAATATTTCCATTCTACTGATGACTGCAGCTCCAAAAGCATTCAGGAAGCTTGAAACTTTCCAGGACAAAGCAGCCTGCTTAATTGGCACCATATCCTCAAACATACAATCTCTCCACCATTGGCACTCAGTACTTCTGCAAGTTGCACTGCAGCAACTCACCATGGCTTCTTAGGAGACAGCAACTTCCAAACTCGTGACCACTTACATCTGGAAAGACACGGAAAACAGATACCGTTCCACAGGAACACCACCACCTACAAGTTTCTCTCCAAGCCACACCCCATCCTGACTTCATTCCTTCATCATCATTAGATCAAAATAGTGGAAGACCTTCACTTCTTACAGTACTGCAGAATGTACAGCAAATAAATTACAGCAGGTAAAAGCCAGCTCATCATCACCTTCTCAAGGATATTTAGGGATGGACAATAAATACTGGCCTCACCAGTCATTCCCACATCCCATGAGAGAATGAAAAAAAGTCACAACCACGTTTGGTGACTGAAGCAAATCAGACATTGGATTGACTGATTATTAAAGGCCAATATTAAGCTGAAGTATTGGGGTAATCTTGACACTTCATTAATCATTGGTTTTTGTAGACATCGGTATTGGATCATGATGATGTAAGTTAGGTATTGTGACTGAGAGTGAAAGGTTTGAGAGGACAGTCAATATGTCAGTAGACCTATAAAGGGACTTGTTCGTGATATTATCATTGTACTATGGTGTGTGATCTGAGCGTCCTGGAGTCTATCTTACTTGGAATCACTTGCAGCATGATATATTACAATGGCTCGTTGGTCTAGGGGTATGATTCTCGCTTTGGGGATTATGCAGTTTTGATATGTGAGAGGCCCTGAGTTCAAATCCTCAACCAGCCATGCTTAAGGGTGGCACGGTGGCTCAGTGGTTAGCACTGCTGCCTCACAGTGCCAGGGACTTGGGTTCAATTCCACCCTTGTCTGTGTGAAGTCTGCACATTCTCCCTGTGTCTGAGTGGGTTTCCTCCGGGAACTCTGGTTTCCTCCCACAGTCCAAAGATGTGCAGGTTAAGTGGATTGACCATGCTAAATTGTCCGTAGTGTCCTGGGGTATGTAAATTGGGTGGATTAGACATGGGAAATGTCAGGTTACAGGGAAAGGGTAGGGGAATGGGTCTGGGTGGGATTCTCTTTGGAGGGGTGGTGTGGACTTGGTGGGCTGAATGGCCTGTTTCCACACTGTTGGGATTCTATGATCTATGATAAGCATGCTGCACTGCCAGCCTCACAGCTTAGTGTGAGCCCATACACTGATGTGTCTGTGTGCATATAATAACTGTAATAACTGTCTGTTGGATTCTTCAATACCACAATATCCATATCATTTCTTATGTTCCAGGGGCAACTCAAACATTGCCACATCAGGTAAAATATCCTGCTAGAAGCAAATCTCACGGAAGTGATTAATGATGTTCTGGATTCTGTGAGCACTAGACAATATTGGTCATGACAAGCCATTGCAACTTGTCCAGAAGGGTAGATTGAAAGTGTAGCCTGCACCTTGGAGAGATTAAATTAAAATAATTATTTGCTGTAACAATGGCTGAATCTTATTTTTTTGGTTAAATGTCAATTTCTCCCAAGTTTCATGGAGAGTTCCTCTCTACAAGGTCTGGCAATGGGACAATGACCTTCTCTGCTTTGCAAGTGTGCATGCCACCATCTTCTTTCCAGTATCCTACACTCTCTCTGTTACTGCACCCACTTCCTACCAAATCTCACACTCTACCACTCTCACTGCTGCCTGCACCATCCTCCCCACTCTCTTTCATCCGGCCCAACTCCCCAGCATCACTAATCCTATATGCCCTCTGCATTACCTACTCACTCACTTCAGACATCTCCTCACCTGCACCAACAGTAACAGCTGTGCCACCCACTCTCACCTCCCTCAAGACCCGTCTCTCTCTCTCTCCCATTCCAGGAGGAACACAGGCCCCAAGAAGGCCAAAAGACTCGGGACACCCGCCGGGTTGGCCTAATGTGGGAGAGGATCCTGACTCTGTCTGTTGGAGTGCCTGACAGTGTGTCTGGATTGATATCAGAGGTTGCTTTTGACTACCAGTGCTGGAACCCTGGAGCAAGGCCTATCTCCTTTATCTTGAACAAGGCCTGCTGACGACCATGATGTGTTTCCTTGGCTTTGTATCTGCACTGAACGGCGTGGCAAAGCATCAGGAATCGAGTACTCTGGTACTTGGTACCTCTGGCTGAGGGGCATGATGCAAAAATAAAAGGCAACGCAAGGTAGGGATGCTACAAGCACTCAAGTAGGGTCAGAGAGAGCAAGCATGTGACAGGGAGTGATTAAGCTGAAGATACAGCCTGGTGCAGTCCATGAGCTTGGTGTGTGACCCTGAGCAGTCAGTGTCCTCTCATTGTAATGATACAATGAGAGTTACCAAGGCAGCCTGAGTACAGCATTGAAAGGCAGAAGCATCCGAAGAGTAAATAGAAACTGTGCCACAAGGGTTTGAACCTGGCATATATCAGACATCAATGTCCATGGATGTGGGTTGCATGTGGCCAGTGCCCAGGGAGCCTGGCCTGAGATACTGGTGCCCCGTGCCCTAAGATGGAGGTCCTTTGAAGCAAGCAGTGAGTCAAATCTGCTCAGTACCTAGTCTGATTTCCAAACTGCAAATTGGTGGCATCCAGTTTACTTGCCGTGGATGGTAGGATAGAAAGCTGCATATTAATAAGGCAAAGGTTAATAAGGTCGTTAACAAGGAATAATCCCCTTCAAAAGGTAACTCACTGCAGTCAAACAAGTACCACATCGCAACATCCGGAGCTTAGTTCAACAAATACAACAAGCTGATCTCGATGTTGCTGGACTTTACACATGATTCTCCCAGATTTCTGGTCATAGCCCATATTGTTCACACTTCTTTAAGTTTCAACCCTCTATTTCACTGAATGATTGATTTATCTGTGGAAGACAGCATTAGAGATAGGATTAATTCAGGTACAAAGCAGACAGATTTGTTTTTCAAGGTACTATTTTGAGGTAATGTAGAAATATAATTGTAAATATAATGTGTGACGAGATGTAAGATGTTTGGGAGAAATAGGGGATATTTGAGTGATGGTTGCCAAAGCGCTCTAACATTACACTTATTCTTATTTCCAAAAGAGTTCTGATTTGATTAATTAGATTTGATTTATCAAATAACTCCAGTCAATAACTAAATTAGTGTTGTATTTTGCATCTGCAGCATGCACTAATAGAGTTATATGGATCTTGGTCTTTTGTCTATCATAAGTTCCAAAAAAAATTGCTCCCAGGAATACTGCACTCAAAGTAAAGTCAGCTTCAGTGGAGGCTTCGTGTGTTAAAACCTAGTTATAAATCCCTTGAAGAAAGTGAGTAGGAGCCATGATGGTAGCAGGTCCGAGGCTATTTTATCCAAACACTCTTCTGAAATGTGATGCCATAATTATACACTGACAGGGGCAAGTCTGGTCTTCATGAAACAGATTGCAACAGTTTGCAAACCACTGACCTGCGACCTTTGCAATGAAGAAACCCCAGGAGCCTCCCTCACTTTGTGTATCTCAGGAGCCCCCATGGTTTCCAGCCTGAAGATTTATGTTACAGAAAATAGCTGTTTAAATGCTTTTACTTTTATTGTTGCACTCACCCTTTTCCTGGGTCTCTTTCCATCCTGCTCTCTGTGCTTAGCAAAATAAAAGGAGCTGATTCTCTCTGAAAGAATTTGAGCTCTGTCATTGCTTATTTGCTGAGGGTGAGGTTGAGGCACTGTTTATTGATGGAGTTCATGCAGACCACAGCTTGGTTATATATTTAGAGCTGCACTTACAATCAACCAATTGGTAACAAGCCATATTGCAGGCATTCATTTCTCACAGATCCAATAAAATACACGGACAATCAGCTCAGGTTTCAACATTATCCATTTGTTTGTTTTGTCCATTCATCATCGATTCTGGCCCCGGTTTTAACTCCTTCTGCCTGGAGCAAACCGATGTGGGGTGTGGGCTGTGAGCACTGTCGTCTTACCTCCTCTTATCTCAAACAAGTGAGATATCTTGGTCCAAAGATTTGCATGTTTGGCTATGCGAAATCACTCTGTAACGATGAATTGCACCCTGTAGTATCCAGTGATGTGTAGGCTGAGTGGATTAGTCATGGTAAATCCAGGGTTCTAGGGATAGGGTCAGGGTATAGGTTTGGTGGGATCCTGTTTGGAGGGTTGGTGTAGTCTCAGTAGGCTGAATGGCCTCTTTCCATACCGTAGGGATTCTATGATTCTATTCCAATGTGTCCTATTAAAAATCATCCTGACCTGTTTCAGCAAGGAACACTCTGGGGTCTTTCTTTAAAGCTGAGGAGGGCATCTGGTGATGCTATTGGGCATCAATCTGCTAAGTCATTCTGAAGTCTGACTGGATTTCAGGCAGTGATGGTTTCCTCCAGTGGGAAACCTGATGAACAGAGAACACCTAGGCTGGTAGGTTTAGTATGTTGATACATTTTCTTGAGGAATGAATTTATTTGGCCTCCCTTGCCCCAGGTTCACAATGGGATTACCTCCTGCACACATATTCTCAGATGCGCCCCACACCCTCATGGACCTGGTTAGGTTTGACTGTGCATCACAGAAAATAACGTGAGAGTAAGCATTGAACTGAATTAGTGTTAACTAAACTTTGGAACAGAGCAGTGATCTCTTCCAATTCTGTATGGTTCTGTATGACTAGATTAACAGGAAATCATCATCAAATTCATTAAATAGGAATTACAGACAATCATTGCTGCAAAATTCAATGCTTGGAAATCCAGTCCTGTTTTAATGGGGAACATTCTCAGCTCTGGGTCAGCATCTTGTGAATTTGATTCCAATTCCAGTGAAAAAAAATCCACTATTAGACAAAGTAGTCAGGCTCATGACTATTCACAAGCCAAGACCAAACAAAATGACAAGATACTAAGAAGCTCAGAGGAATGGTGGGATGTAAGGGTGCTTGTCCATACTTCCCTGAAGGTGGCAAGAGAGATTAATCAGGTAGATAAGGTGGCATTTGGGAGACTTGCCTTTATCAGTTGAGGTATAGACTATAAGAATAGGGAAGTTTAGTTGAACTGTCTAGGACTTTGGTTAGGCCACAGCTAGAGTATTGTGTTCAGTGCTGGTCGCCTCATTATAAGAAGGGTGTGATTGCACTGGGGACAGTGCAGAGGAGATTAACCAGGATGTAGCCTGGGACGGAGCATTCCAGCGATGAAGAGAGGCTAGATAAGCTCAGGTTATTTTCTTTGGAGCAGAGAAGGTTGAGAGAGAGACCTGATTGAGGTATGTAAGATTATGAGGGGCATGGACAAGGTGGATGAAAAATAGCTATTCCTCTTAGTTGAAGGGTCAATATTAAAGGTGTGACAATACTATGGCTTTAAGAAGTGTATTTTGTCTCTTTCTTAAAAAAAAAAGTAGAACTCCCATGGTGTGGAAGAAGGCTATTCAGCCCATTGAATCAACACTGATCCTCTGAAGAGAATCCCACTCAGACCCAACCCCCTACACTATCCTTGCATTTCCCATGACTAATCCATTTAGCCTACACATCCCCAGACACTATGGGCAATTTAGTATGGCCAGTCCATGTGATCTGCACATCTTTGGACTGTGGGAGGAAACCGGAGCACCCAGAGGTAACACACACAGAGATGGGAGAATGTACAAACTCCACACAGACAATCACCCGAGGGTGGAATTGAATGTGGATCCCTGGTGCTGTGAGGCAGCAGTGCTAACCACTGAGCCACTGTGTCACCATTCCTTTTTCTGAAGAAAAGTTGAGACTGAGGTACAAAATGGTCTGCTCAAAATCAATAAAGTAAAACATTTGTGAGGTCTTGAGTTTTGTTTTAAAAGTTGTAACAATAGAAACAGCTTGAATGGTTGGGGTCAAGCTCCCACAGGACCATAATTTTAGTTTTGCTTTCAACAGTTGCTGGGGTCTTGAAACTGGATGTGGAAGCTCTTATTCCTCTCTCTATTACAGCTAAAAGCTGGGGTTCTCTTCCTGCTGCGAGAATTGCATGTGAGACAATCCATTTTACTGAATTTATGGAATTTATGGAATGTTACTATATTGGAACAGTTAATTAGTAGCAATTAATATATATATTATTTTGTTAAACATTTTGATAGAGTTACAGTTAAGCTAATTTTTTAAAAAAATTTTGTCTGTATTTTAACAGTAGTGTTAAAATAAAGGACACAAAAACAAAGTTGCTGGAAAAGCTCAGCAGGTCTGGCAGCATCTGTGAAGGAGAAAACAGAGTTAACGTTTCGGGTCTGGTGACCTTCCTCAGTGTTAAAATAAAGTCTGTTTTGCTTAAAGTTGAGTAGTTTGACCAATCTAATTGCATTTGTAACGCAACCTCTTACACTTACCTTTAAAATAAGGAAAAGTTAAGGTCTAGGTTATCTTCTTCATCTATTTTGAGGGTATTCGATCTGGTCCATAACAGGAGACACAGTGTTAAAGTGAAAAGCAGGAGGTTTAGAGGCAATTTGAGGAAAGATATTTTCATCCAGAGGTGATGGGGTCTGGAATGAACTGTCTGGGAGGGTGTGTAACCCGACAACCTTTAAAAAAAGTATTTGGATGAGCACTTGAACTGTCATGTCTAGTGTAGACTAGTGTAGATAGGTCAGCGCAGACTCAATGGGCTGAAGGCCTTCTTCTGAGCTGTATAGCTCCATGATCTGGTCATTATCACATTTCTCTTGTGTGGCACCGTGCTATGTGTTAAGTGACTGTTGTATTTCCTACATTCCAACAATAACTACACATCTGAAAATTGGCATTTAGGAAGAAAGACTGTTTAGATACATTTCAACTCATGTAACTCATTTCAAAGTGTATTGCAGCCAAGGAAATGTTGCTTTGAGTCTCACAGAGAAACTTTGGGCCTCTCTTAACCAGGCCTACTCTTCCTTTATCTCTAGTTACTGTCATTCATCAAACCTCACACTACAAATGACCTAGACTGTAAGTTCCTATGCCATGGCTCACCAATTTCAGCCTGCTGTCAGTGATAGCCTTCTCCAAGCAAAGAATTCATGTCTTACAGGGAACAGCCCCAGAAACCAATTGATCAGTTGGTCAGCAGAGGTTGTAACAAGATCGACAAATGTGATCTTCCAGAGGTTGAACTGTCACAGTGTCTCAACACTTACTGAAGTATTCCAAAAAAGACTCTTTGAATAAAATGAAAGATCTCAGCCTGAAGCACTCTAGCAGATGGCAGAAAATATGAAGCTATTATAACTGGGCAATTGCACCTGAAATCATTAGGTCCAGTGAACAGTATTGGCATGGTAACCAGGTTACAAAAAGCCAGCGAGCTGTGTGTTAAGTACTAGTCTATCATACCCATTGGGAAGCTGCCCTGAATTTTGGGATCTGTGCAAGGCATGCGGTATGATAAGTCACTGGGCCCACACGTGAAAGAAATGTGGTTCCAAAGATATAGTCAGAGGTTACAACAGGGAACAATCAGAGGACAGGACCAGCAGGATGGCAGCAGCAAGGAATGGGCCAAGACCCTGCAAGTGTATAAACTGATACACACAGTTCACATCGAGACAGGCCTGAGATAAGACTCAGAGTTTAACAATTTCTCATTCCAGGGTGAACACATTCTCTACATTGTGAAGACAACACATTGCTTGGACCAAATCAGGCAATTAGAAGTGTTTTGCCATAATCAACATCATTTGCCCAAAGACAACTGGTAAACATAACCTCAAAACCAAGATTGACATTGGAGTTAGTGCAATATCCTACCAGTCTGAATTCTGAAGTACCTGAATCATTGGAACTCAATGGTGCAACCAACGACCACCAAGTTAACTGCTTTCACTGCTGAGCAATCCCTTACATTGATTAAGTCACCACAGACCCAGAGGACAATAAGGATGCTTCCTGATTAGAGAGAGACACCTGTGTTGAGTTTAACCTGAAAGTCATCATGGCTCAGGCGAGCGGTAAGGTTCACAAGGCAGGACCATCATCGTGTCCTCAGGCAGTGCAGGAATTGAACCCATCCTGTTGGCTTCACTGTGCATCGCAAACCAACCATTCAGCCACCTGAACTAACCAACCCCTTACTTTGCTACATTAAGACTGCAATGTAGCTATACCTGTTTGGCGTGCCAATCACAAATATTCTCCCTGGTAAACATGAGACCTGCAGTGGCTGGGCAACCACCTTGTACAGCTCTCAACATTAGTAGTCACAATGTGGTCACCAAGTACCCATGGCAGCAGAAGAAACCAAGAATGATCACAGGGTACCCAGACAGTTTCAATGCCACAGGACCTTTTAAATGTGGTACTGTATTGCACCTCAGCAGATGCAATCCTGTCAATCAACCATCCCAAAAAGTACAACATTTACATACAGGAACAGCTTAATACTGACTTGGAATATAGTAGCATCACCCACCATGAGAGATGTCTTTCAGTTACATTATAATAACGAATGATGGCACAATCAAGGAATATCTAGACCTGAGACATCGGTACCCCTTTGGTAAGGGAGAGGTCTACACAGGATTCCAACACTTAACTAGTTGAATCCAAGGTTCACAATAGCTAAATTCTTCTCAAAGCTGGATTTCAAACATGGATATCAGTCACTACAAGATGCCAAAGTATCTCAGGAGGTTTTCTTTGTCTTGTGGGGTAGTCATCTACCTTCAGACACCATTTTCAAAATATTGCTCCCAGAGTAGTCACTTTCAGTTTATGCGTTAGAATTCACCCAGCTGTCAACATCCAGGCAGAGTGACAGAAAGTGTGCTCGGATCAGTATACATTGCTAATCATACTACAGTCATGGACAAACCAAAGAAGCTCATGAACAGAACATTCACTTGTTGTTGCTGGCAGTATCTCGCTGTGAAGGATTGGTTTACAACAGCACAAAGTGCCAGGTGGTTTAAGTAAGATCAATATCCATCCATTGTAGAATCCACCCTGACCCTGGCTAGGTTGATGATGTAAGACAGATGACTACCCCACAAGACAAAGAAAAGCTCCTGAGATACCTTGGACTTTTAAACTTTATGGCACCATTCATTCTGAAGTTTTCCGTTTGAACGTCAGTGAGAGAGCACTGAAGTAAAATGGCAAGTGGGCTATCAATATACGTTTGTCAGATTCAAAAAATCACTATCAGCATTTAGGTAAAGGTT
Source organism: Rhincodon typus (assembly GCF_021869965.1). Lineage (NCBI taxonomy): Eukaryota > Metazoa > Chordata > Chondrichthyes > Orectolobiformes > Rhincodontidae > Rhincodon > Rhincodon typus. The sequence goes on along the minus strand of NC_063363.1, from coordinate 34,746,462 downwards.
ATCTCAACCACACCCATTTCAGGTACATTGAGAGTGCACTTCAGTTTATTTGGCGCACCTGAAGAAATAAGATCAGATAATGGGCTGAGCACAGACTTTTTAGGGAGATGTGTACCAAATGGGACATAAACCAAGTGATGTCCTCACCACTTTACCCCAGATCAAACCAAACAAATAGCTCACACATCCTGTTGAACCATCCTGACATGTAGGACAACAGATAAAGCTTTGTGTTTCACCATGCTGGGGTGACACAGTGGCTCAGTAGTTACCAGGGAGCCAGATTCGATTCCAACCTCAGGTAACTGTCTGTGTGGAGTTTGCACATTCTCCCCTTGTCTGCGTGGGTTTCCTCTGGGCGCTCTGGTTTACTCTCACAGTCCAACAGTGTTCAGGTTACATGGATTAGCCATGGGAAATACAGGGTCAGGGGCTAAGTATGTGTGGAATGCTCTTCAGAGAGTCAGTTCAGACTTGTTGGGCTGAATAGCCTCTTTCTGCACTGTAGGGATTCTTTGTTAACCTTTGGATATGGGGTTACCACCATCGTATTTTATAGGCAGTGAGAATGAGAGATCAAAGTCAATATCCCCACAATAGGAACCAGTTACCCATACAGGGTTTTCAAAGTGTGCAATGAGCCCAGGGCTTCAAAAGTCACGATATCCAATAAAGCAACATTGAGGAGGAACAGAGCCAGTGAAGAGAAATTCATAAGATGCTGCTTGTTCACAGTGAACATGAATTAATACAGTCTGACAATAACACTGTGGCAGAACATGGGACAACAATCAACACATTAACAGCACATATACACATAAAGAACAGCCAAGGGCAAAATCCATCTCTCCAGAAGGTCACATCATAACTTGCCCTGAAAGAGTTGTCAAACCATTAAATGAAATATGGACTGTTAGATTTCTGTACCTGTACATTTTACAATCCCTACATGTATATAACTAATTTTGCTATTACCTAAAATTTGTGCTTTCACTTAAACCATGCAAGTTTATTTTTGGAAAAGTAAGGGGATTGTATTATTGCTTTAAGAGTCATCTCCCTTTAAGAAATTCAACATGCCAGTAAGTGTTACAGAGGTGAAATGGAAGAAATCCCCGGTACTCACTTTATAATCAACAACAGTTTATTTATCTAACGCTAACAGTGAACAAGTTAACAGAACTCCTAATAAACCAAACAATTCCCACTTACCTACTAACTATTCCTGAATAAATTAAAATTCTAGTGATATGCTGTTCCAAAAGATATATATCCCACTTCTGTCAATCAAATGAATGGAAGAAATTAAAACTTAAATTTCTCAAAATTACAGTCTGGATAAGTCTTCCAGAATGTTCTTTGTCTTCTCCTCTGTCCTTCAGTCAGGAATGCCTACATCCATTGAATTCTTGTGTCAGCAACATTAGTCAAGAGTTCCATAATACCTTTATTTAATTGATCCTTGCTCTGAGAGATTAGCGATTTCTGGGAGAGCCAGTGATTCTTCTCTATCTTTAGAGCTGATGGCAGTTGAAAGCTGTTCTCTTAACAGATGGCAGTTTGCTCTCACACTAATTTTCAAATGCCCTCTTCTTTTATACTCTTGATGACCTATTAATTTCTTACAATAGGATTGGTCTGAACAATAGGTTGTCAAAGCCATCAGATTTAAATTTACTTGGGCTTAGGTATCTGGGGCCCAGTTTAAATTAATTGGCTACATTCAAAACAACTGTTGTCTTGTTAAAAATACTGCTTCGGTGCTAACAATATATCGTTTTGATACAAAGTTTCAATTTCAAGAACTCTCTGTGCATCTGCTGCTGCCTGCAGACATTTCCATAAAAAAACACATTACCTTTTAAAGGGACCAAGCATTCGTCCCCCCTATTATAGGGGAGATGTCAGAGGCAGGTTCTTCACACAGAGAGTGGTGGGCGTGTGGAATGTGCTGCCGGCAGTGGTAGTGGGGTCAGATACTTTAAAAACTTTTAAGCGACTCTTGGATAGGCACATGGAGGATAGTAAAATGTAGGGTATGCAGGGTAGATTGATCTTAGTAGGATAATAGGTTGGCACAACATCGTGGGCCGAAGACCCTATACTGTGCTGTACAGTTCTATGTTCTATGATCTATGTTCTATTATTTTACAAACCCCTATCCTGCCTTCCAATCCATAAGCAGTATACACAACTTTGCAACACCTCCACCCTTAAGAAAAAAAATGAATGATCATTTTGAAAAGATGGCTTCATTTTTTCTAAATCTTAATGTTATTATTACAAGATACATTGGTCATTAATCTTGAGTTACACATTCCATACTAGTTCTACATACATAAATATTTTGAACTCTATCGTTTATATCTTATATACACATTTTCTTTTAAGCCCGCGATAACGCACCTGCAACAACATTTTCACGACCCACAACATGTACAATCTGTAAATTAAATTCTTGTACATAAAGGCTCCAATGAAATAGTCTGCTGTTCTTGTCTTTAAATCTTTCCAAAAATGTTGAAGGATTGTGATCAGTGTACACAGCTGTCTCTGATATATAGTTTGCGACATAAACATTAAAATGTTGTAAGACCAGTACCAAAGTCAATAACAGATAGTAAGAACTGCTATTGCTGGAGTCAGAGGTAACACAGTGTGGCACTGGATGAACACAGCAGGCCAGGCAGCATCAGAGGAGCAGGAAAGTTGACATTTTGAGTCGGGACCCTACTTCAACTTTCCTGCTCCTCTGATGCTACCTGGCCTGCTGTGCTCTTCCAGCTCCACACTGTGTTACCAAACTCAATAACTCTTTTTCAACGGTTGAATATTTTCTCTGGTGGATATTGAGTTTCTTTGAAAAATAACCGATTGGCCTTTCAATTCTACAACCACCTTCCTGTAACACCACAGCTCCAATCCAATAGCTACTTTAAAGGGTTTCAAGAAATTTGGCGTGGCTAAAATGGGTGCGGTGGTTAACATTGTTTTTAAAATTCTCAAATGCCTCCTAGCATTGTTCTGTCCACTGGAATTTCATGTTCTTCTTTAACAAATCCATAAGCTATGCAATCACATGACTAAACTTTGGTATAAACTTCAGGTAGAATCCACTGAGTCCCAAAAATCGTAGCACTTCCTTCTGCGAGTATGGTCTGGAAACTCCTTGATGGACTTCATCTTCATGTTTCTCAGTGTCATTCTTCCATGGCTTATGTTATGTCCTAAGAACATCACTTAAACCTGTACGAATTCTGTCTTTGCCAAGTTTATGACCAACTTTGCCTTCCGTAATCTCACAAAGACCTCTGCCAAATGCGCCACGTGACCTGTCCACAAGTAGCTAAAGATCACTAAGTCATTTATGTGGATGGCACAACTGTTCATAAGTCTTTGCAATGAAGAATGCATCAGTCACATTTCAAAGAACATTATTTTAAATTGGTAACGTTCAGTTTGGGATTGCAAAAGTAGAAACGTCTTTCACTCTCTCCAACAAAGCTACATGCCAGCAACCATGAAATAAGTCCAACTTTGTGATGTAAATGGCTTGTCCAACTTTTTCCACACAATCCTCCAGCTTTGGAATTGGGTATGAGTCCTATTTAGCTATGGCATTGACCTTCTGATAATCCATGCAGAATCGTTGAGTACCATCAGGTTTGGGAGCCAACATGACCAGCAAACTCCACTCGCTTTGACTCGGCTCGGTGATGTCTTCTTGGAGCATCACTTCCACTTCATTCTGCACTTGTGCTGTTTTGAGAGGATTAAGTCTGTAGAGGTGTTATTTTATTGAAACAGCATTCCCTATGCCCACCTCATGTACAATTGTATTAGTCCTCCCCATTTTACTTTTACATAGGTCCTCATAGTGTTACAACAAGACTTTCAATTCAGTTCTCTGTTCCTGGGGCAGATAGCTTACTACCCTATCCCATTCTTTAAGGGCTTCCTCATTATTTATTTTATTCTGAGGCACATCAAAATCCAAATCATCTGAATTTGATTCCTCACTCTGAGTGGCAGTAACTAATACCTGGTTATCCGATTCCCTTTCCCCGTCATAGTAAGGTTTCAGCATATTCACATGACATACCTGATAAAGTCTTTTCCAATCTGCCATCTTTGTCAGATAATTCACTTGACTCAACATCTTCTCAATCTGATAGGGACCACTAAACCTTGCTTTGAAGAGATCTCCTACGGTGGGTTACAACACCAATACTTTATCCCCATGGGCAAACTTATAAATTTTTGATTTCTTACTTACTTCTTGCTTTATTAAATGCTGTTCCATCTTCAAATGTTGTCTAGCTTTTTCACCTAGTCTGTTTAATCTTTCTCTCACCTCAGATACATTAACCAACTGTGAGATCTATGATTTTGGACCTATCAACTTTTCCTTAATTAATTTTAAAAACCCTCTTATTTTGCTTCTGAATATCAATTCAAATGGAGTAAACTGAGTCGATTCATTTGGGGCATCTTTAATGGCAGATAATATAAACGGGATACCCTTACCCAATCATTGAGTAATTCGAGCAATAAGTCCTCAGCATGGTCTTTAGGGTTGGATGCCACCTTTCCAATCTCCCTCAGATTCAGGGTGGTAGAAACTTGATTTAAAACATTGGATGCCTAAACTATACTATCCATGACCTCCTTAAACAGTTTGGCAATGAAATTGGACCCTTGGTCTGACTTCTTCTCCCTGGGTAGTTAATAACAGATAAAGAAATCAAGCAACTCCTCCACAACCTTTTTTGCCGTAACATTCTGTAATGGAATTGCCCCTAGAAATCTGGTAGACATATCCGTTATGGTTAGCAAATACTGGTTCCCACTTCTGGTTTTAGGGAGGGGACTTACACAACCAATCATAACTCGTGTGAAAGCTCTTCAAATGAGGGAATTGGCATCAAAGGCACTGATTTCATTACTGCCAGGGGCTTTCCTACTATTTGATATGTGTGAATGGTACAGCAAAATTCAACCACATTTTTATGTCATCCAGGCAAATAGAAATGCTTTTGTATCTTAGCCTGAGTCGTCCTCACTCCTAGATGACATCCTGCAGTAATTTACATGTAATCCATAATACTTCCTGTGTGTAAGCTACCAACAACACAATCTGGTGAACTTTTACTCATTTCTCACCTGCACTAACCTGCCAAGGTCTCCATTTCCACCTTAGGATTCTAACCTTAAGGTAATATCATTCTGGAATACATTCTGATTCCTTTTCCGGGTAGGCCTTTTGATACAAATCATTTATTGTCTCATCTTTTTGTTGTAACTCCATTAGTCTTTTAGAACTAAGCACCTTTGTCTGATCCTCTACCTGCTTAGGTTTTACCTTTATCATTTCATCAAACAGAGTGTCAGCTAACTGGACCTCAACTCCTTTGTCTTTCTCTTTTGTGTTCCCTTCTCATTTCAACTTATGACTTTGGGATCTTATCACCACACAGTCCAGAAAATTTCCAGGGTATTTCTCTTTTCACTCTTCAGTTCCTTAGTTTTCTTTCAACTTCTCCACTACAATGGGCATCGCTCCCACCTTCGATCCTGCTTGGTTGTTTCCAAGAACAAACTTTATTCCTGGAATAGACACTCTTTCAATCACTCCCGCTGTCACTTCCCCAGTCTTGATTGGACTTTCCAGCCTTATCTTACACAGGGGATCGCTAAATCTCTCTCCATTTATTTCACAGATTATCACTCTCACAGGTAACATTTCACAAGGAGTGCAGGGATAACAAGGTGTAGAGCTGGATGAACACAGCAGACCAAGCAGCATCAAAGGAGCAGGAAAGCTGATGTTTCGGGTCTGAATCCTTCTTCAGAAATGCTTTCATTTCTTACTATTAGAAACTGACCAGCTCTTGTATCTCTCAATATTTTAACTTCTTTATCTTCTCTCTCTGTTCTTCCTGAGTAAACCTTACCCACAGTGGTGAAGTTTTTGAAGAGATCAAGCACTATTTTACTATCCAACCCGTGACTAGGCTGTGCACTCTCCTGCAGCTCCTCGACTTCTCTTGGGGTTTCTGTCACTATCTCAACTAATCCCATTGGTTTAGCCTCTTTTACCACATCCTTTTTCCCAGTGCCCCTTATAACTCACCAGCACTGGGCCTGTGTTACTCTCTATTACTGTGGAAACACCTAAGGCCTTTTGCCTCCTTTTCACCCTCTTGAGTTTCTTTTTTCACCCATGGTAAACTGTTCCCAGTATGATCTGCATTTTGTTTTTCATTGAAGGACCTCCTTTTTACCCAATTTCTATCCTTCATGGAATGAAATTGCTGTCGGAATCTTGATTTCGATTTATGCACTAATGCATATTCATCTGCCATCTCTGCAGCTCTGCTCTCTGTTTTAACTTTCTATTCCTCAACATGAATTCTAATCATTTCTGGAAATGAGTTTTTGAACTCTTACAGCAGAATAATCTCTCTAAGATCATTAAATGTCTTTTCTATCTCTAATGCTGTCATCCATTTATCAAAGTTGCTATGTTCAATTCTTCCAAACTTGACATAAGTCTGACCTGGTTCCTTCCTTATATTTCTGAACTGTCTGTCTGCTTCTGGTACCAATTCAAGGGCACACAAAATAGCTTGTTTTACTCCTTCATAGTCTCCTGACACCTCCCCTGACAGCACTAAAACACCTCACTAGCCCTACCTACCAACTTCGTTTCAATTAACATTACCCACACAGTCTCTGGCTAGTCTATCTGTCTAGCCATTTTCTCAAAGGAAATGAAAAAAGCTTCTACATTTTTTCATAAAATTTTGGTATGTTTGTACATGTTTGTATATATCCTTATCAGGTTGTTGGCGAGGATGAGTTAGTTCATCCTCACGTCTATCTTGTACTTTTACTTCTGCCATTTCAAGCCTTTTTGCTTCAAGTTCCAAGTTCCAACTTCACCTTTTCCAACTTGAGCATTCTTTCCTTTTCTTTCTTTTCTGCTTTTAACCATATTTCAAACTTCCTCTTTTTCTTTTTCATGTTCAAGCTGCTTCATCCTTTCCAACTTGAACATTCTTTCCTTTTCTTTTTTTTTCTAACTTCAATTGTCTAATTTTCAATTTAACATTTTCTAACTCCACTGCACGTTCTTGTTTCTCTGGTATACCTAAATGTTTGACTAACTCCTTTACAATTTCATCTTTCCTCTTGTCCCTAGTTAAACCCAATTCTAGCCTGTTTGCTAAGTCCAAAAGTATATCCTTCCTCTATCTTTCTAAACTTTCCTGGTAAATTTGGGCAGCATCCTCAAACCCCAAAACCTTTTTAGTAATGTTAAGAGCCATTTCCCCCACTTTAGATTTTACCAACTACAAGTCACCAAAATTAAACAGATTTTCCACTTCTCACCTAGGTTTTATTTAAAGACCTAGGCCATTAATCCCCAAGTCTGCTTAAATCTACTGGGACCTTTCATACCCTGAATCAGTTCAAATCTGTCCAAATCCATTCAGATCTGTCCAAACCCCGTACACAAACCAGCCAGATCCCAGACTCGAGCCCCCAGTCTGCTTTGGAGGTGAAATAGAAAAAATCCCTGATACTCACTCTATAATCAACAAGTATCGATTTATTCATCTAACTCTAACAATGAACAAATTAACAGAATTACTAACAAACTGAATAATTCCCCCTTAACTACTGACTATTCCAGAATAAAACGAAATTCTAATTGTCTGCTTTCCAATAGGTGTGAGTCCCACTTATATAAAACAAATTAATTTTTAAAAAAAAACTTAATCTCTCAAAATTACAATCAGAATAAGTTTTCCAGAATGTTTTTTGTCTACTCCAGTCAGGAATGGCTTCCTCCGTGAATTCTTGTGTCAGGAATATTAGCTAAGAGTGCCATAATAGCTTTATTTAGATGGTCCTTACTCTGAGAGCTTAGAGATTTCTGGGAGGGCCAGTGATTTTTCTCTATCTTTAGAGCTGATGGCTGTTGAGAACTGTTTTCTTCACAGATGGCAGTTTGCTTTCACACCAATTTTCAAATGCCCTCTTCTTTTATACTCTTGATGACCTATTAATTTCTTACAATAGGATTGGTCTGAACAATAGGTTGTCAAAACTATCATATTTAAATTTAATTGGGCTTTGGTATCTCGGGCCTGGTTTAAATTAATAGGTTAAATTCAAAAACTTGTTGACTCGATAAAAATGCTGCTTTGGTGCTAACAGTATAGCATTTTGATACAATGGTTCAATTTCAAGAACTCTTTGTGGATCTGCTGCTGCCTGTAGACTCTTTCTCCAACGAAAAAAAATCATCTTTTATGGGGACCACACACTCATCCCCCTCAACATTTTACAAACAAATTCTAATGTCCTGCCTTCCAATTCACAAGTTCTATACCCAACTTTGCAATGAGTCAAGAACTTAATGTCATCACATGATCAAGAGCTTTAGTAACTCTGCACAGTAGCACTCAACACCAAAGATGTGCCTAGAAATGATTATGTGTTGCCTATACCAGTTTGTAAATAAACCCAAATCTAAAAGACCTCAGTTGTGTTGCATTTGTATAGCTCAATTACTTACTACAGTGTTTTCACATGTTTGCTCCAAACCTTCAATTTGTGAATGTCTGTTCCAGACCAATAAGCAACAGAATTAGTGAAGATTAGAGCAAAGGACCCAAAATTAGAATACTAGCTTCTGAATTCCTCTAACCACCAATATGAAGTCGTAGTGAATGGGGCAAGATTCTCATTTGCATATCTATGGTTCATGGAGGCACTGAACATGGCTCAATCAGATCTGATTTGTACGGGCAAGATATCCAAACCATTACTTGTGAACATTAGTCCAGGTAGGAAAAGAACAAAACATATTGGAGGTTACTTAAAGAAGGAGAGTGCCCTTTTGGAGAGGTAAAATATAAATTTGAGTTTTGTATATGGTCTTGGAACCATTTTTGAAGCTCTCAAGCACCCTTTGGGATCATTAGAAGCAGACATGCATGAGTGTAAATAAAATATCTGTAAACTCATTGAAAACATCAAAAGATCTCTCAAGCTGTCAAGGCATTTAAATCACCTGTCCTTGAAATGTTTGAAAAAGACTTTCTCTAGTCTTAAAAGCACTATTTCATGCTATTTCACTTTTTTCTCTTGATATAAACATGAAAATATCTTTGTAAGACAAGATTGACATAGACTTGGAGTTATCATTGCTGAACAAGAGCTGTATGGTTGACTTCACAATTTTTCATTACCACATTGAGTTGACTGTCAGATTGCCATTTGATTAATAGTTCCAATAGTTTTGAAAAAGGACACTGAGTTCAAATGAATGTTTGATGAGAGGATGAAATAAGTTAAATGTGATTATCAGAGAGATTTTCCTTAAAAAGCGAATTTATTGATAAACATTTAAAAAATCAATGAATTTGATCTGTCACTGGATACTGGTGACTTGTCATTGAAGGTGGAAAGTCAACATGTAGGTGTGGCCTGCATTGCTTCAAACTGAGTTGGCATGGAGCAATAAAGTGTCATGAGATCTGGTTGAAGGGCATATGTTGGCATAGAGGTTATAAGAGACCACTGAGAGTGGCTAGGGGCACAGATTTGCATAGATTATATGAGGCAGGAGGTTGTTGGAGGGAGGGATGTAGGTTGGTATCGGAGTATGAAGCATCATGGAAATGAGTAGAGGGCAGAGGTTAGCATGGACATGGGAATTGGGAGTGGGGAATGAGGTGGCATTGTTGGCATGAATGGGCATGGGAAGTATATGGGAATGTTTGGATTGGGTGCTGGAGGGCTGCTTTTCGATATACTGTTTGCTGTTGTATCTTCGACAAAGTGCTAGTGCACTGAGGCTGACCTTTCACCTGGTCAACTCCATCCACCTGTTTCCACAAAATTCTAACTCTTTCTGGGAATATCAGCCATGACGCCAACAAACCGCTAAGCAATGTAAATCATTTCTATATGTATTTCTATATGTATGTGCACAATCGTGTGTGTGTGTGTGTATGTGTGTGTGTGTGTCTATGTGTGCGTGTGTGTGTATGTGTGCATGTGTGTGTGCATGTGTGCATGTGTGTATGTTCGTGTTTGTGTGTGCACGCTGATGTGTGTGTGCACGATCATGTGTGTGTATGTATGTGTGCGTGTGTGTGTATGTGTGCGTGTGTGTGTGCATGTGTGTGTACGTGTGTATGTGTGCGTGTGTGTGTATGTGTGTGTGTGTATATGTGTGCATGTGTGTGTATGTGTGCGTGTGTGTGTGTATGTGTGCGTGTGTGTGTATGTGTGCGTGTGTGTGCGTGTGTATGTGTGTATGTGTGCGTGTGTGTGTATGTGCGTGTGTGTGTGTGTGTGTGTGTGTGTGTGTGTGTGTATGTGTGCGTGTGTGTGTATGTTCGTGTTTGTGTGTGCACGCTGATGTGTGTGTTCACGATCGGGTGTGTGTGTGTGTGTGTGTGTGTGTGTGTGTGTATGTGTGTGTGTGTGTATGTATGCAAACATGCATATGCAAACACATGCTCACAAATTGAAAAGTCTGAGTATTTATCATATAGATACACCCACACAGAAGACAGGTTTAACATCTAAATACCGTTTCTGACATCAGGGAGAGGTAAAGAATCCATTTGAATGGAAGTACTGAAATAATTCAGGGAGTAGTGATATGTGGTTCGGGTTGATTTACTTGGTATTCTGTGAGGATTTTATTTTCTGGTCGGTCATTCAACTGGGAGGGTGAAGTTTTATCCGTTTCCATGTAGCAGTGCCTTTCTGCTGGTTGACAGCTCCGTACATCCTTTTGATCTATGAGCCACATTGTAATTATTACCCAGATATCAGGGTGACTGATTGGAGTTGCTATGGAGGCAGTTAAAAGGAATATATTTGCAAGACAAACTGGTCAAACTGAAAAGTGAGAACATTTTTTTACGGCACTGATGAAGGGGATGAACCTTGTGTTTACCCAATCCTGGGAATTGATTTGGGGTATTATATTTACCCAGCCCTGGGCACTGATTTGGGGCCTTGTGTTTATCCAGCCCTGGGCACTGTATTCAGGGCTGTGTGTTTACCCAGTCCTGGGCCCTATTTTCACTGCTGGTGGCCATTAAAGCCAGACACCATTGACGTGGGTGGAAATTATGTCATTGTGTACAAGCTGAGATTACCAATGGAGATACATCACAATTTGAGAAACCATAAAGTTTTTTTGCCTGTTCCCCTTAAGTCCTTTGTCAATGAAAAATCTGTTTAACCCAGACTCCAAAATATTCAACGATCCATGGGTAGAGACTTCCAAAAACCAACAAGACTTTGAGAGAAGTTTCTCCTCATCTTTATCTTTAATGAGAAGCCCTGTTTCCTGAATCTCTCTCTCTATTTAATTGATCTTTTGTTTGCCTATTCTTCCTGCAGATAAGAGAAAGGTAACTGGACATGGCTGTGATGGAGACTGTGAGGAGGTAATGGTTACAGATATCTATGGTATCGTCAGTGTGGATGTCACACCTCACACTACCTGGAACTGCCAAGGGTAACATAGGCCTTCAATTTTTTTTCACTGCTGCGTGCTCTTAAATGTCCCTTGTGAACCTCTATGGCACCTTGTAGTTGGCTGCCACAATGCTCCATCATCAGGAGGGAGATGCCCTCTTTGCCAAGACCAGACACCACCTCCAGTTCATAACTGGTGGGTCGTTCTTGGATCAGAGGGCATGGAGCTTTGCCAGCTTCACTGGATCTTCCTCAAGTGTAGGGAATGATTATTGACCCATAAGACCATCAAGGCAGCCAGTATCCATTTGGAAAAGTTCATTAACAAGAAGGTGCTAACATCCCCAGAATGTGCAGCTGGCCTGCAACCAGAAGAATTAGACATGACTTAATTGAAACATGTAAGATCCTGAGGGACCCAACTATGTAAATGTTGAAAGGATGTTTCCTCTTGTGGGAGAATCTAGAACCAGGGGTCATAATTTAAAAATAAGGGCCCCTCCCCCCCCTTTTAAGATGACGATGTGGAAAGATTGTCTCTCAGAGGATTGTGAGTCTTTAAATTCTCTTCTTCGAAAGCAGTGGATATAGAATCTTCAAATCTTTTTAAAACCCGGTAGATAGATTCTTGATTACCAAGGGAGGTAAAAGATTGTTGAAGGTCTGTAGGAATGTAGAGTTGAGGTTAAAATCAGATCAGCCATAAAGCTTGAGGGGCCATGAGCCTACTTTTGATCTTTGTTATGTTTCACAAGAAGAACATCCTTTTTAAAATTCATTCACAGGATGAGGGCATCACTGGAGAGGCCAGCATTTAGTGCCCATCCCTAGTTCCCCAGAGGGCATTTAAGAGTCAATCACACTGCTGTGGGTCTGGAGCCATGTGTAGGCCAGACTAGGTAAGGATGGCTGTTTCTTTCCCTAAAAGGCATTAGTGAACCAGATTTTTTTTTCCCTGACCATTAACAGTGGATTCATGGTCATCATCAAACTCCTAATTCCAGAGGTTTATTGAATTCAAATTCCATCAATTTGATAGTGGTATTGACAGGTTGGTATTGGGGAGCTTTAGGATGGAAATTTTAGGGAGGGCCTCTGGTGGGCTCAGGAGACCTGTACAAGAGGTTTACATTTCACAGCTTCCCCCACCCCCCCCCCCCGCCCCGCCCCCCCTTCCCCCCCCCCCCCACACCCACCCCCACCATCCCCACCTTCCAGGTCATGAAGCCACAAAGTTAAAGCTGCCTGGCTTGACATTTAGTTTGGGTGTTACTCTACCCCCACCCCATTGTAAAATGCTCACTGTGGTTCTTAGCTGGATACTAACAGGCCACTACAAGGGCCTCTCCTGACTCAATGGGTGGGTTGCCCAGTGGGTTCCATGACACATGTATAATTGAGCAGGGCAAGGGAGCTGGGCACCAGGGTGTTGCCTACCACACACACTGGATATTCCTAGCTTTCTAATGTGGAGCATAAAGTCTGGCCCACTGCTTATATCATTTTGCCTTGATTATAACTGTGTTTTAATTTTTAGGATGAGGTGTTTAGGTTGGAGAAGGCTAGTTGGACTGACTGATCTGTCTGTGTCTGAGTCACTCACCTCAATATGCCTCCTGATACTGTTGGGGTCCCTATACCAGGGACATTCAGAAATGAAGAAGGGTCTAGGCCCGAAACATCAGCCTTCCTGCTCCTCTGATGCTGCTTGGCCTGCTGTGTTCATCCACCTCTACACCTTGTTATCTCAGATTCTCCAGCATCTGCAGCTCCTGCTATCTCTGCGTGTTTATATCCACAGGTTTCAGGTTACAGTTTAGGTTAGAAAATATCTGCATAGTTAACATTAATTCCAGTCAGAAATCCCAACATTTTGCTCTTGTGATGTTGTGAGAATTGGAATTATATATTTAACTAGATTTTCCTTTTTACCTCCTACTCATTGCACATTGACTCAACAATAGCATTCACATCTCTGAGTCAGGATGTTCTGAATTCAAGTCTTGAACCAAAGACCTGAGCACTCTCTGTGATGTGATAACACCTCTAAGGTGTCTTCTCTTAAACTGCTGTCAATCATTATCTACCTCAAGACTAGATGTACTCTCTTAGTCCCATGACGAGTAGTCAGTCTGCAAGTAATAGTGGCAGTAGTCTGATCTACCATATGTGGCCTCCTACTGAGCAGTCTCTGCAGGTCGTCTTATCTTCAACTAGATAACTCACTGTACTATTTCACTTTCTATGTGATTAGCTTGTTCACATCAAGCAAGAGAGTATTTAACATCTGCTCTGGGAGAGGTGCCATCTTTCACGTGGAATGCAAAAATGAAGCTGCCTCTGGTCTCTCTCAAGGTTCTGTTAAAGATGGTAACTTGAAGAAGAACAGAGGAGATCTCTTTGGTGTTCAAACTAATATGTATCCCTCAACCAATATCTATCTGTGGAGTAGATCATCTGGGCATTATCATATCACTTCCTATGGGATCTTGATATGCACAATTTGCCTGCCACAGTCCCCATTTCAACACAATGGTTATATTTCAAAAACACTCTATCAGTTTTCACCCATTTTGGGACATTTTGAGATTGTGGAAGGTACAAAGTGAAATGTGAGTTCTTCCTTTCTCCTGTTCATCTCCTTTATCAACAACAGACATACAGGAAGTGGATATCTGTTTAGTTATCAATCAGAAATAACTCTTCTTACTTTTCCCTGCTGAGAGCTTACCAGTTCGACTTTCTGGAAGGTGAGAAATAGAAATTTTGGGGGTGGGGGTTGAGGTGCAGCATTATTCAGGGTTTGAATCTGGGTTTGGAATTGAATGATTTATTGTCACATGTATTTCTAACAAAATACAGTGAAAAGTGTTAAGTGCTGTCATGCTCTGGCGCCATTTTGAATCTATTAAAAATTATTATTAAAGTAGATTTTATCTTTCTCCACCCTGCTTGGTCCTCCTTCGCTGCTCTGGTTGACATCAGCCAGTGTTTCTGTAATGGTTTAGGGCCGCCACCACTCCCTCAACTGCAGACTGTGTCCACTAGAACCGTGGGTCAATGTTCTACCTCCAGAGCCCTACTTGATGCTTGTCGAGACGATGCCTCCCGATCTTGTTGCAAAATCGGGACTGGGAGATTCAAACTTGGATCTATGGTTGTAACTAATTGTTTATGAAACCTTCCAGCCCACCCTGGCTCCATCTCTCTCCCATTCTCCAATGTTTCACCCCCTTTCCCAGTTCCTGCAGCTCCCACTCTCACCCAGACACCTATGAAATGTATTTGATACTTATCTAGTTCTTCTTTGGAATGGGTGCAGAACATGAACTCGGTGGTGATATCAATTTAGACAACCATGTAAATAGATCTCCTCACACAACACTTGTGAAAAATGTATACATTTGATACTTCTGGTTTACAATCTTTTCAAAGTCATCAATGTCATAATTCTGAAGAAAGGTCCAGACCCGAAACGTCAGCTTTCCTGCTCCTCTAATGCTGCCTGGCCTGCTGTGTTCATCCAGCTCTACACCTTGTTATCTCAGATTCTCCAGCATCTGCAGTTCCTACTATCTCTGAATGTCATAATTCCACTGTTTAACTGACACTAAGCTGCCAATCCCTATCTCTGTGAGAGCATGAGAATGGTCTTTGATGGGAAATGTGAATTATCCAATGACACACCAGGAAATAGCCGTGTAAAATCTGGTCACCATGGCGACTTGACATAGTGTGGGGAGGGTTTAATGACCTGCAATTGGTCATGTTTGGCACTAACATCGGGCAGCTACAAGTGATCTCAACATGATAGACTGAACCTCAATGAGCAGAAATGAAATTACCAAGGTCAAGACCACCCCTTGCCCCCTGCAGTTCTTACATCATTGTCTTTTTACCAGGGCTGTGGTGCAATTGGCATCCGTACATCAGGCTGACAGTGACCCCCAACAAAGTCATTCTTTGTCTAGTAGGCCGTGAGGGAGCTATACTAATCCAACAGCTTCCACACGGATAAAACAGCAGAGAAGATACTAATAGAAATTCCAATGATCCCGGATGCAATGGAGTCAGGCAGCTGAGAATGAAATGAAAATGCCGCTGGTGGAATTCTGGAGTGGAATGCATGTCCCTGTGAGGTAGGCCTGGAATGTCTCTGTGCCTCAGGCTTCCATCGTCTGAGGAAGGCAGGAAATTACACTGCTTGGTTTTGTTCGTGCCCACAGTATGTGCAGAAGACACGACTGCCTCGGGCTAAAACCGAAGCGGCTTCATCAGGAGACTCTTAATCCAGCTCAAGTCATGTGATGATGGAACTAACTTTGGTGAGGAGCTGAGACCTAACTCTTTCATTCCTTCATCTATAAATCCTCTCTCTCTTTGTATCCAAAATCCCTTAAATCCTTTGATAATCTGTCTTTGCTTGTTGCCATAGAAGTGCCAATATTTTGTTGTATTTTATTGCGATACAGATCTTCACAGAAGAAACACATCTTTAGACGAGACTTCTACTATTTGATGCTTACAAAACATACACAAAAGAGACCTGCTTGATAAAAGATCAGTTTTTGATTAGGTCCCCTGGGCTATTTATGTACAACAAGCCACACAGATTCCAAAAGATTAGTTTACAAGCAATGAAATTGATTGCCTCATGCCCTTTAAGGCTTTAAGAGTCTGGAAAGGTCGGTGAAGGATTACGTTAAACATTGCCCAATACGATGATGTCATATGGAGGGAAGGGGAAAGAACAACTTTGGGCCATGAAGGATACCATAAGACATAGGAACAGAAGCAGGCCATTCAATCCATTGAGTCTGCATCGTAATTCAATGAGATCATAGCTAATTTGATAATCTTCAGCTCCACTTTCTTGCCTTTCCCCAAAATCCTTGATTTCTGTAGTGTAAAGTAAGATCTAATATTAAGATCTCCATCATTGTCTTAGTAACAGTGACTATCATACCAGAATAACTTGTCACTGATTAATATTATGCAATAAATTTCACCTCGTTCAAGACAAAAGGCTCTTCTTATTAGACTGCCAAGTGATTATCTTCCCCCATACACCAGACAAATTAGGGCTTGAAGATCTACCAGGAGAGTGGCAGTAAATCTACCAGCTGGATCTTACACCATGATGAGCTGTGGTGAAGACCCATCAAATAGCATGGTAGCAGCGATGAGCATCACTTTGCATGACTGTCAGTGATGGAGATCTGAAGAATCATCAGACACAGCTTTATATCTGCTTCTGCTACAGGCAGCTGCTGAAAGAGCTGAATTTTCAAGAAGCCTGCAGAAGAGAAGCTTGTGACAAAATTCTGTGGGAAGAATCGACAGTGTGACACACACCCAGACTGATAAATATTGTACCAGGTGCTGATGAACCATGGGAATGATCTGAGCTGAAGTTCAACCAGAGAGTGAATATACATCAAAGGCTCTGAGAGCAAAGTTGAAATTGCAAACTGGAAAAGCTAGAAGTAACCAAAGTTCTTACAGTTTGCTTTGACTGTTGTGTCCACAGCGAGCAGTCACCACAAGGCATGACCACAGTAAGGGTAATCAAGGGCCATAGAAACAATTTAAAGCGTGTTCACAGACTCGGGGATATCACAAAACAGAACTAACATGTTAAGGAGGCTATTGCAAAGCCTAAGCTGACAAAGTGCAAAAAGAAGAAGGAACCTAAGAGATGATTGAGGCTGCAGAAAAGGTAGGCTCTTCATTTTTACAACCTTGATAAAGGGGGAAAGCAATGCGACTCATCTCGGAAATAACCAGGAAACAGGAAATATTAGTGCCATAAAACATCAAGGAAAATGCTTTTTAGTGCCGCAAAGAGCTGAGACTCATTCAGTACAACTGTTAAGAGACAGGAAATGTTTGTTAAATTCTGCAGGCATTGAGATTCATTTCATAAAGCTATTAAGGAAATAGGGTTATGACTACTAATAACACGTGAATCTGCTATATTTTACTCACAGAAAATGGGGATCTTCCAGTTGACTAAAGAAATGCAGAGAAGGCTTTCAGCACACCAGTACAGAGCTGCAGCTTTTCTATACTGCAAAATGAAAAGATATTAAGGAAGGAAGATTAAGAATAAATAACAGCAGAGATAATATTACCAGAAAGATTTAACTTCAGAAAAGGGCCAAATGGACAGCAGAAGTGGGCATCATGGAGAAAATAATTCTGCAGATACAGAACAGATTCCAAATGAGTTACTAAATTTGACAATAAACAAGTTGATCCACTTTTTCATTCAATTAGAACAATAGTTGATGAGGTTATACATTGCAAAAGTACAAAAGAAACAAAGAGACTTCTTATGAAGTTCTGCAAACTTTTTTGGCAATTGTTTTAACCTCAAAAAACAGTTTTTGAAAGATTAAGATTTGATACAGAATTCAGCATCTCGGCAATCCGTAAACAATTACATTAAGGGTCTCTATGAATTAGTGGAAAAATGTGTCTTTGGAGCTTTAAAGTCAAAGTTCACAGGACAGAATTGTTGTTGGAATTGGTAATAAGTCTTTGTCAGATTTATTACAGTCAAAGGAAGACTTGACTCCATAGAAAGATATTCAGATGGTGAATGAAGCAGAATTCCAGAAACAACACATATCAATCCTAAGAGGAGATGATCAATCTTATCACAAGAGATTGGCAGAATCTATTCAGGTCTTAAGGTACCGACACCCCAAAGATGCATATGAGAAATCAGCACAGTGAATAAGTCAAATGGCAGAAATTGGATGTCAGCGTCGGTGCTATGAATCAAACAAATCTTTTTTTAAAAAATACTTTATCTGCAAAGTATTAGGTCACTTTAAGAAAATGTGCTGAAGTAAGACACAGCAATATAACATCACAAAGTCAAATAGCTACTCACTATTCATGAGGTAAAACAGACTATAATAGAAAAATGGCCAAAGATGTTCCTTTGAGAAATACGCAATCCAGACTTGGCAGTCAACATTGGGTAAGAAACACTCATTACTGTGTATAACAGTGCAACTACAGGTATACTATTTAACAATGCTACAAACAAATCTGCAACATAAGAGGTGTCAAATAGTAGAGAACATTTAAATACTTTGCAATTAAGAATTCTCACTCTTGAGAGTGAATGTGTGTTTTGGCCCAAGCCTTCTTCAAAAATCAGAAGGAACCATTGGCTTATAAATAGCCAGTTATGGGAATAACTGATCAAGGAATGCTAACCAGGGAACAACTGGTCAATAACATGTTGATTATTGAATAACCAGTCAAGAGAAGACTGGTAGAAAATTGCATAGGACTTCAAGACACACAGCAGATCCCAAGCAGAATACAGAATCCATTGAGATTAGCTATGTTGTACAGAAGAATTGTTTTTCAATGATAACAGGATGGAAATAGTGCCTCTACATTGTTGCCATTTTTTCTGAAGAAGGGTCCAGACCTGAAACATCAGCTTTACTGCTCCTCTGGTGCTGCCTGGCCTGCTGTGTTCATCCAGCTCCACACCTTGTTATCTCAGACTCCAGCATTGGCAGTTCCTCCTATCTCTATGCCTATACAAGGTTGGCAGAAATGTTTTCTTTCCTATTAATGCTGAATCAATCAATTCAGACTGCAAAATCTACAACATTTGTTGAGAAAGGTAAATGATGAGAAAGCTAATGAGCAATGCACACTTCTTGAGCTCACTGTGGAATCTTTAACTGAAGTCATTTAAACCTGTAACTCAGCTTGATAAACAGACTGTGAAGACAGGTTTGAATCTGATGCCAACTGTTGAAATGTTGCAAGGTCAGGCAGCACATTTCACTTCTTTATTTTCCCAGGATGAATCAACGTTTCCAGTGACAAAGATCATTCCAAGGCAGGGGCAATCCTTCAGTAGTCTGACTGAGAAAGTGAACATGTTGCTTTCAGTTGTAATACAAACACAGAGAGAGAATTAAAGCATCTAACCTAATGAGCAAACTGACATAAAATCATAATTTATCAACAGATTCAGGAAATGAAGTCTATGAATCCCATTAAACCTGAAGGACCTTTAATCTTTTGGATTTGCTTCATGGAAAATGGTCATCCTGTTGTCATTCTCTTCTCATCTCTTGAATTCTGGCCTTTTGTCCATGTTTGAACCAATGCTATAATGAGGTCAGGAGCTGAGTGGCCTGGCGGAACTCAAACTGGGCATCACTGAGCAGGTTATTACTGAACAAATGCTGCTTGGTAGCACTGTTGATGACACCTTCCAACACTTTACAGATGATTGAGAGTAGACTGATGGTGCGGTAATTGGCTGGATTGGATTTATCCTGCTTTTTATGGACAGGACATACCTCGGTAATTTTCCACGTTGTTGGGTAGATGCCAGTGTTATAACTGTGCTAGAACAGCTTGGCTAGGGGAGCGGCAAGTTTTGGAACGCAAGTCTTCAGTACTATTGCCAGAATGTTGTTAGGGCCCTTAGCCTTTGCAGTATCCAGTGTCACTTACAGTTTTTTAATATCATGTGGAGTGAATTAAATTGGCTGAAGACTGGTATTCTTAATGCTGGGGACCACTGGAGGAGGCCAAAATGGATCATCCACTCAGATTACTGCGAAAGCTTCAGCCTTATCTTTTGCACTGATAAGCTGGGCCCTTCCATCATTGAGGATGGGGATATTTGTGGAGCCTCCTCTTCCAGTGAGTTGACTAATTGTCGACCACCATTCATGACTGAATGTTTCTTTATTTTAAATTAGTTATTTTAAAATTCCTCATCCAAAGTCAAATGCATGATTCAAAAGAATGTACAAAGTGTTGAGACAGTGTGAGTTACACTGTGAATTATGAAGGCAGATATAGTGTGTGTTATTTTGTGACTTGCAATGTGACATATGTTATGAGCTATAGTGCTAAATACAAACTCAGATATGTTGTGAGATTAGGAGAGTGATATGGTGTGAGTAAATGTCAGATACAGCATGAGATATGGTCAGAAACAGTGTGAATATGGAATGTAGTGTTTGATATAGCATGAGATACATCTAGATACAATGTGTGACGTGTGTCAGATACAGTCTAATGAGAGACTCCAATCCCTGGAAGTACAGTATAAGAATTGCTAAGCAAAGAGGGTAGTCAATATTGAGGTGAGTCTTTCTCGCAAAGTGTAATAGAATTCTAGATAAATTGTCAGGTATTCAAGTTGAGTCTGTAAATGCATGCAAGAGGTATTGAGATGAGATTGTGAATGGATGTGGGGTTGAAGATGCCAAGGTGATGGTTGGACGATCAAAGAGGCGAATCACTCTTTCCACCACGGGCTTTTCCTGGAACCAGAAATTCTCATTCTCTGATTTCTAATGTGAAAATCCGACAGTCCATCGATTCAGCTGGAGAGGTGGGGCTTGGGGATGGCTATGATCCGAGACTAATCTTTGAAGCACAATCCACCTCTGTGACATCTTTCATCTGGTTTTAACTCAGATGGAGATTTATTCTAATGTCAACAGCATGACGAAAATACTTGTTCAATATTTGTGTCAAAACTGAGCCATTAGTTAAGACAGGCCGTGGTGATCAGGTCTGTCTCTTTATGTTCCACTCTGCAATCTGTTTACATGGGCACCTTTTATTTAACGTACTTATGTTTCGTTTCAATATTTCATGACCTGAGGCTGCCATATGGCTCTAATATATAAGCAACTTGACCTGAAAATTGGAAGTCAAAGACATCCACAACACTTTGATATCACATGCACCAAAACTGGAATGCAGCATGTGGAGAGAGGGCTTGAGATAAAGACTCGGACGTAACTAATACCAAGAGGAAAGTAATGAAGAGGGACAAATATCAAGGTGATAGAATTGTTTTTTTTTATATTCCTTCCTGGTAAGGCCAGTTTTTCTGTACATCTCCAGCTGAACCTTGAATTGAGTGACTCGCTAAGCCATTCTGGAGGGAATTAAGAGTCAACCACATTGCTGTGGGTCTGGAGTCACATGTAGACCAAACTAGGTAGGAGTTGCAGATTTCCTTGCCTAAAGGTCATTGGTGAACCAAATGTTTTTTGTTACAAAAATTGACAATGGTTTTACAGTCATAATTAAACCAACTCATAATTCTACATCCTGTTTGATTGCATTTAAATTTCACCATCTACTATGGTGAGATTTGAACCTGTAACCACTGGGCATTAGCTTAGGACTCTAAGGTTACCAGATCCCTGATGGTACAATACACTACCATTCCCCATCAATGACAGGAGGCAGGGAGAAGGATAGATAAGGAGCTAGGAGGTATTAGCTGGAATGAGACACAGTAAGAAGGTTTTCATAACTCATTACATGTAAAATCATGGAATGACCCAGGACAGAAAGAGGCCATTCAACCAACTATGCCTGTGCTGGCTGTATAACAGAGCTTTCTGATTAATCCTAATCTCTTACTGTCTCCTACTGTCCAGTTATTCTTTCCCTTCAGGTTTCATTCAATTCTGTAATTGCAATGGAATCTACATCATTGCCCTTTCTGGGCATTCCAGATAGAAACAAAACTATCAGTAGAAAAATAATTCCTCATTTCGCCTCTTTTATCTTCAATTTAAACGTATGCCCCCGAATATGTAAATTCTTGCCATGAGATAATTTTCCCTCATGTAGTCTATGAGCCCAGTTCATGATTTCAAAAGCCTCTACCACAAATTTTCTTTTACATTCTGTTTGAAGAAGAACATCAGCTTCCTCAGCTTCTCCACACAAACAATATCCCTCAACCTGTGAACAGTACCAACAAATCTCCTCCACACTTTGTCTAAGGTCTTGACATTTTTCTTTAAGTGTGGTGCCCAGAATTGAATGCAATGCTCCAACTGAGACCTAACTGTTTCAAGAAGCTTTAAGATAATTTCCTTGCTCTTGTACTCCGTTCCATCATTAATAAAGTTAAATATTTCTTCGGATTTTGAACGGCCACCTCAATCTGACCAAGAAACTTCAAAGATTCTGATATCTCTCTTACTGCATTAGTTCGTATTATCCTCATTATTCTGACAAAAATGTATCTTTTCATATTTCTCTGTGTTAAACTTCATCTCCATGTCCTCAGGCTGTTTTCTTTGGAAGAAGCAGCTGTTCAAGAGAAGTCATATTGAACTTGAAACATTAAATCTGTTTCTCTCTTCAGAGATACTGCCAGCCCTCTTGAGTTTCTCCAGCACTTTGTTTTTATACCAATCAGTAACACTCTCTGCTTTCTGTAGCTCGGCCAATTATGTATCTATTATCTCTGCTCCTTTATTCTCATGGGCTTTAAATCTGCTAACAGCTCTATTGGTAATTGGTGGTGTTGTGGGCTATGCTCCAAAAGCTTGTGTTTTCAAATAAACTTGTTGGATTATAACCTGGTGTTGTCCACCCCAGTCCAACACCAGCACCTCCATATCAGAGCAGGAATATGCCAGTTGGCAATTTGAGCTAATTCCACCATTCAATAAGATCATGGCTGATCTGGTTATGATGTCAAAGAACAAGAACAAGGAACAAAGAAAATTACAGCACAGGAACAGGCCCTTCGGCCCTCCAAGCCTGCACCAACATGCTGCCCATCACAACTAAAACCCCCTAACCTTCCGGGGACCGTATCCCTCTATTCTCATCTTATTCATATATTTGTCAAGATGCCCTTTAAAAGTCACTATTGTATCTGCTTCTACTACCTCCCCCAGCAGCAAGTTCCAGGCACCCACCACCCTCTGTGTAAAAAATTTGCCTCGTACCAACTCAGCATTCCTGTCTGTACCCATACCCTCAATTCCCTTGTGTTTCTAATATCTGTCTAATTCAGCCTTCAGCAAATTCCTTGACCCAGCCTCCACTGCTTTTGGGGAAGAGAATGCCAGATATTGATGATTCTGAGAGGGAAAAAAACAACTCCCTGCCTCCTTTTTAAAAGGAAGAACTCTTATTCATGAACTGTATCCCTTATTTTTAACCTCCACCATAAGAGAAACATTTTCTCAGTATCCAGTCTCTTATACCCCTCAGAATCTTACATATTTCAGTAAGATCACCTCTCATATTTCTAAACTCCAATAGGTGTAGTTCTGGTCCAACATTTCCTCATAGTATAACCTTCTCTTCCCAACAATGAGCCCAGTGAACATTCCCTGAACAGTTGTTAATACAATTATATCCCTTTTCAAATGTCCAAACCTGTACAAAGTACACACACATAGTCTCACTAAGGCTGTGTATTTCCATACTTTTACTCTGCATTTCCCCAACAGTGAACCTTCCTAATCACTTGCTGTACCTGTATACAACTTCATGTGGTTCATGTACCGGTACACCAGATGCCTCTGTATCACTGAGTTCTGCAATTTCTCTCCATTTAAAGAATAAATTTCTTTTATATTCCTGTCAAAGTGAGCAACCTCACATTTCCCATGTTGCACTGCACCTACCAAATTTCACTGCACAGCTACTTAGTCTGCATATTTCCTTTTGCAGACTCCTCTCTCACCTTGATAGCTTACTTTCCTTCCTATCTTGGTGATATTGGAAAATTGAACATGCATCCATTGACTCGTTATAGCCATGCCATTGGTATAAGTTGTAAGTAGTTGAGGCCCCAACTCTGATCCCTGTGGCACTCCATGAATTAGAACATCTTGTGTCATAAGCTTTGACGTGGCACTTTAACAAATGCCTTTTGGAAATCTGAGTGTACCATATCTAATAATTCTCCTTTATCCAACTTGTGTGTTACTTCCTTGAAAAATCTCTAAGTTAAATGTGATTTCTCTTTTACAAAGTCGGCTTGTCTTTACCTAATCACGTAAGTATTTCTAAGAATGCTGCAATAACTTCCTTAATAATCAACTCAAGCTATTTTTGTGCTATGACAGATGTTGACTAATTGGCCAATAGTTTCCTGATTCCTGTCTTTATACTTTCTTGAATAAAAGTCTTCCATTGACCATTTTCTAATCTACTTGGGCCCTTCCAGAATCTAGTGTTTTTGAAGATTATGACCAATGCATTTAATACATTGGTAGATATTTACTTGAAGACACCAATTGCAAGGCATCTGGCCCTGAACATTTGCCACCCTTTCAGTCCATTAGTTTACCCAGCACCTTTTATCTGGTGATGGTGATTATTTTGAGGTCCTCCCCTTGTTTACCTCATGATTTTCAAAATCTTTGGGACATTGTCGTAATCATCTTCAGGGAACACAGGCACAACATATGTGCTCAATGATTCCAATATTTCAAATGAACACAGAGAATGCTGAAGAAATTCAGCAGGTCTGGCAGCATCTGTGGAGAGAGAAACAGAGTTAAAGTTTGGAGTTTTTACACACTTTAGCAGAATGTAGAGCTCTCCAGCGTTCTCTCTCTCTCTCTGTTTGTTTCAGATTTCCAGCATGTGCAGCATTTTACCTTCAGTATTTCCTTGTTTTCTATTATCAGATCCCCATTCTCACCACTTAGAGGACCAGTGCTAACTTTATTCTTCCCCTATTTAAATATTTGTAGAAACTCTTAGTATCTATTCCTATATTACCAGCTAACTTCCTCTCTTACTCAATATTCTCTCCCATTCTTTAGCCTTGTTTACTGGTTCTTAAAATCTGACCAATATTTTGATGTGCTTTCACAAATTTGTATTTTTTTAAAATTTTCTTAACTTTCTTATTTAGCTACATATGATGAATCCTTCTCAAAACATCTTACTTTCTCACTGGGATAAATCTTTGCTGAGAATGAATCAATATTTCCTGAAATGTCTGCCACTGCATTATGATTGTTTTACATTTTAAGTAAGTTTCCTAGTTTAACCTCACCAACTCTGCCTTAATATTCTTAGGAATACCATTATTCAGATATGTAATGCTAGTTCGAGACTACTATCCAAACTGTAAGTAAAATTTTATCATGTTATGATCATTGTTTGTTTAGTGTGAATGTTAGTGAACGGGGAAAGTGGGTGAATGAGTGTCTGAATTAGGTGGCTACCTGAGGGATGTAGCAGTTGGGTTAGGTGTCAGTGGGTTAGTGTGGTGGGGGGAGGGTTTGGTAAGGTGCTAAGAGCGGCAGGTGGGTGAAATGATGTTTGAGTGCCAAGGATGTAGTCGGGGTTTGGGGAGGGTCAGAATGAGTGAGTTAACATTCCAGTGACCCCTCTTCAGAATAACTCTCAGCTAACCTACATATATCATTAATAAAGGAAGCAATACTCTCTTCCAGTACGTGTTTAATTTTGCCCTTTTTATAATAGATTTCCTCCTAAGGATGAAATATGTATCAAATGTTCTTATAATATCCTTGTTTCTAGCCATTTCTTCATTAATTGCCTGTCTGATCAAGATCTATCCAGAGTAATGCCAGTGGTGTAGAGGAAGGTGCTGGTTTCTTCCTTCCTAGGGTTTTCTGCTGATCCCATTGTGATTTTTCACTTAGTAAATTTACAACACCATACAGCCTGTTTTGGACCTATCATATATTTGAAGCACTCTGACAAGAGCAAGGTTTTCTTCACTTCTTCCCTTCACTTTAACCGTGTTCCATGTGCTTTTCTTCACTCACTGCCTTTTCACTTGCTGATTCATTTTCACTCGTTACCTTTTCTCACTTGTTCTTTTCACTTCCGACCACCATCTACTATCATTGTAGGGTCATAGCTTTGGTTCTGCCTAGGTTTGGGATTGACAGAGACTGGGGGAGATGAGGCTGTTGGTAAATTCTATCTTTTATAGAACACTATTTTCTAACTATACACAGGGCAAGCAATGGCATGAGGGTTCACCTGGAAACATTTCTCAGTAGTTCCAGTAGTCATGCGATCTTACAGCACTGATCAAGTGTACTGTCCTCTTTACACAATAATATTAACCCCTGGCAATAAATCTCTCTCAGGGAGATATTAGTTGATACCAGAATATTTGGGGAGGTGGTGGCATAGTGGCAGTATCACAGGACCAGAATTATAGAATCCCTACAGTGAGGAAGCAGGCTGTTCAACCCGAGTCCACACCGACCCTCCGAAAAACACCCTACCCAGATCCAGCCCTCTACCCTATCCCCATAACCCTGCACTCCCAACGACCAATCCACCTAACCTGCACATCTTTGGACTGTAGGAGGACACCAGAGCACCTGATGGAAACCCACACAGACAAGGGGAGAATGTGCAAACTCCACACAGACAGTCACCTGAGGGTGGAATCAAACCCAGATCCTTGGTGCTGTGAGGCAGCGGTGCTAACCACTGAGCCAACATTCTGCCTTGTAGCAACTCAGAAGGGCAGCTTAAGGTTCCGGGGACATTGGTTTAAAACCTACAATGGGTTTGAATTCAATTTTAAAAAATGCTTGTCTAAAGGCATTGTTAATTCTTGTAAAAACCTATCTGAATCATTAATGTTCTTTTGGGAAGGAAATCAGCCCTTTCCCGGTCTGACCTACATGTGACTCCAGAACCACAGTGATGGTAATGATTCCTGTCTGCCCTCTGGGCAATTAGGTATGGACCTAATAATAAATGTTGTGTCTAGCCAGCAAAACCCACATCCCATGAGCAAATAAAAATAAAGGTCGAATGATCAAAAGTGTTGTCCAAGAGGTAGGTTTAACAAGTGTCTTAGAGGGGCGAAGTAAGGTGGAAACAGTGTAGGGGAGAGAATTCCAAAGATCGAGGCCTAGACGTCTGAAGGCATGGCCACCAGTAGCGGAGAGGTTACTATTGGAATACACAATAAGGTAGCATTTGAGGAGTGCCGTTATCCCTGAGGATTGTGGGAGTAAAGGCAGATTCAGAAGTGCAAAGCGTGAAGGACAAGGAGGGAATTGAAAATAGGCTTGAGAATTTTAGAATCAATTTGCTACTAGATTGGAAAACAATGGTTAGCACTGCTGCCTCACGGAACCAGGGACTTAGGTTTGATTTTACCTTGGGGTGATTGTGTAGCGTTTGCACATTCTCCCCGTGTCTGCTTGGGTTTCCTCCGAGTGCTCCAGTTTCTTCCCACAGTCCAAAGATGTGCGGGTTAAGTGGGTTGGTCATGTGAAATTGCAGTGTCCATGGATGTAGAAATGCAGGGTTACAGGGAAAGGGTAGAGGGTAGGTTTGGATGGGATGCTCTTTGGAGTGTTGGTGTGGATCGATGGGCCGAATGGCTTGCTTCCACATTGTAGGGATTCTATGATCAGAGAATTTGTATAACCCTTTCACTCCTGGACGTCCTGACAATAACAAGCCTAATTTATCGAAAAGTGAGTCAACAAGGCTCCCTCAATAACTGCTTCACAAGTTGAAGGTGGGTTTAGAAATAAATGCCTAAGCGGTGACTGATTTTATCGCAATTACTGATAAGTTACTTTTGTCAGAGGGCCTTTGATATAATCACAAAGAGACAGCTATCGTCACTGCCTCATTTTGAACCAAGCAGCTTAGTTCGAATTGAGTATTTGTTTAGCACAGGTAAATGGTCAATTGCACATAAATTAGACACTAATGAGAGACTAATAGTCCTATTGAGGTTCTTTCAAGTTTTTAGTCAATGAGTTGCAGGTGATTCCAGGAATATTGCAAGAGAATCCCATTTGGCCCATTGTACTTACGCTAGTTCTTTTAGCTAGTGTCAATCTCCTGCCTCCTCCCCATGTCCCTGCATACTATTTCTCATTAAAAAATAATCCAGTGCTCTCTTGAATGCTTCAGAATGGCAATCTGAGTTTGTGCATGGCAAGTTCCCACAACCAGCAACATGGCAATGGTCAGCTAATGTTTCTTCGGATGTTGCTTGGGGGCTAACTACTGGCCACATGGTGGCAATAACTCCCCTGTGGTTCATCAAACTAAGGTCTGAGGAAGGGTCACTGCACCCAGAACGTTAACTCTGATTTTTTCTTTACAGATGCTGCCAGACCTACTGAGCTTTTCCAGCAGCTTCTGTTTTTGTTCCTGATTTACAGCAACTGCAGTTCTTTCTGTTTTTAATGTCATGTCATCTGTCACATCCTCTGCTTCTTCTTTAATTGTGTCGCTATCATAAAATATCTGTACTCTGCCAACAAGCTAAACCAAGTATGCCTGCCAAGATGGATATCCTGAAAATGAACATTTTGAAATATAAATAATCAAAAGGTTGGTTTTGTAGATTTCATGTGGAGCTGCAACGATTTTCCTTTGTAACTTATTTCACTGTGGAATTGTCATTGGGAAGAGATTCTTGACATAATGTTTTGGAAAGATGTGGTCTTTGTAGTTTATGTGGGTGACCACCTTAAGCTTTATTCTTGACCTGCCAGAGGGTAGCAGGTCCTTGTTTCTGTCAATTGGCACCAATCTCATCTATATTTTATGGTCAGTCTATTTCACCCTCTCCTTTGCTGCAGTGATTGCCATTTCAATCATTGAACAGAAGCATGTAGCAACAACAAGACTCTGTAACTTTCCAATGGAAAATGTTACTGAATTCGGTCTAAGCACCAACGACTTAACTGTCTTTTCAAAATAAGACTTGAATGGTTCTTATCTTAACTGTCAATATCATTAAGAGAATGTTCATGTCTTTCACGAGTGTTTGAAAACTCTCACCTGCTCCTAAGGGCCATTCACAAGAGGCAGCAATATTGAACAACTAGAATAAAATTCAGAAAGAGAAGAGGTCTTCGATACAGCAGGTTAGATTAGGAAATGGAAGAGCGAAATTTTAATAGCGAAAGAATCCGTGGAAGAGAAAGAGCAACAAGTGCGGTGTTTCAAGCTGAGAGAGATAAGTGCAGTGAAACAGAGTCATACAGCATGGAAACAGACCCTTTGGCCCAACTATACTGACCAAGTTTCCCAAACTGAAATAATCTCACTTGCCTGCGTTTGGCCCATATCTAAACCATTTCTATCCACGTACCTGTCCAAATGACTTTTAAATGTTGCAATAGTACTTGCCTCTACCACTTCCTCTGGCAGCTTGAGAGGGAGAATATGTTTTGTATAATTCAAAATGCTGAAGAAATTCAGCAGGTCTGGCACCATCCATAGAGAGAGAAACAGTTAACATTTCACTTCTAATCACTCCTTTATGGCTGTGAAGAGGACTCATATCAGATTCAAAATATTAATTCAGTTTCTCTCTTCACAGATGTTGACTTGTTGAGTTGAGTTTCTCCAGCACTCTCTGCTTCTTTTCCAGATTTCCAGCATCCACAGTACTTTATTACTGATCTACTATACTGATCTAGATTACATCAGTGGGAATCACAAGCTGCTTTATTAATATCGAAAACTAATTGGCTAATATTTAATAATGCAAAATGCTGCAATATTAGAACAGAGCCAGGCACATGTTGCAGTTTTAGTGCTGGTTTGGTGTCGAACTGTCTCTCTACAGTCAGCTCTGGGTTGACAGCTGGCAGGGGCAATGTTTTCTGTCCTGATCTCCCTTTAGCTGGTACACCCACAAAGAGCAGACACTGTTAGAGGACAATCTAACCCTGGCCTGTTTATTCCTTTTGACTCTTTAGCATTTTGATAACTGACGGTTACACTCAGCCTGAGGGGTGGGGTTGGGGAGGAAGGATATGATGTATCGGCAGACGCTATCAACATCTGATAAGAGCTCACGTCCCACCCACTCAGACACCTCTGCTCCCACCTCCAGCCCCCACAGAGCAGCTTCACCTCCCTCCTATCCTAGCTGCGAGGCTTCGCTCAGCTAAGCCCAGTGCCTTTATATCCACAGCCATTCTGAGAACTCACAGCTGAGATAGAGCAGTCTAATATCAGCTCCATATCTTCACTGAGATTCAAGCTGAGCGGGGGGTGGGGGGAGTGGTGGTGCAGGTGGGCTGAGGGCAAAATCCAGAGACACCTCGGCCTGCTTTCTTATTGGATTTACCACTTACGGACAAATCTAATCCAAAGCTGTTTTATCTTTTGATCTTCAGTACTGTGTGTTTGGATTTCTGATCATTTACTGACGATTGATGAAAACAGAGTCACACAGGAAGTACAAAGAAGGAGGTCTCAGACCATTTATTGCAGAGATCTCAAAATCTACACATTTACAAATTATTCGCAATAAGCCAGCGCCAAACAGCATAAAACAGAACAACAGGTCAGCAAGTGTGGAGAGAGAGAGAGGTGCTGTCCTCACCCAAGGGTGGGAGGGGATTCTTCAACTTCCCTCAGTAAAATATATCAGACCATATTGATAGCCAGTTACACATTGGTGCATTATATACTTACACTGCCCCTTACACATCTCCGAGTGAAGTGTTTCTATTAACATCAAAGGAGGATGGAGGCATTCAAGAGGGTATTGAATGGTATTTTGGATAGTTGTGGTATGTAGGGGTATGGGGAAAAGGCAGGAGATTGGCAGATAACAAAACTAGTACGGACACGATGGACCATACGGCTTCCTCCAGCACCATAATACTTCACTGAATCTGATTCTATTTAACAGTGTCTCAGCAGTAGGTAAGTACAATTTAGTTCACCAGTCAGCCCCTCTGAATCGTTCTTCTATAGAAACTTGTGAACCTTTAATCAACAGCCTCCTGGAGAAAATCCACATTTTCCACTCCTCTCAGAATTTTAAACACTCTCTCCCCAAAAAAATTATGCAACTTTTAGATGCAAAGATTAAAATTAATCTTGAATTGAAGTCTGATAATGGACATAAAGACGAAAATTTGCGGTATTAACAAAATATTAGTCCATTCTGAACAGTTAGCTCCTGGTGCCAGGAATCGAGCTATAGGACAGGACAATATGCATTTAAAGCAGGAATGTACTGAATACAAGGATGTAATAATCATTGGGAAAGGAAATAAAAGACAGAAATGCATCTGGAAGAACGTGAGAACAACTTCCACGGAACTCCACTCCAGTTTTGACTGTAGAGCTGCAAACAAACACATTGAAGAGTGATCTGATGCTGTGAACAGCTTCTGTGCTATCAGTGCCCAGCCTGCGTGTTCGTTTTGGAGCGTGGTGTGAGCTGGCTGTATTCACAGCTTTCTCTCCGCTCCCCAAGAGCCTGACAGAATTGAAAATGACACTGTTACTATTCAGAGCTCACAGAAAACATGAAAGAATGTTTGCTTCAGAGATAGTAGGAACTGCAGATGCTGGAGAATCCGAGAC
>NC_063363.1:34645911-34674794 GCF_021869965.1 Rhincodon typus | reverse complement strand
CCGGAGGGAGGAGGGTAACTTCTTCAGGTTAGGCATCCTTAGAAGAGGTTTCGCAGTGGGGTTAAAATCGAATCAGAGATAGTAGGAACTGCAGATGCTGGAGAATCCTACACAGACTCAGGCACAATCACATGCACAGACACATAAACAAACGGACGCACACACACATGCACATAAACTCACATATACTCACACACATACATACACAAACACACATACACACATATATGCTCGCACGGACACATAAACACACACTCACACATGCAGAGGAAAGCATTGGCACGCATATATTCTCACATATATGTACACACATAAACACACGTAAACACACACAAACATATACAAACGCACACGGACATGAACATAGTTTTCATCCCACAAAACAGGGTCACTCTGGGAAGCATTGTATTAAACTAAGGTTCTTTGAGGCGTGTGCACAAGATTTCATGTCACTATTTCGAAGAAAAGCCGAGAGATTACACCCAGTGAAATAACTCTTCAGAGGCTGGCATCCCATCACCAATCACCTTTTATTTACAAATGCATAGCCTTTGACAGTATCACTTCCTCTCACTGAGTCAGGAATGTAAGTAAGGGATGGAGAGCTTAATATACCCAAAATTTATCCTTTTATGTCAGCCAGGGCTTCTTGATTTGATCAAATAAAGAACTCATATTCTTTAAGGTCCAGTTGCTGACCTCGTTATAATCACTAAACCCTTTTTTTTGCTCAATATCCCTCAAACAATATTGCAAACAAAGATTATCTCACCATTATCACATTGGCATTTATAGGAGCTTGCCAGGCTTGAACTTCCTACATTACAGAAATGACTACGCTTGATGTGTTGAGCATTCATTTGGACTCACACATTATAACAGCAGCTGTACAAAAGCAAATCATTGCAGATGCTGAAAATCTAAAATAAGAACGAAAGAGAAAAGCAATGATGGTTTGGAACTTTTCAGTCAGGTCTGTCTTGCTCGAAGTATGTTAAGCAGGCTCAGCAATGTGCTACTGGTATCACAAAGGGAAGAATAACAGGCATCTTTGTGATGAACACTGGTGATTTTCTGTCAGAAAGTTCTACAGAATTTGACCAATGTATGATAGATAAAATAACAAAGGGAATTTAAGATTAGAATTCAGGCTCGATCAGCTGTCTTACTTGGAAAGTGTTAATCTTATTCCAAAAATCTGTCCAGGCCCCCCACACAAAAATTATTTGCACGAAAAGATTAGAAAGATCAGTTAAGAAATTAATTTTTGCTAGTTATGATACGTTTCAACAAAACACAATAATGAAACATGCCACTGTTTAGTCAGTATTAAGAAGAAGTTAATTATTAATTAAATTAAATTCAGAAAAATTCACATTTAATTTTCCAGCATTGAGTGATCCGATGACATAAAGCCAATCATCTCCAGTGATGCTTCCCATGCTAATTTTCCAGAGTATGGCAGTGTTTATCATAAGCCTGTTGTGAAAGAATAATAAATAGTGCTCATAGAATAGAATCCATACAGTGTGGAAGCAGGCCATTTGGACTATTGACTTCATACCAACCATCCAAAGAACATCCCACCCAGACCCAGACCCAAACCCCTACCCTATTCCTGTAACCCCACACCTACCATGGAAAATCTACTTAACTTGCCCGTTCCTGGTGTTACGAAGTTGGGTAGAGTAATTGTGAAGTGGAAGGCAGAAAGCGAAAATGTGTAGCTCCTTCAAGAGATTTGTGCTTTGTCTGTACTTAAAAAATTTAAAAAAATGTATGTCTGTGAAGAGCAGCTGAAGTTGCCAGGACAGACAGCCTCAAAAATTGAAACAACTGTACTAAAAAAACGCCTTACAGGTGGCAGGCAAAACAGCAGTCTTGTTTTGATGTTGTGACAATGAGTTTGAATTTGGCCAACTAATTTAAACAAAGCACCTAAATACAGAAAGCCAACTGAATTTAAATCTGATGGTGTTGACAACCTGAAGCCAATCATTTGATTATGTCATTATGGGTATATAAGGTGAGGGCATTTGGAAAATTGGGGAGAGCCAACTGCCATCTGAAAGAGAGATCCATCCGCCACCTGCTAGTGTTAACACCATTCAGCTTTCAGAGAAAGCCCATCTAATTAATAAAAGGTACTACAGTAATTTTAGCTCAAAGTCCTCATTGAAGAAATTGTAGAGATAAAACATCTCTGACAGCAGGATTAATGGAAGAAAGGTGGTTGTGAAGAGACCAGAGATGACAGAAGATTCCAGAAGACAGTCTGTGCAAACTTGGAGAGATTAATTTATAATTTATTGCTTCTTTTTAATTAAGTTTATATTAGTGGGTAGTATTTACACCAGTTAGGGAGTAGTTAGTAAACTAAGTGGGAATTGTTGGTTTGTTAGTAATTCTGTTCATTTGTTCATTGTTGGGTTAAATATATAAATTGTTTCTTGTTACTTGTAAAGTGGAGATCAGGGATTTTCTTTCTTTTAACCACTTTTTAAAATAGATTACAAGGGGAAAGATGAGCTTCTCTGGGTGTTTCAGGGGTTATTATTAGAGGGAAGCCCCTACTCCTGTCGTAACAGATTGGGCTTGTCTTTTAGTTTAATCACCAGAGGGGTTTGGCCATTCCCCGTCATAACAAAGAATTGGGAGCTGTTCCGGGATCTGTACAGATTTAGACAGATCAAGTCCGGGATGTGGTTGGACTTGGACAGATTTAAACAGACTTGGGGATTAATATCCCAGATCTTTAAGTAAAAATTAGGTGAGAAAAATCTGTTCAATTGCGGTTACTTGTGTTAGGTTAAATTAAAAGTGAGGGAAATGGCTCTTAACATTGCCACAGAGGTCCTGGGGTTTGAAGATGCTTCCCAAATGTGGCAAGAAAGTTTAGAAGGACAGAGCAAGGATATACTTTTAGACTTAGCAAACGGGCTAAATTTGGGTTTAACCAGGGACAAGAGGAAAGCTGAAATTATAAAGGAGTTGGTCAAGCATTTCGGTATATCAGAGAAACAGGCAACTGCATTGGAGTTAGAGAAAATTAAATTGAAAATTAGACAATTGGAGTTAGAAGCAGAACAAAGGGTAAGAAGAGAATTCTTGGAAGATAAAGAAAGGGAGAGAAGGTTCTTAGCTGAGCAAAAACGAAAGAGCGAGAGAGAGGAGAGAGGGAAAGAGAGGGAGAAAGAGGGAGAGTTTGAAATTCAGAAGTTGCAAATTTAACAGGAAAGTCAATTTAAAAGGATGGAGATGAAGGTAAAAGATAGGATTAGTGACGAGGAGAGTGATACTGAGCAAACCCATCATAGCCAAAGACATAGTAGGGATATATACAAATGTCAAAACATTACCAAAATTTGATGGAAAAGATGTAGAAGCCTTTTTCATTTCATTTGAGAAACTGACCAGGTAGATGAATTGGCCAGAGACTGTGTGGGTAATGTTAATTCAGATCAAGTTGGTGGGCAGGGCTGGTGAGATGTTTGCAGCGCTATCAGATGAGATGTCCAGAGATTATGAAGGGGTTAAACCAGCAATTTTGAGTGCCTATGAATTGGTACCAGAAACAAAGAGACAACGGTTCAGAAAAATAAAGAAAAGACCAGGCCAGAATTATGTTGAGTTTGAAAGAATTAAACAGAGTAACGTCGCTAGATGAGTGAGTGCATTAAAGATAGAAAAGACATATGAGAATCTCAGAAGTTATTCTGCTGGAGGATTTTAAAAACTCACTGCCAGAGATGATAAGAACTCATTTGAGGAACAGAAAGTTACCAAATTAAGAAGAGATGCAGAGATGGCAAATGAATATGCGTTGGACCATAGATCAAAATTTAGCTCCTGACAGCAATTTCATTCTGTGAGGGATAGAAATTGGGGAAAAAGGGAGATCCTTCAATGAAAAGCAAAAAGTAGATCACACTGGCAGCAGTTTACCACAGGTGAAAAAAGGAACCCAAGAGGGTGAGAAGGAGGCAAGAGGCTCAGGTGTTTTCACTGTAATAGAAGGGAGCACACAAAGTCACAGTGCCAGTGGTTTAAGGAAGGCACTGGGAAAAAAGATGTGGTAAAAGAGGCTAAACCAGTGGGAATGGTTGAGGTAGTGAAGGAAATCCCAAAATAAGTTGAGGAGCTGCAGAAAAGTGCACAGCCCAGTTTTGGGCTGGATAGTAAGAGAGTGTCCGATCTCTACAAAGACTTCACCTCAGTGGGTAAGGTTTACTCAGTAAGAAGAGGGGGAGAAGGTAAAGAAGTTAAAATATTGAGAGATACGGGAGTTAATCAGTCTCTAATAGTAACAGATGAAATTATTTGCACTCCTTCTGAAAAATTATCTGACAGAGTGGTAACCTGTGCAATAGACAGCCAGAAATTTAGCATTCCCCTGTGTAAGATCAGGTAGGAAAGTCCAATCAAGACTGGGGAAGTGAAAGTGTAGTGATTGAAAGAGTGTCAATTCCAGGATTACAGTTTGCTCTTGGAAACGACCTAGCAGGGACAAAAGTGGGAGTGATGCCCCTTGCAGTGGAGAAGCTGAAGGAAAACCAGGGAACTGAGGAATTAAAAGAAATATACCCTGGAATTTTTCCAGACTGTGTGGTGACAAGACCCCACAGTAAAAGGTTAAAGCAAGGAGTGGTAAACCAAAGAGAAAGACAAAGAAGTTGAGGACCAGACAGTTGGCACCCTGTTTGATGAAATGGTAAAGGAAAAACCTGGACAGGTAAAGGATCAGGCAGAGGTGGTTAGTTCTGAAAGAGTAATGGAGTTACAACAAAAAGATGAGACAATAACAGATTTGTATCAGATACCTTACTTGGAAAAGGAATTGGAATATATTCCCGAGTGTTATTATCTTAAGGATAGAATTCTAAGACAAAAGTGGAGACCTCGGCAGATTAGTGTAGAGGAGAAATGGGTGGAAGTTCACAGATTGTGTTGCCAGTAGCATGCAGACAGGGAGTATAATGGGTAGCACCTGAATTACTGGTTGGAGGTCATTTAGGAGTGAGGAAGACTCAGGCTAAAATACAAAAGCACTTCTATTGGCCTGGATTCTATAAGGATGTGGTTGAACTTTGCTGTACATGTTATACGTGTCAGGTGATAGGAAATCCACAGGCAGTATCGCACTCAGACCCAGCTCCTACCCTATCCCTGTAACCCCGCACCTACCATGGCAAATCTACTTAACCTACACATCCCTGGACATCATGGGCAATTTAGCATGGCCAATCCACCTAACCTGTACATCTTTGGACTGTGGGAGAAAAGCAGAGCACCTAAAGGAAACCCACATAGACACAGGGACAATGCGAAAACTCCACATAGACGTTCACCCATGGCTGGAATCAAACCTGGGTCCCTGGTTCTGTGAGGCAGCAGTGCTAACCACTGAGCCACATGCCACCCCTTCATTGATTGGGGAAGAGAAGAAAATTATAAACAAAAGAGGATGGTCAAAAGTACCTTAGCTGTAATAACATTGGCACCAATAGTAGATGTAGATGCAGAAATATATTTATCTAATATTTTAACAGAATACCTAATCAAGGGACAGTCTGAGAAAAGTTTGCCCGTGGCATGTTATGTGAATAATCATTCTCATTGGGAGAATTTACAATTGACAAAGGGTGTAATTGAGAAAAGAGAGCATTGGACTTGCTAACATAACTTAAATGTTAGAAAGACAGGGATTTCTAAATTAAAATGGCAAGTTACCAGTTTCCAGAATGTTTCACAAATAAACTGTGTTTGTTCGAAGGAATTATATGGAGATCCTTTCAGAAAAGCACTTAGTAACAAGAGGAGTTATACTAAAAGAAAGGTTGATTTTTGTTTGGGTTATTTCATAACTAAACATGTTATATATTTTAATGTTCAAAGAACAGAAAAAAAGAAATATGGGAAGTTGATTGTATTGTATGGAATATGAAACATATTATTTAAATACATTGTTGATTGGTTGTATTTTAAGGTAAGAATATGAGAATAATTGTTTTGTTCACTTATTAATATATTTGTCCAGAGATTCCTTGTTTGCTTTAATTTCTTTATTTGAGAAGAGGAGAATATAATCTTGTTTTTGTTTCTAGTCATAATCTTGAATATAATTTGGTTCTTAATATACCATGTCGTTAAGCATTGAGGTTAATTATTTAATTCATTGTCTGAGCAGAAATAAAGGTGGAACAGATCAAA
This sequence comes from Rhincodon typus, assembly GCF_021869965.1. Taxonomy (NCBI): domain Eukaryota; kingdom Metazoa; phylum Chordata; class Chondrichthyes; order Orectolobiformes; family Rhincodontidae; genus Rhincodon; species Rhincodon typus. The sequence continues at coordinate 34,668,584 of NC_063363.1, read as the reverse complement.
TTGAGGTGTGGAAGGACTTTTATGACTGAGCAGTTAATAGGCTCTATCTATGAAGAAAAGTGATTTTCTTTTCTGTTTTAGTAAATGGCTTGAATCTAAATTGACATTACATTGCAGTGGAAATCAAAGGTGAAGCCTTATCAAAGATAGTAGGACCTGCAGATGCTGGAGAATCTGAGATAACAAGGTGTAGAGCTGGATGAGCATAGCAGGCCAAGCAGCATCAGAGGAGCAGGAAGGCTGATGTTTCTGGCCTAGACCCTTCTTCAGAAATGGGGGAGGGTATGGGGGTTCTGAAATAAATAGGGAGAGAGGGGGAGGCGGATAGAAGATGGATAGAGGAGAAGATAGGTGGAGAGGACACAGACAGGTCAAAGAGGCGGGGATGGAGCCAGTAAAGGTGAGTGTAGGTGGGGAGGTAAGGAGGAGATAGATCAGTCCAGGGAGGACGGACAGGTCAAGGGGGCGGGATGAGGTTAGTAGGTAGGAGATGCGGGTGGGGCTTGAAGTGGGAGGAGGGGATAGGTGGGAGGAAGGACAGGTTAGGGAGGTGGGGACAAGCTGGGTTGGTTTTGGGATGCAGTCGGTGTAGGGGAGATTTTGAAGCTTGTGAAGTCCACATTGATACCATTAGGCTGCAGGGTTCCCAAGCGAAATATGAGTTGCTGTTCCTGAAACCTTCGGGTGGCATCATTGTGGCACTGCAGGAGGCCCAGGATGGACATGTCATCTGAGGAACGGGAGGGGGAGTTGAAATGGTTTGCGACTGGGAGGTGCAGTTGTTTAGTGCGAACTGAGCGTAGGTGTTCTGCAAAGTGGTCCCCAAGCCTCCGCTTGGTTTCCCCAATGTAGAGGAGGCCACAACGGGTACAGCGGATGCAGTATACCACATTAGCAGATGTGCAGGTGAAAGCAGATAAGAGTGGGGAGGGAAAAATGTCTTTGGTGGTGGGGTCGGATTGCAGATGGCGGAAGTGTCGGAGGATGATGGGTTGGATCCGAAGGTTGGTGGGGTGGTATGTGAGGACGAGGGGGATTCTGTTTTGGTTGTTATTGCGGGGACGGGGTGTGAGGGATGAGTTGCGGAAAATGTGGGAGACACGCAAGGACCGCAACTTCCCCCCCTCAGTGATTGAGAACGCCCTCGACCGTGACTCCCGCATTTCCCGCAACTCATCCCTCACACCTCTCCCCCCTCAACTCCCCCTCCCATTCCTCAGACAACATGTCCATCCTGGGCCTCCTGCAGTGCCACAACGATGCCACCCGAAGGTTGCAGGAACAGCAACTCATATTCCGCTTGGGAACCCTGCAGCCCAATGGTATCAATGTGGACTTCACAAGCTTCAAAATCTCCCCTCCCCCTACCACATCCCAAAACCAGGCCAGCTCGCCCCCGTATCCCTAATCTGTCCTTCTTCCCACCTATCCCCTCCTCCCACCTCAAGCCCCACCCCTATCTCCTACCTACTAACCTCATTCTGCACCCTTAACCTGTCCGTCTTCCCTGGACTGACCTATCTCGTCCCTAACTCCCCACCTACACTCACCTTTACTGGCTCCATCCCCGCCTCTTTGACCTGTCTGTCTCCTCTCCACCTATCTTCTCCTCTATCCATCTTCTATCCGCCTTCCCCTCTCTCCCTATTTATTTCAGAATCCCCTTCCCCTCCCCCATTTCTGAAGAAGAGTCTAGGCCTGAAACGTCAGCTTTCCTGCTCCTCTGATGCTGCTTGGCCTGCTGTGTTCATCCAGCTCTACACCTTGTTATCTCTGAAGCCTTATCAGATTTTTTACAATCTAAGGAAGATCTTACACTACCACAAGCAGTGTTCACCAGGCACAATAATAAAATCTGCTTGCACAGACGCAAAAAAGATAATACAGGATCAAAAGTGTAACATACAGATTGTCTGATAGTGTCGGCAGATTTTGGAAGGAATATACTAATAAATTAGGGAATTGAGTATAAAACAACAATAATCTTTGGGATTTCAACCATTCTGACTTTAATTAAACAGAAAAGTAGATAAAGGGAAAATTGGAATGGGATCCTACAATTGGCACAATACTTTGTTCTTATTCAACACATAAAAATACCCGAACAGATTAGCATTCATTATTGTCTCCATATCAGGGAATAAACCAGAGCAGGGATAGCAGAGAATTAAAAGTCGGGGAACATCTAGTTAACAGTGGCCATTGTATAAGATGTTGAAACTTATTTTAAAAAAGCACATTAATGATGAAAATCCAGTCAATAAATTGTAGAAAGGGTGATTTTGGGAGCTCAAAATTGAATTTGGGAAAATAAAATGCGCAATAATTTTGGCAAACAATGATGTACAACAATAAAGCAAAGCACTTAAAAAGATGTGTACAAGACGAAAATACTCTGCTTGAAGGAAAGAAACAATAAATACTGGTGAAACTCAGTGGATGAATAAAAACGTAAAGAAGCAATTAGGTTTAGAGAAGACACAGAAGTTAAATGTGCAGACAGATGAATGCAGGTTGGGAATAAATACAAAGTGTTTCATAGAGACGTGAGAACAATTCAGAAGGCAAAGGGAGACAATGCAATGAAACAGAATTATCATGGAACAGAAAACAAAGTAGTAAAATATTTTACAGACACATGAAAAAAAAATGGAAAGAAATTGGGCAATTAAAGAATAAAACCACGGGTAATTTAGAGATGACAGTTGCTAATTAACAGGGCCAGCTTAGAGTTTTCATATCTGTAGATGACATAGAAGGCTGCACATATAAAATTGCATATACCTTCAAACAGTTGCAATTTTCATTACTCAGTTTTCTAAAACAGACCTTGTGGTCTTTAGAAATTCAAGAAAAACATCTAACACTGCAAGTGTTATTTGAAGAGTTACAGTACAGTGATGCAAACTGTGGAATTTAGATGTACACGCTTCAATGTTATTTGTTGGTGCTATGTTGTACCTGAAGTTAATTACTAACTTGTAAGTATTTCTGTAGTCATCATCATTTCATTTAAAAAGACCCTGATTTGAGACCTGGCTTTAGAGCATTATTAATGCACTTTTGTGGACAGTGTGGAAGCCATTCAGCCCATCAAGTCCACACTGACCCTCAGAACCACATCCCTCACAGACCCACCCCCCCTACCTACTCTATCCCTGAAACCCTGCATTTCCCATGGCTAATCCACCTAGCCTGCACACCCCTGGACACTATGGGCAACTTAGCTTGGCTAATCCACCTGATTGTCATATCATTGTAGTGTGGGAGGAAACTGAAGCACCTGGAGGAAACCCATACAGACATGAGGAGAATGCGCAATCTCCACAGTTACCTGAAGGTGGAATTGAACCAGGATCTCTGGTGCTGTGAAGCAGCAGAACTAACCACTGAGCCACCATGCCACCCTATTTAGGTTGTTTTGCAATCCAACAAGATAAATAATGTGGCCTCAAGGTTTGTTAGAAAGTCCTGGAACTGTTTTTAAGCTTAAGGGAAACACTGTGAGCTGAGAGACAGATATTTTTAATTTCACTTTTGAATTTGAGCAGACAGTCCTGTGATGTCGTTGGAATAGAATGGCTGTGCAGAGAAGTGCTCCTGAGAAGGAAAGGGTATGTAGTGTACTATGTTATCTAAGAGTGAAGATTTAGTGTCAGTTTCAGACCAGGTGTACTGTGATAAAACCCTGAAGAGGTTACTTAATGCTGTATCTATTTCAGCAGGTTTATGATGGCTCATGGGAGAAGCTATCTGCAGTACCAGTCTAAAAGTCAAAGACACAAGTAACTTAATTCGAATGAGGTGTGAGATACAGGGATGCAGATGTGAGTATTATACATGTGGAACATTAATACTGTTCCACAGGTGTGTTTTGTGAAATATACAAATACTATTTTGTTTATTTTCAATTTATAATGGAGAGTTTTTGGAATAAGGATATACCTTTACTACATGTTTTAAGATTGTTAAATTTGTATAATAAGCGGATTGTTTGAATTATTCTAGTGAACATAATTTTTTTTCTGTAAATAACCTCTGTTTTATTGTTAAAGTAACAACATTGCATGCTTATGTTTCATGGAGAAGATCAATATAGGTTCAAGGACAAGCATCCCTAAAAGATAATGTGATACGTGTCTGGCATTATGAAACTCCCTTATACTGGCTAATCTCTCAGTTAATCCAAAGCCTGATTTATCCAACCTTGCAAAATCCTTTCTGAACATCTAAATCCACTAATTCTGTTTTATGCCTTTTTTAAATTATTCAATTGTGGCATGTGGGCATCTCTATCTGGGCCAGTATTTATTGGCCAGCTGTAGTTTCCCTTGAGAAGATGGTGGTGAACTGCCTTCTTGAACTGCTGCAGTCCATTTGTAGGTAGACTCACGATGCCATTAGGGAAGGAATTCCAGGATATTGACTCAGCAACATTGAAGGGATGGTAATATATTTCCATGACAGGATGGTGAGTGGCTTGGAGGTGAACTTGCAGGGGCTAGTATTTCCATGTAGCTGCTGACCTTGTCCTTTGAGATTGACGTGGACATGGGTTTGGAAGGTGCTGTCTGAGGAGTCTTGGTGAATTTCTGCAGTGCATCTTGTAGATTGTATACACTGCTGTTACTGAGCGTCAGTGGTGGAGGGAGTGAATATTTGTGGACATGGTGCCAATCAAGTGGACTGCTTTGTCCTGGATGGTATCAAGCTTCTTGAAAATTGTTGGAACTGTACTCATTCAGCTTGTATATCTTTTTTCTCATGTCAATGTTATATTCAACTGAGGTTTTCTCCAACAAAACCTCCAGATATTGAACATCTTGATGGTTTGGTTGTCAGTTGGTAACCAAATAACTCCTGCCTGGTAATTTAAAGGGACAGCCTTCCCGGATGTGTTATGTGATGACTGGTTAGCTGTAAGGCTGATGTATTGTGGAGTTGTGGGTTATGGGGGTTTGTTGGGAAAGTAGATTTGAAGCCACAATCAGATCAGTCAAGATCTTATTGAAGAGTGGAGCTCACTCAAGGGGCCAAATGGGCAATTTGTGCTCCTATTTCTTGGGATCTTAAAGTCAGGTTACCCAGGAATGAATGAAGGATAACGAGGCAGAGGGAGGGAAGTGTGTGATCACTCTCAAGAGACAAGGAAGGACAGAGATGTAAGCAAGAAGCTCCAAAATAAAACAAAGAATTACAGTTACTGGAAATCTGAAACAAAAACAGATATTGCTTGACAAACTCAGGAGGTCTGGCAGCATCTGCGGACAGAAAACAAAGTTAACAGCTCAGATTCAGTGATTCTCCTTCAGAACAGAACCAAAAACTGAACCTGAAATGTTAACTCTGCTTTATCTCTGTAAGTGCTGCCAGACCTGCCGAGCTTCTTCAGCAATTTTTGTTTTTGATATTGGGAAATCCTGTTTAATACAAAGCACAGCATAGTTACAGAAAATACAGGGTTACAGGTAGAAAGGAAAGTTTAAATGTTCCTATTCATGGAAGATTCAAACCTTGACAGATCATGCTTTTTGTGATCATAACCTCTTTCTAGCAGATAATAGGTTAATTGGTAAGATTTTATGAAATCTTACGGCTTTCATGGCGAAATAGGGAGTAAGGAGTAGGGACGGTGTATCATTGGCCCAGGGAGTGAGGGTGATTCAATCAGATGGCAGTCCAGAATTCAGAATAGTACCTGTTGCCTCCACTGCCTGTAACAGAGTTAAAGTTCAATTTGAGAATGCTAGATAATCAATGGAGCAAGGCTTTACCTTGGGAGTAGAAGCGAAGGTGTTGGCCATAGTGGTTAGGAGAGTTTCTATCATGTGAGCTGTTAGCCTGCCTCTATGTGCTAAGTTTGTGGCTTTAAGCCTATGGTTCTATAGATGTGAGAATGAAGTCCTGAGTGACACTCCAGTGTGATACTGAGTGAGTATTACACTGTTAGAAGTTCAGTTGAGATTTTAAACCAAGCCTTGTGTGCCTGTAAAAAATCCAAAGCTATTATTTTGGAGAAGCACAGGGGACTTCTCTTTGGTGTTTTGTCCAATATTTATCCCTCAACCAACAGATAGCCTCATTGCTGTCTGTGGGAGCTTAGTGTGCATAATTTGGTTGCTGTTTTTCCTACATTATAGCAGTGACTATAGTTGGAAAGGGAAACATTATTCATTTTAAAGCACTTTGGAATGTCCCTAACATCATGAAAGGTGTTCTAGAAATGCTCCTCTTTTCAGACAGACAGCTCAATGTGTTTGTAATCCTGATCAAAACTCAAACTCTCAGTTATTTCTGAAAACAAGGGATGAAGTCAATGGAGAAGGGGTGGTGACCAGGTTGAGACAATGGTTGACATTGGAAACTTACATGATAGAGGACTTGGGGAAATAGGTGCTGCCATTCAAAGCAATAACCTTTAAAGTATTTCCAATGCCACACATTAGACAATGTAGGCACAAGCAGATTGGCCTCAGCTTTCCAGAAAGTACATAAAAAAAACACAGTAAAAGGTTGAAGAGGAACTCAACAATCTTGATATGTGGCAGAAGAAATTTATGAAGAGAATTATGAAGCAGTCAGTTGCGATGGCAAAAATGAGGATTGGCAGTAGAAACTACAGGGTACAATTCTAAAGGGGCAAAGGGACCTGAGGGATGAAAATGGACTATATCATTGAAGTTGGCAGGGTAAGTTGAGAGACAGGTTTTAATAGTGTGTTGGGATTGTGGGATTTATAAACAGAAGAGTGGTGTACAAATGCTGGGAAGTATAGTCAGTCTTTCAGCAAGAATGTGTTGAGAACAACATATGACTTAAAGTTGACTTTATATTTAATTCAGTTGGTGCCAAGAAATCGGAAGGTCATTTTTAGATATGGATTTCAATAAGTTTAATATCCTTGATGTGAACAGTTCAGGGCATCTGAAAAAGAAGGAAGAAAAACTGTACTGTTGCTCAGAGAGAGGGGTCTGATGACAGAGAAAGGCAAAACAATTTTCAGCAGCTTGGTATAAACTGGACAGTGAAGGACTGCTGGACTCAAGAAACTCAAGTAGAGTTCTTCTGATGTTAAAGCAGTTTGTTTTATGTGGCTTGGGGAGAGACAAAGTGTAAAAAACATCGAGTGACTGTGCAGAAATTCACCAAAAGGAAACTGGTCGCAGCTGTACCAGCCTGAGTCTGAGCAAGGTGCACGTTTGGAGATATTGGCAGCTTTTCCCTAAGAGTTAATTTTTTGTACCGATATTGCTAAACGAAAAGGGATGGTGTAAATTTTAATTTTTTTTTGAACTCCGAAACAAAATCTTTTCAACCCTTTTTCTCGTGTCAAATAAGTATTTTGGTCTATTTTTATTATGTTTGTCTAAATATTTTAGTATTTATCTTTTAAAAGTATGCTGGCAGCCTCTTGTGAATGTGTTCAGTAAAAGTTCTAGAGGGTTAGAATAAAGTTATGATTTAACAAGTCAAGTTTCACTCGGGACCTGAGGTGTCCATCCATAGCATCAGCTGGAATATATCAAGTATACTTAAACTCAGCTAACGTTGAAGGAACCAAAGGCAGTCCTGAAAAGGCAGTTTTTAAATTCACAATTGTTAGACACGGTCTAAACTCCATATCCCAGAAACAAACTGATATTTTAACAAACTAAAATAAAAGAAAGAACTGTGGAAGCAAGGTGTGAGAATTTTCTGTGAGGACTCCATCCCATTCTCCCAGTTTCTCCATCTCCGTCACATCTGTTCTGATTCTGCCACCTTCCATAGGTGACCTTGGAAATGTCTACCTTTTTCCTCAATCGAAGATTCCCTGCCACTGTGGCTGTCAGCCATGTCTGATCCATTTCCTGAGCTCTCCTCACTCACTCCTCCTCTCTTCCCTCCGAGAACAGCAATAGGGTCTCCCACGCACTCACTTTCCGCCCCACCAGCCTCCACATCCAAAGGATCATCAGCTGCCATTGCCACTACCTCCAGCACCACTAGACTCATATTCCCCTCCCCTCCCTTGCCAGCATTCTGCAGGGACCGTTCCCTCCAGGATACCCTGGTCCACTCCTCCTTCACTCCCAACAAATCCCCATGCCACATGTTACCATTCCATGCATTTGCCAAAGGTGTAACAGCTGCCCATTTATCTCCTCCCTCTTCAGTATCCAAGGCCCCAGATACACCTTCCAGGTTGAGCAGCGCTTTACCTGCACTTCTCTCAATCTTGTCTATACATTCCCTGCTCACAATTTAGTCTCCTCTACACTGAGGAGTTGAAACACAGACTGGGCAACTGCTCTGCAGAACACCTATGTTCTGTCTGCAAAAATGATGCTGAGCTTCCAGTTGCCTGCCATTTCAACACACCACCATGTTACCTGGCCAACATCTCTGTCTCGGGCTTTCTACAGTGCTCCAGTGAAGCTCAGTGCAAGCTGGAAGAATAGCACCTCATTTTCCGTTTGGAAGCTCTACAGCCTTCAGGACTCAATTTTGAGTTCAATAATTTTAGAACATGAACACCTTTTCAATGTCCTTGACTCACCCCAACACCCACGCCCTATATGACATGGACTGCTTTCAGCACAGCCAACCCATTCTCACCTACTTATGGTCTCCATTATCAAGTTTTCTTTTCCATTGGCTTACTATCATCCATCCCTTTGACTGCCTACCTGTCAGTCTCACTGTTTCTCCTTGGGCTCCATCTCTATCTATCTGCTTACACCTCACAACTCCCTTCCCCTCCCTCCAACACCCCAGGCTTCAGCATATATGCCAATCTTTTCCTAGCTACTGTCAGTACTGAAGAAGGGTCACTGGCCCCAAAATGTTAACTCTGCTTTTCTCTCCACAGATGCTGCCAGACCTGTGAGTTTTTCCAACAGGTTCTGTTTTCGTTTCAATAGAGCTTTTGTTTTAAAAGAAGTAGGAAGATGAAATTACTCTTAGAGACACAGACACTCTGGAATTATTTTAGGAATGATAACCAAGAGAAAGGTGCAGCGATCAGACCTCACTGTGGAGTCTATTTGTTCAAATGTTATTGTCTGTCTTCAACAAATAATGATCATGGCTCCCCTACCCCTGACAGAGATGTTTATCTCAAAGCCACTGAAGAAGGTAAAACACATTCACCAACCTGATGACGCTGATAAGGTTAGGCATTCCCCATTGAAACACCTTTCCTTGTTTGTAGGCTGGTCACCAAGCCAGGATGTCGAATAGATTCAAGTTGAAGAGAGTGGTGATATCAATCATTGCCATGGCTGTGATCTTTGCAGTATTAGAATGCAAAGATTACATGGCAGTCTGTAAGGATAGCCATGGACTGGCCATCCTCAGAGATGGGAAGGTGCTTCTCTGGGTGCTCATTCATTATGATCAAGGAGCAATATAAATGCATATTGACAGTATATTTTATTTCCATGTGGAATACAATGCATGTGAATTAAATTTCTGGAAAAGATTAGGAATGGTTTTTGAGTTGTCAGAACATCAGAACAGCTCCAGATGTTGCATATGCTCTAATAAATACTTAACCATGTTGTAAATACTCACCAGGCCTGCCTGACTTGAGTATTCAAATAATTCAGGAACCTTGTGAGGTTACAACCAGGCCACTCCTCAATAACACCTCATTTTTAAAGGATAATTAGATTATCCTGTGAATTTGTCCTTGATATTATGCAAATCTGAGTGTATCTGTTTGATATCTCTCTGCTTTTTGAATTCTGGGATTGTAAGACTTTACTTCCAGTCCTTGAATATCGACCGCACATCTCCTTAAAAAAGCATTAAGTAGTGCTTTGTTGATTCCCCACTCATTCCTTTGTAGATTCCCAAAGATTTTCTATCTGGGTCAGGCCTTGAACTGAATGAAATTGCACTCTTCTTGAATCTGCTTCTCTCCTGCTCATTTGAACGAATCTATCACATGCCTCAACACTGGCATTTCAGTTTGTCAGGAGTTTCTGAAGAGGGAGGGGTTGAAAGTTGTTGGGAGAGAGGGTTCAGAGATGAGGCACCATTCAGAGGCTTCAGAAACCAGCCCTTGTCTACCATCTGTGTTTCTGATTGCCCTCAGTTTGGGGCAATTGGAGGGCCCCTCATGATTCAGCGGGCAGGCTGTCTTGGTTTCCCAGTTGGTCAAGTAGCTGTCTTTCTTGCCTGCAGAGAAGGCAGGTAGTCAGGGAAGTGGTAAATTGAAGCCCTTTGGTAGCCGTTAATTGACCACTAAAAGCCTTGATTGGTGGAAGGTTGAGAAATGCCCAATGGGCTTTCCCACACAGAACCTAATTAATGAAGAGGTGAGAAGGAGGCAGCTATCTCACCAGGGCCTACTCACTCAATTATTTCCTTCCTCGCTGTTTTTCCCATCACTTCCAGAGAAATGTTGCAGAGCCAAATCATTCTGGATTAAACCCCAACAAGGAGCTAGCCATGTGTCTAGGTGGATGTTTCAACTCAACCATGAGGAGTGATAGATATTTTCTAAACAACCAGTTCAGTGATGTTATTATACAGCTTCAGAGCAGATGGGACTTGAACCCAGGCCTCCTGGCTCAGAGGTAGGGACACTGCCACCACAAGAGCACTTATTGAATTGAAATTAAAGTAGCTGTCATGGTAGGAGCCCCAGAACATTAGACTGGGGTTCCAAATATCGAGTCCAGTGACATCTGCTACTGCCTTTTTTGTAAAGGCATCAACTATTTTTGGTTATTTTAGTCAACCTATTGCAGCATACTGTGGCACACCTCTGGAGCAGGTGAGACTTGAACCTTGGCCTCGTGGCTCATTAAGTGAACATGAAAGATTTCATGACACCTGCATCTGCTGACATCAGAAGTTGCTAAACATAATTTATTTGCTGCAAAATGTTTTTGGATGTTCTGAAGCTGTTTGGTCACAAGGTTCAAATATCTCTAATAAACTGCTGCACTTTTGTCTTCTGCCACAAACACTGACGGGAAACATAAACTCGCTATTTCAAGCATAGCGGGTGATATATCAACTTGCTTGTTCTTGAAGGGACTGAGCTAGCTAATGGTTCATTTTGAAGTAGATGTCATTTTTTTTCCATTTGGGCTCTCAGTGAAAACTGAGGCAGGTATTGCTCAGCTTGTTGTGTGTATTGGTGAATAATATTCATTTGACAGTGCATTAGCCATCCTTTCTGTATTTGCTCATAGTGAATGGTTTACCCCGTAGGGGAAAGCATGTTTCTGGTTGTCTGTGGCAGTACTGCTCTCCAGGGTGAATTCAGGGGGCTACCATAGCTGCTCCCACCTTTCACATCCAGTGTTGCTTCTGGCTATATTGCACCTTAAGCTGCTGCCTGCTCGAATTGTCAATATTTTCTGTCTGCTGTCTGGGCTGCTGGAACTGCCCAGCGAGTTTCCACCTTCTTGATGTGTTTGTTATCTTCAATTGGATGCCAAGCTTTCCTCCAATCCAATTGGACCATTTATATTAGGACATAGTTTCATGGGAGTGATGCAACCCAGACATGGGAATAGAACTTGAAATTCATCTGGGTAGCAGGTTCCCCGCTCACACTGAAAATCTGATTCATGGCTCTTAAAGAAAGGAAGACTATCAATTGTATCATAGATTTCACAAGGCGTACCAAAAACACTTTTCTCTAATGAAGTGAGGTGAGAGTGACAGCCCTTGACACCAAGGCCACATTCGACCAAGTGTGGCATCAAGGAGCCCTAGCAAAACTGGAATCAAGAGGTATCAGGGGGCAAACTCTCCGCTAATTGGATTCATATGGGCACATTGGAAGATGGTCATTACTGTGGGGATCATTTATCTCAGCTCCAGGCCATCTAGGTAGGAATTCCTCAGGGTAGTGTCCTAGGCCCAACCACCTTCAGTTGCTTTATCAATGACCTTCCCTCCATCATTAGATCAGATGTTCACCAATGATTGCACAATGCTCAGCACTATTCACGACTCCTCAGATACTGAAGCAGATGGAACAAATCTGGACAATATCCAGGCTTGGGCTGACAAGTGGCAAATAACATTCATGCCACAGCATTCTCAGGCAGTGAGCATCTTCAACAAATAAGAATCTAACCATCTCCTCTTGACATTTAATGGCATGACAATCACTGAAACTTACACTCACTCCATCCTGGGGGTTATTGTCATTTTAATTCAGGTAGTTGTTGTTCTGAATGATGTTGAATTTCTTAAGTGTTGTTGGACTTGCACTAACCGAGTATTCTGTCACACTTCTGTAGATAGTGGACAGGCTTTGGGGTATCAGGAGGTCAGTTATTTGGGTCAGTGTGTAGGATTCCTTGCCTTTGACTTGCTCTTGCAGCTATAATATTTCAATAACTAGTCCAGTTGAGTTTCTGGTCAATATAATCCATGGGATGTTGATATGGGGCTTCAATGATGGAAGACAGCTCTGGAATGACATTCAGGTGATCAGGTCACCCAAAGAAATCTTGAATGAATGAAGCTGGGAGTGAAGAGACTGATATCACATGCATTACAGGATTGTGTTCTTTATTCTTACAATGAAAATTAATTACATTTCTCTCTCCTGTCTTCCCCTCACAACAAAGATGAGGGAAATTAAAGCATGTTATGTATGTTTTATTGAGCAGAGTCAAGAACAACAAGTTCACTGTTGAGGCTACGTTGTGAAATAAGTTCAATACCATTTTACATTAGCATCTTCACCCAAACTGTTGATGCCTTGGTAGGATAGTTACAGCAAGTCTTCACAGCATGTTCTGAAATTGGTTGAGAGTGTTACAATTTGCAATGCATAGTTTCTTAGAGTTTGGACATGTTAATTCTCCTTGACAAACTGAACAAGTTCATTCAACTTTTTTAGACAGTGGTGCCATTTTCTGGGTGCCAGTACCTGGACGGTAAGCACCACACCTTATGCCCCCCCATTCTTTGTGGTGGTTCAATCTGTTGATAAGCATTGCACCTTTGAGAAGGGAATGTTGATCGGAGCGCAGTAATTCTTCACAATAACATTCAGACTCCTGCTAAGCACATAGAATGTCAGCAGATAAATGGAGAATGGGGCAGAAGCAGCTGCTGCTCAAAGCCAAACCGTAGTCAGAGAAATGAAGTGTACACATAAACGTTCCCATCTCACTCTCCACTGGGCAGCCATAGAATCCCTATGATGGAGAAAGAGGCCATTCAGCCCATCAAGTCTACGCCAACCCTCACCCCTACCTTAGTCCTGTAACCCTGCGTTTATCATGATTAGCCTGAACATCCCTTGACACTATGGGCAATTTAGCATGGCCAATCCACCTAACCTGCAAATCTTTGGACTGTGTAGGAAACTGAAGCAACCCACGCAGACACAGGGAGAAAATGTACAAACTCCGCACAGCCATTGCCCAAGGGTGGAATTGAACCCAGGTCCCTGGTGCTGTGAGGCAGCAGTGCTAACCACTGAGCCACCGTGCCGCAGGTAATGAATTACAGCCCCATGCTCAAAAAATCAGAACACATCAAATTCAAGACAACAGGGTTCTGAAGAGGGCTTTAAAATAACTGGGGTGGGCTTGGAAGAGGTGAAATGAAGGCTTACAAGGTTAAAGGATATGGCACCATTTCAGGCCACCTATTTAGATAACAACGCCCAGAGTGGGACAGGAAGGGATAAAGTGTACAAACATAGAAAAAGAATTAGTAATTAGGATCAAAGGTGGATAAAGGTGGTAAAAAGGCAATGACAGTAGCTTCTTACTTAAATACATGTAGTGTTCAGAACAAAATAAATGAATTAAAGACATAAACAGGAGTTAATGAGTATGTTCTTATAGTCATTACAAGGACAATGGTTGCAGAAAGATCAAAACTGGAGGTTACATGTTCAGGAGTATGAGACTTTTCAAGAGGATAGGCAGCAAGCAAAAGGTGGTAGAGCAGTTTTGTTATTGTGAGATGGAATACATACTAAGTATGTAATGATCTTGAATTGGAAGGTATAGAATCGGTATAGGTGGTTGTAAGAAATAACAAGAGGAAGAAACCCTTCTGGTGTCACTGGCTAAGCTGGAATTTATTGCCTGTCATTGGTGGTCCCTAGCAGGTGAGGATGACTGTGTTCCGCTCTCCAGGTGAGCCCATAGGTGACAGTACAGAACCATGTGGCTACCGCAGACTCTGTTACACTTGGGGCAGAAAGTGGTTATGGGAAGGGATCAGTGGGGCGTTGGTTTGGCAGCGTGCTCCTTTTGCTGTTTTCAACGGGCTTCTGCTTTTTCCCAACGGCAAGTCTCAAGGTGCTCGATGCCTATCCAGATACTCCTCCTTCACTTTGGACGGTCTTGGGCCAGTGATTCCCAGGTGTCTGTGGGAATGCCACACTTCACCAGTGAGGCCTTGAGGGTGTCACTGAAGCAATTCCTCTGCCGACCTGGGGCTCACCTGCTGTCTCGGAGCTGGGAGTAGAGCACCTGCTCGGGGAGTCTCGTGTTTGTCATATAGGCAACGTGCTCAACCCATTGCAGCTGATCGAGGGTGGTCAGTGCCTTGATGCTGGGGATGTTGGCCTGGTCAAGGACACTGGGTGTTGGTGCGTCTTTCTTCCCAGCGGATTCGCAGGACCTTGCACAGGCAGTGTTGGTGATACTGCTCCAGTTCCTTTGAGGTGTCTTGCTGTAGACAGTCCACACCTCAGAGTCATATACGAAAGGGGGAACCACCACAGCTCTGTATATCATGAGCTTGTTGTTGGATCTCATGTTGTTGTTTTCGAATACCCTTTTCCTCAGGCGGCCGAAAGGGCAGTTAAAAGTCACCCACATTTCTATGGAGTCACGTGTAGGCCAGACCAGGTAAAGATGGCAGATTTATTTCCTATAGGGCATTAGTGAACTGGATGCGTTCTACCCCCAATAATCAACAATGGCATGAAATCATCATTTAATTCTTAATTCCAGATTTAGTTTTATTGAATTCAAATTCCATTATCTTCCATGGTGGTATTCAAACCTGTGTTCCCGGAACATTATCTGTATTAATAGTTTAGTGATAATGCCACTAGGCCATTATCTCTCTTGTAAGGAATAGTCTAAAGGGCCCCTAACAGGAGCTATACAGTGGGACAGAGATTGAATCAGGAGATAATCAGGGCATGTTTTTAAAAAAAGAACTACCTTTAAATCATGGGTGACTTTAATTTCATGTAAGTTTGGAAAATCAAATTGGGAGAAGGAGACATGTGGAAGTATTCATAGAGTACATTTGGGACAGTTTCCTGGAACAAAATGCTGCGAATCTAACCAGGAATCAGGCTATTTTGGATTTGGTAATGTGTAATAATAAATAATAAATAATGTGATAATAAATATCTCAGAGTAAAAGATGCCAGAGGAAACATCGGCCACAACATGGTATAATACATAATTCAGTTTTGCAGTGAGAAACTTGGGCTTGAAACAACTGCGCTATACTAAAATAAGGGTGATTACGTAGGGATGAAGGCTGGTGCAGACAGGGTAAGGAGTTTAGCCAAAAAGGCAGTTGGGGAGCAATGGCAGATGTTTGAGAAAACAGTTCATGACTCAGAAGTACGATATATCCCAGTGAGGAAGATGGATTCTAGGAAGTAAAATGATTGTGGTTAACCAGAAAAACTAAATATATCATCAAATTGAAAGGAAAACAAAATAAAAAATGTCAAATTTAAGTGGTAAACCAAAGGATTGAGAAAGTTTTAAAA
Source organism: Rhincodon typus (assembly GCF_021869965.1). Lineage (NCBI taxonomy): Eukaryota > Metazoa > Chordata > Chondrichthyes > Orectolobiformes > Rhincodontidae > Rhincodon > Rhincodon typus. The sequence continues at coordinate 34,652,863 of NC_063363.1, read as the reverse complement.
GCTAACAAAAGACAATCAAGAAAAAAGAAAAAAATAAATTTTGAGGATAAACCTGCAAGCAATATCAAGATAGTCAATAAGAACCCTTTAAATTATAAAAAGGAAGTAAAAAAGCCAAAGTGAACATAAGCTTCTTAGAAAATGAGACTGGGGAAGTGATATTGGAAAACCAGGAAATAACAGAGGAATTGAATAAGTACTTTACATCAGTCTTCACAACAGAGCATATTAATAAACATCAAAAAATTACTGAATAATCAAGGGGCAAAAGGGGGAGAGAGTACAAATACAATAACTATCACTGGAGAAAAAGTACTTGGGAAGCTAATGAGAATAAAGGCCAAAATGTTCCCTGGACCTATCAGGCTACATCCTGAGATATTAAAGCAAATAGCTCCAGAGATAAGGGATACACTGGTAGCAATCTTTCAAAAATCCTTAGATTCTACGATAGTGTCAGAGGATTGAAAAGTGTAACATACTGATTGAAAATGGGAATGAGATAAAACAGATAACTATAGACCAGCAGGTTTAACATCCGTCATTGAAAAATTATTAGAGTCTACTACAAAGGGTGTAACGGTAGGGCATTTACAGATACAAAATATGATCAAGCAGAGTCAGCATGGTTTATTGAAGGAGAAATTATGCCTAACAAATTTACTAGTGTTATTTGAGGAGATAACAAGCAGGATAGATAATGAGGAGGCAGTGAATATAATATCATGAGGAGGCAACAGCCTCGTTGTATTATCACTGGATTATTAATGCAGAGTCCCAGGCAATGTTCTGGGGTCCTTGGTTTGAATCCCACAAGGCAGATGGTGGAATTTGAATTCAATTAAAGAATACGTCTGAAATTAAGAATCTAAGGATGACAGCGAAACTATTGTTGATCATTGGGGAAAAATCCAACTTGTTCAGGGAACTGCCATCCTTACCTGGTCTGATCGAGCTGTAACTCCAGACCCACAGCAAAATGGTTAACTTTCAACTGCGCTTAGACAATTAGGGATGGACAATAAATGCTAACCTAGCCAGAAATGTCCACATCCCATATATGAAGAAAAATATTCATATTTGGATTTCCAAAAGGGATTGGATAAGGTACCACACATTAGGCTACTTAATAAGGTAAGAGCTCATTATGTTGGGATAGTATGTTTATATGGACTGAGGATTTGTTAACTGATAGAAGTCAGAGAGTTGGGATAAAAAGGGGAATTTTCAGGATGGCAACCTGAAACTAGTGGAGTACCACCAGGAGGATCAGTGCTAGGACCACAATTATTTACAATACTCATCCATTACTTGGATGAAGCAAGTGAATGAAATATTTCCATTTTTACTGATGATACAAAAATAGATGGGAAGGTAAATGGTGAAGCAGACACAGTGAGTCTGCAGAGGGCTATAGCCAGGTTAAGTGAATGGATAAAAACTTGGCAGATGGAATATAATGTAAAAAAAATGATGTTATGCAATTTGGTAGAAAGTATAGAGTAACAAATATTTTTTAAATGAAGAAAGACTGCAGAAAGCTGAATCACAGTGAGATTTGGGAGTCATAGTCCACAAATCACAAAACGTTAGCAGCCAAATTCAGCAGGTAATAAGGGAGGCAAATGGAATGTTGGCCTTTATTTTAAAAGGAATGGAAAACAAAATAAGGAAATCTTACTAAAACTGTACGTGACGTAGGTCTGATCACAGCTGGAATACTCTGAATAGTTTTGGTCCCCTTATAGAAGGAAAGATATACTGGCATTAGAGGCAGCCCAGGAAAGGTTCACTAGGTTGATCCTGAGTATTGAGGGATTGTCTTATGACAAAACATTAAGTAGGCCGGACTTGTACTTACAGTTTAAAATAATGAGGGGGTGAATAACCTTTCAATGGTAAGTAGTTGATGTTTGTAGAGCCATCAAGCTGTTAAGTTACTTAAATGCCCATGCCCTTTAAAATTTGGAAAACAAATTGCTTGTCTAGAAGTGGAACAGCTTGTTTGCTGATATTACCCTAAGAATGATGGTTACAGTATCATTACCAATCAGCATCATAATGGGAGGCTGTAAACTCACAGTTTGCCAGTTTCAAAGGATTACTAAGGGATTCACCTTCTTTGATGTGGGGTTATGAATGCAAATGTTTGTTTTTACAAAGGATTATGTACTTGAAGTGGTTTAAATGCATGAATGGGTTTTAATAAACAAGGTTGCGTTTTCATATCATGAAAAATGGCATAGACACTTAAACAAAAACAAAGTTACTGGAAAAGCTCAGCAGGTCTGTCAGCATCTGTCAAGGAAAAAACAGAGTTAACGTTTCGGGTCCGGTGATCCTTCCTCAGAACTGCCTCAGATATGTAAAGCTATTTTTTAATTTTACATTTCATTACTATATTTAATTCATCTCAACATGACTCCTGAAGTCTTCCCATACTGAGGGATTTGTCACTGTTAGTGTAAGTACAAAGTACACTACATTGGTGTTTCCCACACTCCCTCCTCCTCTGAACAAAAATGAAGGGGCTCTGTGAGGAGGATGACTGGTAAGGTAAGCAGCCTTAAGAGAGTGAGGCAGTGTTAGATTGGAAATGCTGAGGTCTTTGCTCCAGAGGTTTCGGCGTGAGGAGGCTGAGCAGGGGTATAGGTAAGAGCAGGTAAGGGCTCTTTAACTCTACTTTCTTCCTGTCTAGACTGAAGGCAGTGGGGTTGGCAGTTTGGGCAGCGGCATGCTGGATGTGGGAGATCAGGGAGACTTCCAGGTGGCTACACCTGTGAGAAGTGCATCTGGCTGCATCTTCTGACAGACCACATTAGGGAGCTGGAACTGGAGCTGGATGCACTCAGGATCATTCAGGATGCAGAAAACATCATTGATAAGAGCTATGGTGAAGCAGTCACTACTAAGGTGCAGGCTGCAGGTAGCTGGGTGACCACCAGAATAGATAAAGGGGAAAGGCACACAGTGCAGGGTTCACCTGTGGCCATTCCCCTCAATAAGGTATACCACTTTGGATACAGTTGCGGGGGGTGTGGGGTTGGTGGGGTGCATGTGACCTGTCAGGGGCCAGCATCAGCAGTCAGGTCAGTGGCACTGTAGCTCAGAGGTAAAGGGTGCAGTCAGACAGAGCAATACTGACAGGAGACTCAATTGTGAGGGAGATAGACAGAAGATTCTGTGGATGCAGAAGGGACACTAGGATGGTGTGTTGTCTCCCAGGTGCCAGGGTCAAGGATGTCTCTGAGCGATTGCAGAACATTCTGAAGGGGGAGGGTGAACAGCCAGAGGTCATTGTGCACATCGGGACAAATGACATAGTTAGACAAAGGGATGGGGTCCTGCGAAATGAGTGTAGTGAGTTAGGCAAGAAGTTAAAAAGCAGGACCTCAAAGGCAGTAATCTCTGGATTACTCCCAGTACCACACACCAGTGAGGATAGAAATAAAAAGATAGGCCAGATGAATGTGTGGCTGAGGAGCTGGTGTGGGAAGCAGGGTTTTCAGTTCTTGGATCATTGGGATCTCTTTTGAGGTAGAAGTGACGTGTACAAGAGGGTCGGGTTGCACTTGAACCACAGGGGTTCCAATACCCTCATGGGGAGATTCGCTAGTGTTACCCGGGAGGGTTTAAACTAGTTTGGCAGGGGTTTGGAACTCTGAATAAGAGAAGGGCCATCAAGAAGTCAGGGGGAAATATATTAGCCATCGAGAACAAGTTTACGATTCAGGATAGCCAGAGGCACAGGAAAGGGAGGGAAAAGACTTCTGGTTTAAAGTGCGTTTATTTCAACGCACAAGGCTCAACTTGTAAGGCAGATGAGCTCAGAGCATGGATTAGCTCTGAGAACTGGGATATTATAGCCATAACAGAAACATGGCTGAGAGAAGGGCAGGACTGGCAGCTCAATGTTCCAGGATACAAAAGCTACAGGCGTGACTGAAATACAGGTAAGTGAGGAGGGGGAGCTGCCCTTTCGATAAGGGAGGACATAACAGTGCTTAGAGAGGATATTCTTAAGGGGTCATCAAATGAGGTCATATGGTTAGAACTTACAAACAAGAAGGGGATGGTCACTCTGCTGGGACTATATTATAGACCCCCAAATAGCCAGTGGGTATTAGAGGGGCAGATGTGTAGAGAGATTGCAGATATCTGTAGGAATAATAGTGTAGTATTAGTTGGAGATTTTAATTTCCCCTGTATTGATTGGGTGACCCAGAGTGTAAAAGGCCCAGATGGGGTGGAATTTGTCAAATGTATTCAAGAAAGTCTCCTAAATCAATATGTAGAGAGCCCTACTCGGGACGGTACAACACTGGACCTCCTCTTAGGAAATGAGGTCGGGCAAGTGACTGAAGTGTCAGTTGGAGAACACTTTGGGTCCAGTGGCCATAACTCTCTTAGTTTTAACATAGTTATGGAAAAAGATAGGACAGGTCCACAGGTTAAGGTGTTAAACTGGAGCAGGGCCAATTTTGGGGCCATTTGGCAGGATCTGGCAGCAGTCGATTGCATGAGTCTGTTTGAAGGAAAGGAAAATTTTCTGAAGAAAGGTCTAGGCCTGAAACGTCAGCCTTCCTGCTCCTCTGATGCTGCTTGGCCTGCTGTGTTCATCCAACTCTACACCTTGTTATCTCAGGTTTAAGGATCTCTGGCTGACGAGGGATATTAAGGCCCTTGTCAGGAAAAAGAAGAAGGCATACGTTGGGTTTAAGCGACTGGGCTCAAGTGAGTCCCTAGATGACTATAAAAAGTACCGGAGAACACTCAAGGAGGAAATCAGTAGAGCAAAAAGGAGGTATGAGATGGATCTGGTAGATAAGCTTAAAGAGAATCCCAAGATGTTCTATAGCTATATTAAGAGTAAAAGGGTGGCTGGAGAGAGAATAGGTCCCCTTAAAGATCAGCTTCAGTTCACTGAGGAGAGAATCATAGACACTAAGGAAATAAGGGAAACAAGTATGCATGTTTTGGACCGCATGCACATTACCAGAGAGGAGGTGTTTGCAACCTTAAAGTGCACTGAGGTAGATAAATCCCCTAGGCTGGATCAAGTCCATCCTCGGATGTTGTGGGAGGCTAGGGAGGAAATTGCAGAGGATCTTGCAGAGATTTTTGCTTCATCTTTAGCCACTGGTGAAGTTCCAGAAGACTGGAGGGTGGCTAATGTTGTTCCATTGTTTAAGAAAGGTAGCAAAGACAAGCCAGGGAACTACAGGCCAGTGAGCCTGACATCAGTGATATGCAAGTTATCGGAGAGGATACTGAGGGACAGGATCAATCAACATCGGGATAGTCAAGGTCTGATTAGGGATAGTCAGCATGGATTTGTGCGCGGGAATTAATGTCTGATAAATTTTTTAGAGTTTTTCAAACAGGTAACCAAGAGGATGGATGAGGGTAAGGCAGTAGATGTTGTTTATATGGACTTTAATAAAGCTTTTGACAAGGTCATGTATGGCAGGCTAATCATAAATGTTAGGTCACATGGGATCCGGGGAGAACTAGCTAAATGGATTCAAAATTGGCTCAAAGGTAGGAAGCAGAGAGTGATGGTGGGAAGTTGTTTCTCAGGCTGGAGGCCTGTGAAGAGTGGTGTGCCACAGGGATTGGTGCTGGGACCTTTGTTATTTGTTATTTATATAAATGATCGGGATGTGAATGTATAAGCCTTGATTAGTAGGTTTGCGGATGAGACAAAATAAGGAGATATTGTTGATAGAGAGGAAGGTTATCAAAGATTACAGAGGGATCTTGATCAGATGGGGGAAGTAGGCTGATGATTGGCAAATGCAATTCAATACAGATAAGTGTGAGGTGTTGCACTTTGGAAAATCAAACCAAGGTAGGATTTATACAGTAAATGGTAAGGTCCTGAGGAGTGTTGTGGAACAGAGGCACCTAGGAGTACAAGTACATAGTTAATTGAAAACGGCATCACAGATAGACAGAGTGGTGAAGAAGGCATTTAGCATGCTGGCCTTCATCGGTCGAGGCATTGAGTATAGGAGTTTGGACATTATGTTACAGTTGTATAAGTCATTAGTGAGGCCGCACTTGGAGTATTGTGTACAGTTTTGGTCACCCTGTTGTATGAAAGACACAGTTAAACTGGAAAATGTGCAAAGAAGATTTACGAGGATGTTGCCAGGACTAGTAGGCCTGAGTTATAGGGAGGTTGGCCAGGATAGGACTTTATTCCTTGGAACGTAGGAGAACGAGGTGTATAAAATCGTGAGGGGCATAGACAGGATGAATGCATACAGTCTTTTTCCCAGGGATGGGGAATTGAAAACTAGAGGGCATAGGTTTAAGGTGAGAGGAGATAGATTTAAGCAGGACCTGAGGGGCAACTTCTTCACACAGATGTGTATATGGAATGGGCTCCTAAAGAAAGTGATTGAGGATAGTACAATAGCAACATTTAAAAAATATTTGGATAGATACATGGATGGGAAGGGCTTAGAGGGTTATGGACCAAATGCGGACAATTGGAACTAGCTGAGTGGGCACCATGGTCAGCATAGACCAGTTTGGGCTGAAGGGCCTGTTTTCATGTTGTATTGCTCTATGACTCTAAGAACAGTGGGTAGGGAGCATGAGCTAATGCTGAGTAAGCCTAGGAAAAGGCTTTGGAGATGAATGGAGAAGTATGAAATTAGAATCAGTTGGCCACAGTTTGGCATAGCAGTTGTAAGAGACGATGGGAGTAAAATGGAGTGTAGGCTGCCATCAAGGATATCAGGGGTGTTTATGTTAGGTTGAGGACTATGGAATGGCATGGTTGGGCATGGACAACAGGTGGAGGTGGGAGAGGGGATGAAGGGTGAGAGCTACAGGGTGCACATATTCAACCGCATATTGACAAAATTCCAGAGCACAAATGTGGCCCTCTCAACCAGCCCATATTGGCACTCAGCAGCCCCTGTGACTGCCTCTGAACTGC
>NC_063363.1:34631039-34645411 GCF_021869965.1 Rhincodon typus | reverse complement strand
AACTTTCTTGCTCCTCTAATGCTGCCTGGCCTGCTGTGTTCCTCCAGCTCCACATTGTGTTACCTCAGACTCCAGCATCGGCAGTTCTTACTATCTCAGGACTAAAAAATGTGTTTTGATTTCTGGCTCTTAAGCACTTAAACTTTCATTATTCCTCCTGTAAGTTCTTAGATTGTTTATCTTATAGCAGAGTTTAGGTGCCTGGAAATTCATCAGTTGTTCAGCAGTCAACATATTGGCTTAACTGTGATAAAGTGATTTTCTGACAGACAGTCTGAAAATTGCTTCCTAAGTTGCAAATAAGTGGGAGTTTGTGATGACAAGACTCAGGTTCCCCTTTTACAATGATGAAATCAAGAGAGCTAGCAGCTATGCGATTCTCTGTACAATCCAATTATATTTATCCAATACTTCATGAAATTACAGAGGTAACTGTAGAATCTGAAATATTGTGAAGGTAACAATGGGAAACTCTTGTAATGCAAATATTGCCGTGATCTTTTTAACATTGGAGAAGTTGATTTTGAAAATAGATGCTGCACAATGGATGTAGCAACTGTACTGGCAGGAGTGTGATGTTATAAAGAAATGAGAAAAGGAACAATAGTGCATTCACTCATCAGTCACAGAGTCAGGTTTGTTTCAATCAACCTGTCCAGGGACATTATGACACACCACTGGAACAGATGGGACTTGAACCTGAGTCTTCTGGTTCAGAGGTAGGGACATTATCATTGCACAACAACAGCCCACAGAAAGGGTAAGTAAGGATTCAATTCTCCACTGTGATACTGGTAACTCATACAAATATTTCTGTCTGATTTCAAACCAGGGTCTTTTCATGTGAAAAGCAAATATGATAACGAGTACAGAACAGACAGCTCATCAGTCACGGAGATAAGTTACTAACAAATGAGTTACCTTAGGGTCATTCATCCATACAAATATCCTGACAGTAGAAAAGTTACAGGTATCCACGACATGGTAGGAGTCCAGGTCAAATGGAGAAACCCAGAGCATCAAGGAGACAGAGAGGCAGACACTATTTCTCTTGCCCAGAAAGATGTGTGCGATTTCTGGGAGAATTACTTCTGCGTTTTGATATCATTGTAGCTCAGGAGGGAATCAGAAAGCAAAGAGAGACAGCTGGACATGACAACCTATCTCCTGGCTCATGTGATGCCTTACTGTTTGTGAATCAGAATCTGCGCTCAACCACTCCCTGATCCACACTCCCCCCATGAATTTCAGTTTGTTTGAATTGCTCAAATGTCCTCCTGAGGTCCCCAGAATCATTGATAGCAGTCTTCAGCTAATTTGATTCACTCCATGTGATATCAAGAAATGGTGGAGGCACTGGATATTGCAAAGACTATGGGCCCTACAACATTCCAGAAACAGTACTGAAGACATGTACTCCAGAACATGCTGCTTCCTTCCAGTACAGTTATGACACTGACATCTATCTGATAACGTGGAAAATTGGCCAGGTATCTCCTGTACACAAAAAAGCAGGACAAATCCAACCTGGTCAATTACCGCCCCATCAGTCTACTCTCGATCATCAGTAAAGTGATGGAAGGTGTCACTAACAGTGCTATCAAGCAGCACCTGCTCAGCAATAACCTGCTCAGTGACGCCCAGTTTGGATTCCGCCAGAGTCACTCAGCTCCTGACCTCATTACAACCCTGGTTCAAACATGGACAAAACAGCTCAATTCCAGAGGTAGGGTGAAAGTGACAGCCATTGACATTAAGGCTACATTTGACCGAATGTGGCATCAAGGAACCCTAGCAAAACTGGAACCAATGGGAATCTGGGGACAAACTCACTGCTGGATGTTGTTAAATCTGACACATAGGAAGATGGTTGTGGTTGTTGCAGGTCAGTTATATCAGCTCCAGCACATCTCTTCAGGAGTTCCTCGGGGTAGTGTCCTCGGCCCAACCATCTTCAGCTGCTTCATCAATAGCCTTCCCTCCATCATAAGGTCAGACATGGGGATGTTCGCCAATGATTACACAATGTTCAGTACCATTGGTGACTTCTTGGGTATTGTTGCAGTCCATGTTAAAATGCAGCAAGACCTGGACAATATGCAGGATTGAGATGAAAAATGGCAAGTAACATTGGCGCCATATAAATACCAGGCAATAACCATCTCCCATAAGACACAATCTAACCACTGCCCCTTGACATTCGATGGTGTTACCATCGTTTAATCCCCTACTATCAACATCCTGAACTGGGCTAGCCATAAAATACAGTGTCCACAAGAGCAGGTCAGAGGCTAGGTGAGTAACTCACCTCCTGACTCCTCAAAGCCCTGAACACCATCTACAAGGCACAAATCAGGAGTGTGTTGGAATAGACCCCACTTGCCTGAATGAATGCGGCTCCAACAACACTAAAGAAGCTTGACACCACAGGACATAGCAAATAGCATGACTGATACCAAATGCACAGACATCCACTCTCTCCGTCACCGACACTCAGTAGCAGCAGTATGTACTATCTACAAGAAGCACTGCAGAAATTCACTAAGGTTCCTTAGACAACATCTTCCATATCCATGACCCCTACCATCTGCTAGGGCAGCAGGTACACAGAAACATCACCACCCGCAAGATCCCCTCCAAACCACTCATCATCCTGACTTGGAAATATATCACAGTTCCTTCAGTGTTGTTGGGTCAAAATCCTGGAATTCACTCCCTAACAGCATTGGGGCTTTACCTACAGCACATTGGCTGCAGCAGATCACCACTACCTTCTTAAGGGCAACTAGGAATGGGCAATAAATGCTGGCCCTGGCAGAGATGCCCACATGAATGAAAAAACAAATCTCCTGTCAATCTCCTTTGCTCTACAGAGAGAAATCTCAGCATTTCCAACCTAATCCTGTAACTAAAGTCCCTCATCCCTGGAATCATTGCAGTAGCCCTCCTCTGTCCTCTCTCTAGAACCCTTGCACCCGTTCCGAAATGAGGTGATTAGAGCAGTATGGAATATTCTACGTGGGCATAACTAAAGTTTTACAAATATTCCAAGTTCAAGTTTGGCATCATCAGCAAATTTTGAAAATTTACTTTGTTTTCCGAGATCCAAGTAATTTATGTACAACAAAAAAAATGCTGTGGTCCTAGCATTTAGCCCTGGGGAATAGCACAGTCAACCTCCTCCAGTCTGAAATATGACCATCCATCGTATGATGGACTTGCTGCTTTCTGACCTTGAGCCATTTTTTAATTCATTTGAACATGTCATCAAGAAATTCAATTCGATTGGTCAGGCACAACCTGCTTTTTACAAATCCATGCTGCCTCTCTCCAATTACATCAAAACCTCTTTGAGCGCAAGTTGATATTTTTCCCCGATTATCATTTCTATAATCTTCCCACCAGTGATATAATACTGACTGTCCTGACACCTGTTCTTCAATATGGGTGACACATTTGCAACCTTAAATTCTCTCACCCCTCCCCTGGATCAAGGAAAGATAAAAAAAAATTAAGGTAAACCCCTTCTGCTACATCTACTCCCATTTCCTGTAGCAACGTAGATGCAAGCTAACCTGACTGGGTGACTGACCTAATCTAAACACAGCAAACCTCTCCAGTACTTCATTTCTTTTGAGAGAAAATGGGCCAAAAGCAGGCAAATGGGATTAGTTTAATTTGGGAAACCTGGTTGGATGACTAGTTAGACTGAAGAGTTTCTTTCTGTGCTGTATAACTCTGACTTTCACACTAGCTGTTGCCTCCATTATTTCTACTTCCACCAATATTTGGCCACAATCTTGCTCCTTAGGAAACATAATAAACATAATTTTTTTTTATTTATTTGTGGGAAGTGGGCATCGCTGGCTGACCAGCATTTATTGCCCGTCCCTGGTTGCCCTTGAGAAGGTGGTGGTGAGTTCCCTTAATGAACTGCTGCAGTCCTTGTGCTGTAGGTAGATTCACAATGCTGTTAGGAAGGAATTCCAGCATTTTGACCCAGTGACAGTGAAGGAACAGCAATATATTTCCAAGTCAGGATGGCGAGGGACTTTGAGGTGAACTTGAAGGTGCTAGTGTTCCCATGTACCTGTTGCCCTTTTACTTCTAGATGGAAGTTGTTGTGGGTTTGGAAGGTGCTGTCTGAGTATCTTTGGTGAATTTCTGCAGTGCATCTTGTAGACAGTACACACTGCTGCTACTGAGCGTCGGTGGTGGAGGAGGTGGGATGTTTGTGGATGTTGTGCCAATCAAGCGGCTGCTTTTTCCTGGATGGTGTCAAGCTTCTTGAGTGTTGCTGGGGCTGCATCCATACAGAGAAGTGGGAGTATTCCATTACATTCCTGACTTGTGCCTTGTCAATGATGGGCAGGTGTTGGGGAGTCAGGGGGCGAGTTACTTGCCACAGTATTCCTAGCCTCTGATTTGCTTTTGTAGCCAGTGTTTATATGGTGAGTCCAGTTCAGTTTCTAGTCAATGGTAACCTCCACATATTGACACCAGAGAATTCAGTGATGGTAACACCATTGAATGTCCAGGGGCAGTGGTTAGATTGGAGATTGTCATTGCCTGACATTTGTGTGAATGTTACTTGCTACTTGTCAGTCCAAGCCTGGATATTGTCCAGATCTTGCTGCATTTGAACATGGACTGCTTCAGGGTCTGAGGAGTCATGAATGTTACTGAACATTGTGAAATAATCAGTGAACATCCCCACTTCTGACCTTATGATGGAGGGAAAGTCATTGACAAAGCAGCTGAAGGTGGTTGGGCCGAGAACACTTCCCTGAGGAAGTCTTTCAGATCTGATTCAAACCATGAGAATTTTACAAGTGCTGAAGAACAGCTCCAAACAAAGAATGTGATCATAGAATAAAATACAGAAAGAAACACTGAAAATTCTGTATTAATAGGGCCCTGGCTGTTTCCAGCAATCAGTCCCTACCACCATGTGCTGGTCAGACATGGCACAAAAACAAAATTGTTGCACTATGTCACTGCTCCCTCTGTTTTGATTTGAGCACCACCTAAAGATACCAGCCTGCTCCTTTGAAAGGAACAACAAAAAAGCCAACATAAAAAAAAACAGAAAAAGCACCACATTACTATACCCACAGTATAAAGAACATACTAAAGATGAAAAGCAAACATTACAGTATGTATTGACATTCCATTGATATTCTGTCAGAATTGTAATTACAACTATCACTCCCCTAGAGGTTTTGCACCTTCCCAACCTCCATGCAAAATTGCTTTTCTATATCTTTCCCATCAGCTAATTGACCTATAAAATACACCCAATCATGTAATGGTACCTCTAATGTTTCCTAGCTCTAAACAAATAGTCCTTGACCTCATTCTCTCTCCAGCACTGTAATATTTTCCTTAATCAATACTTCTATGTTCCCCATATCTTTTCTTCCCCATCTTTCCTCAACACCTTACGTTAAGAAATATTTGTTACCTAAACTCGCTGTTATTGAGCCAGGTTTTTTGTTTATTGCCACCAAATTAGACTCCCATGCGCTTGTCTGTGCCTGCAGCTCATCAACATTTTTCTTCACGTTCCATGTAGTGACATAAATCCAGAGTAAATCCAATTTCCCTCATTCTCTGACCTCTCCTATTATCTCAGTGCACCTGGTGCTATCTGTCTCTGTGTAATGAGAAAGTCTGCAATCACGTTTGCTTTCCCAATCTTCCTCCAGAGACTTTGCCACAAGCTCCCTGCCAACCCTGCAGACTTGGCTCTGGCTGCACTCCCAGATGAACCATCAGACACAGCAGCGTACAGACTGACTGTTGATTGGAAAGCGAGATGTACTCAAAGTAATCCTGCTCTCACAGCCTGATACTCCTTAGCTCAACCATCATTGAAACCCTAGGAGCCATTCCATCACCAGCTCCCTTCAATACAAGATACCTAACCTGGCTGTTATGTTCAAGGTGCATCACACAAGAGGACAGATGTTAGATACAGAGTTATTCCCAGCCCAATCAGTGATGAGGTGAGTGCGATGGATTCAGCCTCCCATTGGATGGTGATGATAAACTGGCTGCTGGTGATACATCCCACTTGACATCTCTCCCCAATGGCAAGGCCAAGGCCAGTGCTAGTTTAGTGCCAACTGGCACCAAAGAGCAACGGTTCAGGTTCAGAGCATTTCATCTTCTATCAGCAGGTTGTTAGGAATTAGAGTTGGAAGCAGAATTTAAAGTAATTTCAAAAAGGGGAATGGAAAAATGTTTGAGAAGTGGATATTAAAAAGAACAGGGAAACAACACAAATGGAGCATTGTACCCAGAAAGCTGACTGGTATGCTATAGGCTTGACAGCCACCTTCTCCAGTCTGAAGTTCCACCTTTCCTCTGCTATGATTCTGTTTTGTTCGAGTAGCTTTGGTCACTTTAATCATTTACTGTAGCTTTTAGCTCTGGAATTGAACAAGAGAGTGTTGTTTATTAAAGTAGAATTCCTGACAGATTTGATGCTAAATCTCTGTTTCCATCCTCTCTCCTTTATTAATAGTCCCATATGTGAATGACATTTGAAGGACAGGTGGTGGTGGGGTGTTGGGCAGGTAATTTTCAGAAGCTGCCAATTGTTAATGCTGCCTTTTTTGCTGTATGGATATTGTTGGACCAGCTGTGTGTTTCTTTCTTTGTATTCAAGGCTAGGACACCTGCCAGGGCTCGCAAGTTGGAACTTATCTGCTGCCTGTCAGGCAAATCAAAATGATCCTTTAAATGAAGCTTTCCAGTGAATCAGTGTTCTGCTCTCAGGCTGTGAGGCTGGAGCTGTCTCTGTTGCTAGGATACCGCATGTCATATAGGAACCTGTTACTCAATGGTGCAACCTCATTATCTGCACAGTTCTACCTATTACAGGCTAATGTGGTTTCATAATTAATGCACAGACAGTAGAGTAACCTGATTGTCCAGGCTTAGGCTGTGACTTAGCACAGAAATTGTCTTGTTATTGACCACTCAGTGCAGCTTAAAGCAGGGTCATGACAGTTTTATAGTTTCTCCATCATTTGGAACAGTTATAGCTCACTGACAGTGGAACTGCGACCTATCAGATAACTCAGGCAAAAAAAAAGGTCAAACATACACACAGATTCCAGAAACCGCAGAGAGATACAGAGAGACCAATAGAGAGAGAGAATGAGGATCGACAAGGAGAGAGGGACACAAAGAGTAGAGAAAGGGAGAATCAAAGCAGAAAGAGAGAGAAAGCATTAGAAATGGAAAGAGAGGGCAAGAAGGAAATAGTGAAAGAAAGAGCAAGAGGCAGAGCATTTGAGATAAAGGAGAGAATGAAATGGGAGAGGGGAAGATAGGAGGGAGAATAAATGCGAAGAAAACAGAAAGTGGTAGAAAGAGAAAGAGTTGCTTGTTATGCAACATGTAATATCTCCTTATGGTACCACAATTTAATGAACTATCCAGTCCTCAACTGCAGGTCTGTGAAGTGTCTCTACTTCCTCTTCAGAACTCCACTTTTAATATAACTACACTCCTGAATTCCTTCAACCACAGTTTCAGCATATGTTGCCTATGCTAACTTGTTGATCTCCAGATATGCTGTCTGACCCTCAATTAGAGAAACATGCCATACTTTATTTGAATTATCTTCTTCCTTAAATGAATTTTCAGCTATGCTAACATCTGATTACTGTGGGTCTTTGACCTGTAGCGATGGACATTATGCAGCCATTGCTCTGGTTACCACACGTGATGGAAACATGTTCCTGTAACTGTTCCAACTCTTCATCTCCTAGTTTGGACCTTCTGTGATTATGGAAATCCATAATTTATTATTAAACTTCGGATTACTGAAACTCCACATTTGCCTCTGACTTGCTGTTGGACAGGATAAAAGCAAACCATAGCAGCTTGAGAAGAATAGACAATGGGAGAATGAAAGGAAGACAAGTAGCCAGACTAAAGAAATGTAAGCTGGGAATGGCCTGAGATCTTGCCCTCAGATCAGACAGAAAGATGCTGAGGATGGAGGAGCAATTCAAAAGTCTTAGTGTTTCCTTTGTAATAAAATGGAACAGCTTGATTCAGAATGTTGGAAGCTTTGACAGAAGTATATGGAACTTACTGGGCTTTGTAATCGTGACTGTAAAAAAGGAACTCAAAAGGAAAATACCATGGATCAAATTATAGCTTTAACTTGCAATGATTGGAACCAGCTGGATCTTGTTGACTACAAGATCCTTGATTAGGGTTGTTAACCGGGGCCAATCAGGAAAGCCCTGTCTGACCAATACAACCAGGAGGTCTGAGTTCTGAGGAAGGGTCACCAGACTCGAAACGTTAACTCTGTTTTTGCCTTCACAGATGCTGCCAGACCTGCTGAGCTTTTTAGCAACTTTGTTTCCGTTCCTGATTTACAGCATCCGCAGTTCTTTCGGTTTTTATAACCAGAAGGTCCCCTCTTCTGTGGCTACGTCCACGCCCAGTTTCCCTGGGGAAGGAGCATGGAGTGAGCACCGGCACTCTCGACGTCTTTCGGGAGAGGTGGGCACCGTGGGGTGTGAAGTGCTTTGTTTCCCCCACAAACTCTATTTTGATTTGATTCCTACCCTCCCTCTCACATTTTCTTTCACATAGGCATTACCCCCTACAGGGGCTCTGCTTGACGCTTCGGTCACGTGAGTGTTTTTCGTGGTGGTGGTAGTTAATATAGTTGCACACCTGGGTTTTTTTTACGGTGTGTCACACCTGCACATGCACAAAAGAAAGAAATACAAACAGGAGATTTAGAAACTCCTCAGTTCAGGAGTCTGACTCCGAGCTGGCTGGCCACAGCCAGTATCCTGGGCACAAGTAAGCAAAGGGGGTAACTTGGTGATGGGATACTGGCCTCTGTGCAGTTATTCCATAACGATAACCAGGGAGCCAGAGGCAAATAATTAAAATGGTAACAAAAAAAAGTTCTACTTAATGTAACACTCAACTTTAAAATGGACAGAATAATAATTAGACTTTCTAATTTATGCAACCTTTTGTTTTGATTTATTATTGTCACATGTACCTAGGTACAGTGAAAAGCTTTTTTTTTGTGTGCAGTGCAGGCAGATCATACCATATCAAGATCACAGGATGATTGAACAGAGCGAGGAATACACAGTTATGGCTGTAAAGAAAGTGCACAAAAAGCAAGGTCAGCATTAGATTTGAAATTTGAGAAGTTCATTCAGCAGTTTAATAACAGCAGGGAAGATGCTGTTCTTGAACCTGTTGATGCATGTGTTTAAGCTTCTGTATCTTCTGCCTGACAGAATAGATTGGAAGAGATTATAAGTCACACACTCTCAAATTCAAGAACACAAATATTTTGAGTAGATGGAAAAACAATCAGAGGAACATAATTCTGCACCATTAGTCCAAAATCAGGAAAGATGATGCTTTATACTTTACACTCCCAGGTAATTGTGTGTCTTGGCTCAAGCTAAGCAATATAGAAGTACTGTAGCTTGCTCCCCTCAGCCTGACATGCTATAAGAGGACAGAGCTCAGTAAGATGGAGACTGAAAACTTTATATCATTAGATCAGATAGCATGATGACATCATGAGCATGTCCTTTAAAGAAATATCGCATATCTGCTCTGAACATAACACAACATTATACAACTCTGGGAACTGCACGAGAAAGAAAGAACAGTATGAGAGAGAAAGAGAAAAATCATAGAATCCCTTCAATGTGGAAACAGGCCCTTTGACCCAACAAGTCCACACCAACCCCCAGAACATCCCACCCAGACCTGTATACCTATAACCCACCTAAGCTACACATCCCTGAACACTATGGGCAATTTAGCATGGCCAATCCACCTAACCTGCACATCTTTGGACTGTGGGAGGAAACTGGAGCAGCTGGAGGAAACTCCACACAGTTGCTGGAGGGTGGAATTGAACCTGTGTTCCTGGTGCTGTGAGGTAGCAATGCTAACCACTGAGCCACCATGCTGCCCCAAAACTGATGGATTGAAATCAGCAATCACTTCACCCCTGGGTGGTCTCAAACCACCAATCTTTTCGTTACCAGCCGAACGTGCTAACCAATTGGGCCACAGAGACTGGCAAATACAGACAGAAAGTTTAAGAGACAGATGAGGGGGAAGAAAAAGATATGGAAAGAAAGACAGAGAGTGAGAGAGACGGAGTGGGTGCTGGGACATTGAATGAATTTGAGGAGAAGATAGACAGATTTTTAATTAGTAATGGGTTGAAGGGTTATGGGAAATGTGAAGGAAAGTGGAGTGGAGGACAAGATAAGATCAGCCATGATCATAGCAAATGGCAGAGTGGGCTCGAGGGGCTGAAATTTACTCCTCCTTCTAATTCTTATGACAGAATGTGAGAGACATGGAGAGAGGAACAGAGAGATGGATTGAGAGGGACAGTGAGAGAGAGAGAGAGAGAAAAAGAGAAAGAGAGAGAGAGAGAGCGCACGGGGTGGGGGTGCAGGGCGCAGGGCCAGAGAGTGAGAGGGACAGAGAGGGAAGAACAGATTGTGAGAAACCAAAATAAAGGGACAGAGAAAGAGGGAGAGAGACGGGGAGACAGAGAGAGAGAGAGAGAGAGAGAGACAGAGAGAGCCACAGTGAGAGGGGCAGACAGAAGAACAGAGAAAAAGAGGGACAGAGAGAGATGAACAAAGTGAGCAAGTCAGGGAGAGAGGTAGAATGAAAATGAGACACTGAGAGAGATCATCAGATAATAGCAGTTTGGTTTCGGCAGCTTGTCTTGGTCGATATCCACACCTGTCATTAATGTCTCCTCCCACATACAGTCACAAGTTGATCTTAAATGGATGGAAAGAACACTTAATCATCCTCTCATGTCTTTTTTTTCCATCAGTCTTTGTTTCTAATCTATCTCATTGTGCTGCTCCTTTTCCCTTTTTGCTCGTGACGTTTGGAATTTGTGCATATTTAACCTGTTTTGTTTTGACTGAGCATTTGGCCAGGCTACAACTCACACATGAGGGAGCTTTCTCCTTCGTCTATCTGTAGCTCACGTAATCCTTGATAACTGAAGGCCTGACCTTGCCAATTGTTGAAACTCTATGGTAACAGCCTTAATTTATTGAAGATCTCTCTGTTACTTGAGATCATTACGTTCTTGAGAAAATATTTGTTTACCTAATGTACCTTTCCAGTTTCAAACTACAGTCAACTCTGGCTGGTGTTCAATGAAACTACATGTGAGATGAATAAATTAATTGTGAAATTGCTGATTGCAGAGTTCAAGTCTGAACGAGGGAGTGACATGCTTATCTACTGACTGTTAACAATGCTGCATGGTGGTAGCATTGCAGATGTATGTTTGAGAGGTGCCACTCGACATCAACATGACTAATCAGGAAACTCTCCCACTCTTGCAGTCTGCTGTGACCGTATTGAAAAGATCTACAATCCAATAAGCAACTATGTTTGAAAACATTACATATACACCTTCCTGGAGTGAGACTCAAATCTGGAGTGTCTGTCTCACAAACACTACTCACTGGGTCTCCTCAATGGGCAACAAAGCCTGAAAATAAGCAGCGCTCTCTGACAGTGGGAAGTGGTTGAGGATCAGGCGATGGCTCTTTCTCCTCAAACCCTCCCACAAACATCCAAGCAGACTAACATTCATTAACCTCATTGGATGTTCAGGCCCATTTTCAGGGTCATATGTGAAGACTACAGGAGGAGATTGAGCAGCTCGGGGCATACAGCAAAGTGGGCACTGAGTCTTGCTATCTGATACAAGCCCGGTATCCTCACATATACTCCCCCATTTCATAATAGTTACATTTGCAGGCAGCCATTCAAAAAGAAAGAATGTACCCTCAGAAGCATAGAATCCCTACAGTCTGGAAACAGGCCATTCAGCCCATAGAGTTCACACTGCTCCTCCGAAGACCATCCCACCCAGAGCCACTTGATCCTTGTAACCCTGCATTTCCCATGGCCACTCCACCTAGTCTGCACTTCCCTGGACACTATGGGTAATTTAGATGGCCACTCCACCTAGCCTGCACATCTTTGGAGTGTGGGAGGAACCGGAGCACCCGGGGGAAACCCACACAGATACAAGGAGAATGTGTAAACTCCATACAGACAGTCGCCTGAGGGTACCATTGAACCCGGGTCCCTGGCGCTACTGTGCCACCCAACTTCTGCCGACCCTCCTCTGCTGGGTCACCAGCCAGATAGAGCTCACTGAGAATACAGGGTAGTTATGGGAGACGATATGGAACAGGGACATGTGAAAAAGCTCAGTTGGAGGTGGGTTAAATGGCGAAAAATACCTGAGCATTCTGGCACGGCAAAAGTTGTGAGGCCAGGCTACATCGCAGGACAATTAGTGGACACTGTTTTAAAATTAGCAGTCGCCCTTTAAGAACAGAGCTGGGGATTTTCTTTTCCCCTCAGAGGGTAGTGGGACTTTGGAACTCTGCCTCAGTAAGTTGGTCAAGGCGAGTCATTACATTTTTTTTAAGGTAAAGGTAGATAGGTTCTTGTCAGGAAGAGGAATTAAAAGTTGTTGGGAATAGATGCAAATGTGAAATTCGGAACTCAAACAGAATAGCCATGATCTTACTGAAGGGCTAAGTGGTCTACTTGTGTTCCTAATTCATCTGTTCAGTAGTACTGAAGATTTATCTCCAGAACGAGCCGTACCCCAGCAGAACTGTTCCTACAGAATTCCAACATTGGAATCGACGTGACCATCTGGAAAATGGACCAGTTGTGTTCTGTTCACAGAAAGCAGGACAATTGTAAACTGGCCAAGTACCCCATTGGTCTACCTCAATTAACAAATAATGAAAGGAAACATTGCGCTGCTATCACGCAGCACTTACACAGGAATAATCTGCTCAGTTTGGGATCCAACAGGGCCACAAGGCTCCATGCTGTTTTTCAATCTGTGTCCAAACATATGACAGGAACAGTTTGCCCCAAAACCTGTTCTGCCATTCAATCAGGTATTGGCTAATCTACAACTTAACTCTGGATACTAGTCTTTGCTCTGTTTCCTTTAGTACTACAGGATAACAAAATTCTATCAATCACTGTTTAAAAATTTACAGATGACATTGTTATTTGCAAGGGAGAGCTCCAAACTTTTACCATTGCAGTGTGTATAAATATTTCCTGAGAGTCCTGGGTCTAATTCTTCGACTTTGCCTTTCAGTTCTGGCCTAACCCATTTCTCTCTATATTCAGTATCCTCTTTTCATTAATACCATAACAATTTGAATCAAATCATCTTTAACCTTCTACATTTCAGAGAATACAAAGCTAGCCTCTCCTTGGCCTTTCATTCTTGCAGGCATTACTCTCGTAAAATTACACTGCACTCCCTCTAAGGCCATTATCTCTCTCCTCAACTGTGTTGGCCAGAACTGCCCATAGTGAACCAGTGTCGTCTCAACCAGGGCTTTGTAACAGCTGAGTTATGACATTTACATTCTTGTACTCCTGATAAACAGTTTTATAATGAGAGTACATATGTCAACGATATAATAATGTATACAATGATGTACCTCTGACTTCAGCAGTCACATGCTATCGAGATGGAGAGAGGTGAGACTGGCACAATTGTACCAGAGAGCTGAGTTACACACTTCAGTATTCCGTGTAATAGTGCGTACGTGAAAGACATTGTGCAAGCTCCTCAGAGTCAGACAATAGTTTCTCTTGGATCAGGCAAAGATAAAGATGCAGCAGACTCAGAGGAAGGCCAATCTAGTCTAATAGAGCAGCCTCGTTGAGGGGAGGAGATGGTCTAGTGGTGTTATTGCTAATTATTAATCCAGAGACTCAGATAATGTTCTGGGGACCCGGATTCAAATCCTACCATGTCAGATGTTGGAATTTGAACACGATAAAAGTCTGGAATTAAGAGTGTAATAATGATTATTGTCAACTGTTGCAAAAACTCATCTGCTTCACTAATCTGTTTATGGAAGCTGATCTGGCCTACATGTGACTTCAGACCCACAGCAATATGGCTGATGTTTAACTGCCCTCTGAAATAGCCTGGTAAGCCACTCAGTCATAGTAGTCACTACAAAGTCTGAAAATAAAAAATGAAACTGGACAGACCACCTGACATTGACCTAAGCACAGAAAAGACAGTGACAGGAACAGTCCTGTCAACCCTGCAAAGTCCTCCTTACTAACATTCGGAGGCTGGTGCCAAATTTGGGAGAGCTGTCTCACAGACAAGTCAAGAAACAGCCTGACATAGCCATATCTCTGAATCATACCTTACAGACAATGTTCCAGACACCTACCGTCCCCGTCCCCGTCCCCGTCGTCCCCGTCGTCCCCGTCCCCGTCCCCGTCCCCCCGTCCCC
>NC_063363.1:34601579-34630539 GCF_021869965.1 Rhincodon typus | reverse complement strand
GTTTTTATTACGTCAATATTTATTTCCCAAGTTCCCTAAATTCCACGTCTTTCTCCACAGTATATACTGATACAAAATATTCATTTAGAATCTCTCCCATCTCTTGTGGCTCCACACATGGATGATCTTGTATTCTCTCCCTAGTTGCTCTTTTGCCCTTAATGTACTTGTAGAATCTCTTTGAATTATCGTT
Source organism: Rhincodon typus (assembly GCF_021869965.1). Classification (NCBI taxonomy): domain Eukaryota; kingdom Metazoa; phylum Chordata; class Chondrichthyes; order Orectolobiformes; family Rhincodontidae; genus Rhincodon; species Rhincodon typus. The sequence goes on along the minus strand of NC_063363.1, from coordinate 34,630,346 downwards.
AACCTTATCGGTCAAGGCTAGCTCATATCCCCTTTTTGCCCCCTTGACTTACCTCCTACAAATACCCCTACTTCCCTCATACTCTTCAAGAGATTAACTTGATCCCAGTTGTTTTGCTTGACATATGACTCCTTCCTATTCTTGATTAGAGCCTCAATATCTTATTCACCTATCGTTCCTTTCTCCTACCAGTGTGTTCTTGTTTCCTTTTTCTCTTTTTCGTTTTTTCATGTTTTAGTGTTTCTTTATTTAAATTCTGGAGACAGCAGTGGTGATGCAGTGTAGCAGCAGCTGAGGCCCAGTGCGACCCCAGATGGTGGTCAGTGGAGTAATAGCTGGTGAGCCTGGGTGGGACTTAGCCTAACGTGGGGAAAGCCCAGCATGGAGTGTCTGCAGGCCCATGTAATGTTTAACTTTATTTCTTTGTTTTTCTATTTTTGTACTTCAGATTTTGTACCGAGATACTTTGTACCCAACTTGGCGGTGGGAATTGTGACTTTGTACACTTTTCACTTCACTCCTGTACTTGAGTACACGTGACAATAAAACCTAAAACCTGAAACCTAAACCTTACTGTTCATTCCAGCAGGAGCATACTGCCTCTGAACTCTCGTTATCTCACTTTTGAAAGCCTCTCACTTGCCAGACGTCCCTTTACCTGTGAACAGTCTAATCCAATCAACTTTTGAAAGTTTCTGTCTTATACTGTCAAAGTTGGTCTTACTCCAAGTTAGAATGTTAACTTTTATATAAGGCCCATCCTTTTCCATAACTATTTAAAACTAATAAGATTATGATCACTGATCCCAAAGTGCTCCCTTCACTGACACTTCAGTTACTTGTCCTGCATATTGAAGGGTTGAAATTGAAAGTTTCGGGGAGTATTTTTATGCAGATCTTTGTTGGAACATAAGGTGTTTTGGTACAGGGATTGATTGAGATAGAAACCATTTTATCATTCAAGGGAATAGCTAGGTGACTCATTAATGTTAATGTGATAAAAAACTACAGAAGGGAGTGGATAGCTTGGAATTGCTTGACAGCACTCAGAATCTACATGCTGAATGATCTTAATCTGTACAGCCAGTGGTAAGAACTCAACTTGACTGTTGAACTAAAGTGTTTCACTGTCAAATGTTGCATTCATTGCTTTAATTGTTGCTTAAACATCCAAGACCTGTTACTGTATGGAATGTGGTGTTAGATTGTCTGTCTTGCCCTGAATATACATTGCAACAGTTCCAGGCCAGAGAACACCTTCAGAGATAGCAAGAACTGCAGATGTCATTATTAGAAAATACATAGGTCATTAATCTAGAGTTATACATTCCATACTAATTCTACATACTTATATATATATAACATTGAACTCTATCGTTTATATCTTGTATACACATTTTCTTTTAAGCCTGTGATAACGCATCCACAACAACATTTTCATGACCAACAACATGTACAATCTGTAAATTAAATGTTTGTAACATAAAGACTCCAATGAAATAGTCTGCTGTTCTTGTCTTTAAATCTTCCCAAAATTGTCAAAGGACTGTGATCAGTGCACACAGCTGTTTCTGATGTATTGTTCGCGACATAAACATTAAACTGTTGTACGGCCAGTACCAAACTCAATGAGAGATAGTAAGAACTGCTGATGCTGGAGTCAGAGATAATACAGTGTGGAGCTGAAGGAACACAGTAGGCCAGGCAGCATCAGAGGAGCAGGAAAGCTGATGTTTCGGGTCAGGACCTGTCTTCAGAAATGGGGGAGGTAGAAGGGAGCTGGGAAATAAATAGAGAGAGGAGGGGTGGGGCTGGCAAGGTAGGTGGGATGGTGATATGTGAGTGCAGGTAGGCGGTGGTCGGGATTGGTTAGTGAGGTGGGAGGGGCAGATAGGTGGGAGAGAAGATGGACAGGTTGTGTCAGGTCAAGGAGGCGGGGATAAGAGGGAGGGTTGATCATGGGATGAGGTTGGGGGTGGGGAGATTTTAAAATGAGTGAACTCCATGTTTGGGCCATCGAGCTGTAGACTCCCGAGGTGGAATATGTGGTGTTGCTCCTCCAGTTTGCGGGTGGCATCATTGTGACATTGGACGAGGTCCAGGATGGACATGTCACCCAGGGAGCAGGAGGGGGAGTTAAAATGTTTGGCGACTGGAAGGTGTTGTCACTTGTCTCGTGCACAGCGCAGATACTCCACAAAATGGTATCCGAACAGACGCTTGGTCTCGCCGATGTAGAGGAGGCCACATCGGGAGCAGTGGATACAGCAGATCAAGTTGACGGATGTGCAGGTGAATCCATGTCTGATGTGGAAGGTTTGATTTGTGCCTTAAATGGAGGTGAGGGGGGAGGTGTAGGGGCAGGTGTAGCACTTCCTGCGGTTGCAGGGAAAGGTGCCAGGGGTGGTGGGGCTACTGGGGAGTATGGAGCAGACGAGGGAGTCACGGAGAGACCGGTCCCTATGAAAGGCATCCCACTTCCTACAGACTAAGGGGGTGGCCATGGGCACTCGCATGGGCCCAAGCTATGCCTGCCTCATCGTGGGATACATGGAACAGTCCGTCTTCCGCTGCTACACTGACACTGTGCCCCACCTCTTCCTCCACTACATTGATGACTGTATCAGCGCTGCCTCCTGCTCCCACAAGGAGCTTGAACAGTTCACCAAATTTACTAACTCCTTTCACCCCAACCTCAAAACTGACATCTATTTCAAGCCCACCGACTCCCACAGCTACCTCGACTACACCTCCTCTCACCCACCTTCCTGCAAGAATGTGATCCCCTACTCCCAATTCCCCTGCCTCCGCCATGTCTGCTCCCAAGTTGGGGCATTCCACTCCCAAACATCCCAGATGTCCTCTTATTTCAAGGATCACAACTTCCTCCCTTCAGTGGTCGAAAATGCCCTCAACCGCATCTCTTGTGTTTTCCACATGTCTGCCCTCACTTCCTCTCCCCACAACAAAAACAAAGACAGAATCCTCCTTGTCCTCACATATCACCCCACCAACCTCCGCATCCAACGTATCATTCTCCGCCACCTTCAATCCAATCCCATGACCAAAGAGATATTTCTCTCCCCACCCTTATCTGCCTTCCGTAGGCACTGCTCTCTCCGTGACTCCCCCGTCCGCTCCTCAATCCCCACTAACCCCACCACCCCTGGCACCATTCCCTTAACCGCATGAAGTGCTACACCTGCCCCTACACATCCCCCCTCACCTCCATTCAAGGCAAAAAAAAAACCTTCTACATTAGACAGATGTTCACCTGCACATCCATCAACGTGGTCTACTGCATCTGCTGCTCCCGACGTGGCCTCCTCGACATCAGTGAGACCAAGCGTATGTTCGGAGACCATTTTGTAGAGCACCTGCGTTCTGTTCGCGAAAAATGACAACACCTTCCGGTTGCCAACCATTTTAACTCCCTCTCCCACTCCCTGGGTGACATGTCCATCCTGGGCCTCCTCCAATGTCACAATGACACTACATGCAAACTGGAGGAGCAGCACCTCATATTCCGCCGACAACCCAATGGCCCAAAAATGGATTTTACCAGTTTTAAAATCTCCCCACCCCTGGCCTCATCCTATGACCAACCGTCCCTCTTATCCCCGCCTGCTTGACCTGAAACAATCTTTTCATTCTTCTCACCTACCTACCCGCCACTCCCTGCTCACTGACCAATCCCGACCGCTGCCTACCTGCACTCACCTATCACCGTCCCACCTACCTTGCCCAGCCCCACCTCTCCTCTCTCTATTTATTTCGGAGCTCCCTCCCCCTCCCCATTTCTGAAGAAGGGTCCCAACCCGAAACATCAACTTTCCTGCTCCTCTGATGCTGCCTGGCCTGCTGTGTTCCTCCAGCTCCACACTGTGTTATCAGGCAGCACCTTCAATTCATTTTGCATACCGTTCAGAGTGCTTCCCTGCTCTTTATTGAATGATCCTGAAACCCATTTATTGACACGATTCTGCTAAATTTCTTTGCTAAATCTATTAAAGTTGATAGTTCCACCTTCTGTGTCTATTCCATGCACTCACCCGCTTTTCAGTTTAAAAATTTCTTTGCTGTCTTTGATTTGTAAATGTGACCCCATGTGCACAAGCCCAGTACTTGGAGAAATCCTTAATTAAACTTTTTTAAGCTCTTTTATGTTGTGAGCTGTCGTTCGGGGATAATCTGAGTCGGACATACAAGTATGAACATACAAACAAGGAACAAGAGTAGGCCACTCAGCCCTTCAAACCTGCTGCCCTATTTAATAAGATCGTGGCTGATCTGATTTTAATGTCAACTCTACATTCCTGCGTATCCCCAATAATTTTTCATCTCTTTGATAATCAAGAATCTTTCTACTTCTGCCTTAAAGATATTTAAAGATTCCGCATCTACTGCTTTTTCAGGAAAGAAATTCAAAAGATTCACAATCCCCTGTGAGAATTTTTTCCCCATCTCTGTGTTAAATGAGCAACTGCTATTTTTAAACTCTGACCCCTAGCTATAGATTCTTCCACAAGAGAAAACATCCTTTCCACATCTACACAGTCAAGGCCCCTTGGTATCTTATACATTAAGTCACCTCTGACTCTTCTAAACTCCAGAGGATACTGGCTGGGTCTGTCTAACTATTCCTCAAAAGGCAATCCACTCATTCCAGGTGCTCATTTGCTAACCTTTCTCTGAACTGCTGCCAATGTATTAACATTCTCCTGTAAGTATGTGACCAATACTGTATACTGTACTCCAGATGCAGTCTCACCAATGGTCTCTGTAACTGAATTGTAAGCCATACTCCTGCATTCAATTCACCTCACAATAAGTCATAACATTTTATTAGCTTTCCTGATTACTTGCTGTACCTGGATACCAATCTTCTGTGATTCATGCAGTAGGACAGCCAGATCTCTCTGCATCTCAGAACTCTGCAACTTCTCGCCATTTGGATAATATTCTTTTTTATTCTTTCTGCCAAAGTTGATGATTTCACATTTTCCCACATTATATTTTAACTGCCAGATCTTTACCCACTTACCTAACTTGTCCACATCCCTTTGTAGACTCCTTATGTCCTCATCACAACTCACTTACCTACCACCTTTGTATCATCAATACATTTAGCTACAATATCTTTAGTACCTTCATTCAAATCATTTATACAAATCAGAAAGAGTTGAGGTGCCAATACTGACCCCTGTGGCACACCATTTGTATCATGCTGCCATTCTGAAACAACAAGGGGGTGATGGTTAGATTCTCTCTTACTGGAGACGGTCATCCTGTGGTTCTTGTGTGGCATGAACGACACTTGCCACTTGCCAGCCTAAGCCTGGATATTGTCCGTTTCTGGCTACATTGAACATGGGCTGCTTCAGTGTCTGAGGAGTCATGAATTGTTCCAGACGTTGTTCACCGATGATTGCACGTCATCATTTCTGACCAGGTCATTGCTTGCAAGGAGGCTTAAATTGCCCCCTTGAAACTTCACACAGAGCAGCAGAGGTTTAATTATGGCCTCAAAGTGGCTGCTGGTCATCTGCTACATTATTATCAGAAACTGCCCTTGAACCAGTAGTGGCCCCCATTTGTTCTGTGTTGATCACAACCTGTGATTCACAGTTGCAGCTGGACTTGGAACATTCAGAGATTGTCCAGGTCCATGAGAAATGAGTTCCCACCTGACTGGGTCTGATTGTCCTAGTATTGAGCTCATGGGGAGGCAGCAGAAGGAAGCACAGGTGCAGTTTTTTGCAACTGGAATAGTACTTCCCAAACAGTGTGTCATGAGGCATGATCTTGGATCCCATGTACTGAGATTATGGTGGAGCTCAAACTGAGAATTATTTTTAACCATACTGTTTGGACATGTTATGACACACCTCCAATGCAGGTGGGACTTGAATTCAGATCTCACATCCCAGAGAGTGGGACACTATCAGTGTGCCACAGATCCTCAATGTTAATGTCTGTGAGGCTACTTTAAACCTCTGCATTTTTTCCCTGTTAAAGGCCATTGTCTCTTGGACTGTTCTCTGAAACTCAATTGTTGCTGCACAAACAGCATGTCGAAAAGTAAGTGTTTGTTATTGCTTTTGGAAATCTGGCCATTTTACCAACACTTACCCAACACTCAATTCCTGTCACCTTCCCAACACCTTCCCAATCACTAAGGAACTAAATCCCCTCCAACACAACAATTCTTCCCTGACCATCCAACTCAACAGCTCTCATATTCTACACCAAATGCTGCAGTCAGAACTCCTGCAAAAATGGGATCACAGTGGGAAAAGGCTTGGGAAGCATTGTGCTTTTCTCAGCTCGGTGCAAAAGAAATACAACCTGAATATCAACGTCAGCAATGAATGGGGAACCAGGAGATAACCTTTAGTTCAGTGCTCAGATGCACTTTTCCAACACTGAACTGCGCAGATGCATGTGCTGCGTTATGAGGTTCTGTGGGAGGTCAGAGCCATAAATCAGATGGTTTTTGTCCTCCAGCAGAGGCTGAACTCCACAGCACACACACAGACACTCAGACACCCAAACAGAGACTGTGAGAAGCTCCCGCATCTACCTATCCAGCTCTCTTGAGCCTGCAATCATTGGTAATTGGTTCCAAGTGTGCTGGATTACCTTAAATAAAATGTGCTGCCCTCCTGTTCCCCAATCACTCGCAATATTTCAGCAGATAAAAAAATCTGGTTTTCATTTATCTCGATCACATTACTATTAGTTAATTTCCTGTTAACTGTTTTATGTCTGCCAGTGTAGGTGATAAATGGCAGATGGTGCTGTCTCTCCACCCTTCCCCCAGAACTACACATCAGAAATGACTAATAGGCAAGTCATTTTGGAAAGTACACTCCTAACCTCACTCTCAGCTTCTCAAATCAGACAAGGAGCTGTGTACAACACACTTTCTTCTCTTGTTAATTATAGCAGTCAAACCTTAAAGGGATCATAGCCTGGGTTTTCTGTTGTTGCTCAGCAGTATGTACCATCTACAAGATGCACTGCACAAACTCACTAAGGCTTCTTAGACAGCACCTTCTAAACTCATGATCCCTATCATCTCAAAGGAGCAGGGTAGCAGATACATAGGAAGACCACCATCTGAAAGTTCCCCTCCAAGCCACTCACCATTCTGACTTGGAAATATATCACCATTCCTTCTGTGTCACTAGGTCAAAATTTTGGAACTCTCTCCCAAACAACATTGCAAATGTCTCCACCAAATGGTCTGCAGTGGTTCAGGAAGGTAACCCACCTTCTCAAGGGCAACTAGTGATGGGTAATAAATTCTGGCCTAGCCAGTGATGTCCACATTCCTTAGAATGAACTTTTAAAAATTTTACTCAGGAAATTAGAATGTAATTTGTGTTCTCATGCACTGAAAGTGGCCTTGGGTCATTAGACTGGCACCCAATGAGGAAAACCTCTGTAGTGCTGCAGTGTCTCAAGATATCCAAACATCTGAAAGGTCATGAAGTCGAATGGTTTTCAAAAATTTGACTCAATGAGTGAATGTGCCCCGTGATGGTTCGTGTGGCAATGGATATGTAGGGAGAAGAGGAGGATGTCAGTCACAATTTTGCATTCCATAGAGAAACCAGCTCCACCTCACAACCAACATCTGCAGTTGACTTCCCTTTTAGACACAAGCAAGGAAAGAATTTGCATTTACATAACATTGCTCACAACATCAGGATGTCCCCAAGTGATGTACAGCCAGTGAGGTACCTTCGAGGTACAGTTGCTGTTGTAATACATAAAACAATTAGTACACAGTAAGATCCCACAAGCAATGATCTGATGTTGGCCACACGTTCTGTTTTATGATGCTGATTGACGGCAAAACACTGGTGAGAACTTCACTGTTATTCTTCAAAACAGTACTGCGTGATCTTTCATGTTACCCAAAGAAGGTAAACAATCTGATTGCAGACCTTCTCCTGGGTCTTATTGGGTTGCAGCATGGTCTTCTGCCATGGTGGAGCCCTCCCTCAGGAATGCCATCAACCTGCCAGCCTAGAATTTACCTTCAATTCTCTAAAGTGGGAATTGATTCCATGACTGTCTGACTCAGAATCGAGGGTGCTAGCCACTAAATGGAGGTTTAATATCTCATCCAAAAGACAGGACAGAGTGACACTCCTATGTGGAGGAATGAGCAGTTACCACCTTGAGATTGAACAAGGCAATGGCTCGGAAAATGTTGCTGTTAAATTTACATGAAGATCCCCCCCAGTCTGGTGAAGTCATATACTCTCTGAGTGGAGAATCATGATGACAACAGACAAGTTATCTGTAGCTCCTGTTAGCCTTTAATGAAGATGCCTAACTAGTTAGTTAACTTATATCTATTGCTATCATGCAATAAACTACATTCTATTAGGCAGAGAAAGTCCCTCTGCTTGTTTTACACACACCAGTAGTCTATCCTTCACCACTGATAATTGAACAGACCCTTACCCTTACACTAATGTAGCCAGTTCTGAGGAAGGGTCACCGGACCCGAAGCGTTAACTTTAATTCTTCTTCACAGATGCTGCTGAGCTTTTCCAGCAACTTCTGTATTTATTCTATTCTATCTTCTTTTTTTCTGAGCTATAAACTTCTGCATGCTGTTAAATCCAAATCTGTAGAATTGCATATTTGTGTTTCAGTGAGTGAACACATAATTAAAGAAATAAAAGAAAGTTTGATCTATCAAGCCAGATTTCAGTCTGGGATCTGGCTAGTCTAGTAGTAACATCTGTTTGGATCATAATAACGTACTTCTAAATTATATGTAGAGAAGTCACATGTCTTTAAAGATATAACTTATTTCATCTTACTATATCTACTCGTTTCCTGTGATCTCCTGAACTGGTTTTAATTATTTAAAAGCATTAAAAAATATATATATCCTTTGGAAAAATGTGGGCATAACTGTTTGGGTCATCATTTATAGCCCAGCCTGAATTAGCCTTGAGTAAGTGGTGGTGAGCCACCTTCTTGAACTGCAGCAGTCTATCTGTTGTAGGTATACGCACAATCCCATACGGGATAAGTTCCAGAATTTTGACACAGTGACAGTGAAAGAACAATGGTATATTTCAAGTTCAGAATGGTGTGTGGCTTGGAGGGGAACTTGCAGATGATTTCTGAAGAAGGGTCCTGACCCGAAACGTCAGATTTCCTGCTCCACTGATGCTGCCTGGCCTGCTGTGTTCATCCAGCTCCAGATTGTGTTATTGCAGATGATGGCGTTTTCATTTAGTAGAAGCTGCAAGTTTGAAAGATAATATCAAAGGAATCTTGCAGTGCATCTCCTGAGTGCCATGCACTGCTGCTTCTGTGCATTGGTAATGTGAGAAATGAATGTTGAAAGTGGTGGATATGGTGCTAATTAGGCAGCTGCTTTTTCCTGAGTGATGTTGAGCTTCTCAAGTGTTGTTGGAACTGAACTATCCAGGCAGGTGGGGAACATTCCAGAACTCTCCTGACTCCTTATTAGTGCGAGATCTTTTAGGAATCAGCATGTGAATTACTTGCTCAGATTTCCCAGTTTTTTTATTCATTCACAGGATGTGAGCATTATTGGCTAGGCCAGCATTCATTATCCATCCCAATTGCCCAGAGGCAGTTGAAAGTTGGGAGTCAACTGCATTACTGTGGATCTAGAATCACATGTAGGCCAGGCCAGGTATTGATTGCAGATTTCCTTTCAGGAAGGACATTAGTGAACTTAATGGGTTTTCATGACGATTGGCAATGGTTTCATAGTCATCAGTGGGTTCTTAGTGCCAGACATTTTTTAAATTGAATTCAAATTCCACTGTCTGCCATGGCAGGATTTGAACCCGGGTCCTCAGAACATTAGCTCAGTTTCTGGATTAATAGTCTAGCAATAATACCATTAGGTCGTTGCAGTCACTGATTTGGTCTTGTAAATACAGTATGTGGCAGGTCTAGTTCAGTTTGTGTTTATAGATCTCCCAGGATGTTGACAGTGGGGTATTCAGTGATGATGACACCACTAAATCCATATTATAGGAGAGATGTGAATGCACTGGAGAGGGTACAGAGGAGATTTACCAGGATGTTAGAAAGAGAGATTGGATAATCTGGGGTGATGTTCCTCAGAGCAGAGGAGGCTGAGAGGTGACATGGTTGAGATGAATAAAGTTATGACAGGCACAGATAAGGTAGAAAGGAAGAGACTTCTCTCCTTGACGGAGAGATCAATGGCCAGGGGATATAGATTTAAGGTAAGTCACAGAAGACTTAGAGGGGATGTGAAGAATTTATGTTTTAATCACAGTTTGATGGGAATCTAGAACTCACTGCATGTGAGGAATCCGCAAAACATTTAAGAAGTTCACTTGTGATATCAAGGAAAACAAGGCTATGGGCCAAGTGCTAGAAAATGGGTTTAAAATAATTAGGTGGTTAGATCTGGCACAGGCATGATGGGCTGAAGAGCCTTTTTCTGTGCTGTTGATCTCTATGACTTTATGACTCTATGAACATTGAGTTTTGATGGTTAGATTCTTTCTTGTTGGAGATTGTTGTTGCATGACACTGGCGTGTTGTGATTGCTACTTACTACGAGCTTTTGATATCATCCAGATCTTGTTGCATTTGAACATGGACTTCTTCATTATCTGACGAGTCATGAATGGTGCTGAACATGGTGCAATCATTGGCGAACATCCCCATTTCTGACCTTATGATGGAGGGAAGGTCACTGATTAAGTAGCTGAAGATGGTTTGGCCTAGGACACAAAACTATGAGAGGTTTGGATAGAATGGATAGTCGGAGTCTTTCTCTCAGGGTACAATTGTCAATTACTAGGGTACATAGATTTAAGGTAAAAGGGGGAAAGTTTAAAGAAAATGTGAGAGACAATTCTTTTACACAAAAGGTGGTAAATGCCTGGAATGCACTGCCAGAGGCAGATACAATTGCAACTTTTAAGAGCCATCTTGACAGATAAATGAATAGGCAGGGAATAGAGGGATATGGGCCATGTAGAGGCAAGATGGGGGAGGCAAAGGCCTCGTGGTATTATCGCTGGACTGTTAATCCAGAGACCCAGATAATGTTCTGGGGACCTGGGTTCAAATCCCACCACGACAGATGGTGGAGTTTGAATTCAATAAAATATCTGGAATTAAGAATCTAATGATGACTGTGAATCCACTGCCGATTATTGGGAAAAACCCATCTGGTTCACTAATGTCCTCTAAGGAAGAAACTGCCATCCTTAACTGGTCTGGCCTACATGTAACTTCAGACCCACAGCAATGTGGTTGACTCTGAACTGCCCTCTGGTTAATTAGGGATGGGCAATAAATGCTGCCTGGCTGGTGACGCCCTCATCCTGTTAATGAATAAAGGAAAACAAAAGATGTTTCTAGTTTAGAAAGATGTCATGTTCAGCACAGACTTGGTGGGTTGAGGAACCTGTACTGTACTGTTCTTTGTTCTTTGTACCTTCAGGAATATCTGCAGTGATGTCCTGGGAGCTGAGATGACTGACCTCCAACAACCACAACCATCTTCTTCTGAGCCAGATCTGGACTCCCACAAGCGGAGGGTTTGCCCCTGATTCCTATGGGAGACGAATTCTCTAGAGAATGATTTCCTTTATCAGCCCTATATATTTTCCCTGTTTTTTTCACCTTTTCCAAGACAGTAACACAATGGGGCTTAGTGGGGGAGGATGGAGAAGGGCATTAAGGCTGATATGAGGAGCTGATGGGCACAGTTGTAGAAAGTATTATGTTATAGCTTCATTAGATGTGAGCCACAGAACCACTCATCATTTTTGCATGTTCAACGTTAGATCATGGAATAGATTTCAGACCAGACAGGGCTGTACCCTTAAGAGAATTGCATTAAGTTATGACATGTGAAATTCCAGTATAAAAGTACCAGCCTCAGTCTTTCAGTGTGATGAGGTCAGCATTCACCAAACACATCATTAAAGTCTTTGTTTTATCTTCCCGTCCAGAACTGTCCACATCAAATAGTATCTGACTTGGTCTTACCCATTCTGTTAACCTGCCCATGCTCTCAAACCTGCTCACTATTTGACAGGTCTAGGCCCGAAACGTCAGCCTTCCTGCTCCTCTGATGCTGCTTGGCCTGCAGTGTTCATCCAGCTCTGCACCTTGTTGTCTCAGATTCTCCAGCATCTGCAGTTCCTACTATCTCTGACACTATTTGACAAACTGGCTTTCTAGCCATTCAGTGGCATTTCTCATTTTACCTGAGAGCCAAAATTCCCCAACAAAATTTCTGCAAGACATCCAATTAAGCTCTTAGTGCAAATCTAAACACAGCCTTTGCTTCACTTTTCCAATGGTCGTTGCTTTTCAAACACCCATCAAATTTGACAAACAGTATTTACCTTTTAACAAATTCTTACTCCCCTGCATCTCTGAATCTTCACTAATTCAATTGTCTGCAATTTGAGTCTGAGACAATAAAAGTCAGAATAAATGATCTATAGCTATCTAATTATCCTCTCGCTTGTTAAACAGCAATATTATTCTGGCAGCTTTCCAATCCCACAGAACATGGCAAGATTGAAGTATTGTGGGGCTGGAGTCTTTGCTATCTTCTGTCTGACATCTTTCAGCAGTGCAGGGTTTAATGCCATCACAACTTTGTGATTTTGAGCTCAGCTAATTTTTCCTGAACCAACTCCTTCACCACAGCTGTATCTCCCAGTTCTCTGGATAACTCCTCTAGTGTGCCATTTCAAACCATTGATCAATTTCAGTCAGGACACTGATGGAATTTATCCTATCTCTTAGTCAATGTCTATCTTCGCTGTTTCATTTTCCTTTTATATCTGAATTCAATCATTTGCAAGCCATGGGAAATCCTTTTGAACATCCTTTTAAATGTTAAATTATGACATGTAATTGATTTCATACATTGATCCAATCAGTACCCCCATCAAAAAAAAACTCCAAATAAAATTCTCAAGCCAAATGAATCAATCTGAGATAGTAGGAACTGCAGATGCTGGAGAATCCGAGACAACAAGGTGTAGAGCTGGATGAACACAGCAGGCCAAGCAGCATCATAGGAGCAGAATCAATCTGAACTGTTTCTCCACAATTTACCTTGCTGTTCACAAATGCTGAATGTTTTGCGACCTCAACTTAGTGTCCACTCACTCCCCTCTTCACTGGTATAGTCTCCTGCTGCCTGGTTTACCCTCTCCACAGCAATATAAAGTGACAGTCTGTGTGTACAGAGCACCTTTTACATCTCCAGGCATGCAGGAGCAGCATAATTAAATACAGGAGTTATTTATCAGGAGAGATGGACAAAACGTCAACAAAGGCACAACCTTAAAGGAACATCTTAACAGAGGAGGGAAAGATGGTCAGGTTTAGAGAGGGTGTTTCAGAGCTTTGGGATCACACATGGCTTCCAATGTTGGCGATTTTTCCTTATCATTTATGGGTTACGGACATTGCCTATCTACGATTGTCCTTGAGCTGTGTGGCTTGCTGGGGCTTATCAGAGAGCAGCCAATCACTTTGCTGTGACCTGGAGTCACAATGGCCAGAAGATCCTACAAATATCTGGAAATGACCTTGTGCTTGTTTGAAACTATGTTTCCATTGAACCTGCCTCCACCAAGTCATGTGTTTGAAAATGATTTTTTTCCCCCTCTCTCTTTGTAGTTGCATATTAGTCTAGATCTTTTATCTCCCTTTATTTATTAACAGGACAAATGAGTCATTAGCTAGGCAGCATTTATTGCCCATTCCTAATTGCCCCAGAAGACAGTTGAGAGTCAACCACATTGCTGTGAGTCCTGAAGTCACATTTTGGCCAGACCAGGTAAGGATGGCAGTTTTTTTTTCCTGAAGGGCATTAGTGAACCAGAGGGGTTTTTCCCCTGACAATTGGCAATGGATTTGTGGTCATCATTAAACTCTTAATTCCAGATATTTTATTGAATTCAGATTCTACCATCTGCCATGGTGGGATTCAAACCCAGGTCCCCAGAACATTATGTGGGTCTCTGGATTAATAGTCCAGTGATAATACCACTAGGCCATCTCCTCTCCAATGAGAATTTCAGATAATCATTTATACAGATGATTCCAATGGATTCCAAATTACAGATGAACATTTATACACCTTTAAATTCTCCGATACCTTTCCAACCTCATCTTTCTACGATTGGCATTTTAAATTGCAAACCTTTGATTTGTCTCGGGTTCCACACCAATGTACAATGTCCTATTGTAGATCAATTGACTCATATTACATCATTTTTCAAGAGGGTATAACACTGACCTTGAAAGTGACCACTCAAAGACAATTACTGACCAGTACCTTCACCCTTCAATACTCAGTGACTTGATGATATCAGCATTTCTAATCAGCTTCGAGTCTGTTTGCTGACACAGCCTGCTGAGATTGTAGGTGGACATTGTCATACTTCTATATCTGTGTGATCAATGACCTGTCATTTCACAGGTAATCAATAATATGTCTTGATCCTGTCACAAACTCAAAGGAATTTGGTCATTTGTATCGAGGGAATAGATAACCCATGGGGATTTGGACAGAAACAATAAAACTGAATCCCAGCATCATCACCATCTTTGTGGTACAGTGGCTCAGTGGTTAGCACTGCTGCTTCACAGTGCCAGGGATCTGGGTTTGATTATGGCTTTGGGTAACTGTCTGTGTGGAGTTTGCATATTCTCCCTGTGCTCACATGTGTTTCCCCCCACAGTCCAAAGATGTGCTGGTTAGGTTGATTGGACACGCTAAATTACTCATAGTGTCCGGGGTATACAGGCTTGGTGGATTAGCCATGGCAAATGCAGGGTTACAGAGATACGAGAGTGAGTCTGAGTAGGATGCTCTTCAAATGTCAGTGTGGATTCATTGGGCTGAAAGGCCTGCTTCCATACTGTAAGGTTCCTATGATTGTTCAGGAGCCGTGCGGGAATTTCTGGTTTGATTCTAGTTGATTTATAAATGAAACACATTAAGTGACACAGGTGATAGTAGATCAGTTGTCAGACAGCTCATTTACACCCACTTTGAGAGCTCATCAAATATCATTGTTGCCCAAACCCCAGGGGTTCCAGATCAAGATTCCACAGCTGTAAGTTGGATAGGTGTCCAGGAACTCTGTCTTCCTTCGGTGTCAGACTGGGATCTTATAGACCGATACACAGGCCCTAGAAGACAACGTTCCAGCCTGAGTATGTGGCTTGGATTGTGTGGGACTACACAAGTAACAGCTGGTCTCAGTTGATATTCACTCCATTACAGTTGACCAATAGTCAACTCGATGACAAGGTATGGATGGGTGTTCAACGTGACCCCAGTTGCTATGATACAAAAGTCGGAATCAGATCACCACCAGCTCAATTGGTCACATGTTACATGGTCAGAACGACTGCCCATCCTTTGTTAATGGGGATAGGGAAGGGGGGTGTAGGGGAGAGGGATGGAGGTGTGGGGGAGAGGGCTGGGAGTGTGGGGGAGAGGGATAGGAGGGAGAAGGTGGGGGGCAAGAGAAAGGCATGGGGGATGTAGGGGAAGAGGATAGGGGTGTAGGGGAAGGCGTTGGAGGTATGTAGGGGACAGGGATGGGGGTGTATAGGGGAGGGGAATGTAGGGGAGATGGATGGGGATATGGGGCGGGAGATGTAGGGGCTGCACTGAGATCAGATGGACAGGGGGTCTTTTACCCTGACTCATTATCACCATGGGAGGGGGGGGGGGGGGGGGCGGGTGGTGTGACCTCTGGTGCCACCTAGTGGACACCCTTTTTCTTTGCATCATTGTGTCAGTGGGGCAAATTCCTTTCTGTCAAATTATTGCCCCCGTGGAATCATCTGAGCCATAATGTTACTTTGTTTGTATTAATCAGTTGAGGAAAGAAAGGAACAAAATGTGGGGACCTTAAGCCTGGTTGTTACTGGCTGGTAACACAGCAGTTTGCTGTTCCCCTGTATCCATATTCCTTAAACCAGCATCAAAAACAAACTTTTTGGGACTGAGTGAAACTACACTGAAGATTCACAATTCAGAGTGGAATCGAGGCAACTTGTCTTCAGTTCAGAAAAGAATCAGATCAATGTTTGCAAAAGTCATAATTTGAAAGGATCTGAAAACTCTAAGCTGCAGTGTACATGGAGTTCCAGCAGGTGGTGATGTTACCACATGTACCAGAAACCCTGGTCCCAAAATGATGCAAACCCCACACTTTAATCATAATAAACCTGTCACTTGTCTGTTTGTAAATCTCTCTTTATCTGGGGCTCTCGTGGTAGTGTCCCCACCTCTGAGCCAGGAGGTACATGTTCATAAGAACATAAGAACATAAGAACTAAGAGCAGGAGTAGGCCATGTGGCCCTTCGAGCCTGCCCCGCCATTCAATAAGATCATGGCTGTTCTTTTCGTGGACTCAGATCCACTTACCCGCGTTCTCACCGTATCCCTCAATTCCTTTATTGTTCAAAAAAAATCTACCTTTTTTTTAAAAACGTTTACTGAAGTAGCGTCAAAGTCACACCTGCTTCAGAAATGTCTAATAACAGTTCTGAACAAATTGATTATAAACATCTACAATTGTCACTGCTCCTTGCATTAATTGGTGATGGCTTAAACTGACTCAAAGCAATCACAGGATTAGTGACAGGAAAATTTAAAAATATATGGTCAATGGCATGTTGGGAAGAGAGTTTGGGAAGGGAGTTCTGTTTTGGGAGAGGTTGTGTTTTGGGGAAAGCCGGGAACATTTAGAATCATTTTTTGATACAATGATTTCTCGAACAGGTGATGCGATGATTTTTCCAGATATAACTCATATTGTGAATTGCAAAACAAGTCTGTCAAACCTCTGAGGAAGGGTCACCGTACCCAAAACGTTAACTCTGATTTCTCTTCACAGATGCTGCCAGACCTACTGAACTTTTCCAGCAACTTCTGTTTTCGTTGCTGTCAAACTTTGCACCTTTTCAAAGTTTTGTTGCAGCCTCAGGTACAAAGACACTGAAGTGGGGGAGCTAAAACTGAAGTTTAACTTTGTGGCTGATGGGAAATAAAAGCTCAGTTCCTACAACCCCCCTTGTGTCCGATGTACCCCATGCTGAGAATCAGCCTCACCCCTTCTCCCCTCCATTTCTGCATTGCCTAAATATCCTTCAGCCAACTGCCCCCATACCTCCCCTCCAAAGACCAACTGTTGTCTCTCTCACCTCCTCCTTATAGACTAAATTTTTGATCAAACTCTTGTGGCTCTTCATGAGTCTATCCACCACTTGGCTCACTACACTTATCTCATGGTTTTGTGAAATGCCTTGGGAACTTTCTTTGAGTTGCAAGTGCTATACAAACATGAGGTGCAGATTATGGATCAGTTATCAGAATGATTGTAACAAGGTCAACCATGTGGACCTCATAGAATATGAGTTCCCTGATTGAGGCTGTTAATCTGGTCCAACAGGGAGCCCTGGCTGACAGGTAAAAATAGGATTGTCAGAGGTTCTATTCACTCTGACAGCTATGTCTGAGGGAGCTGGATCAGTGTCAAGGACTCTCCATGTGTAAATAAAGGGTGATTCAGTGATGGGATACCAGCCTCTGTGGAGTTATTTCAATTGTGTTAAACATTCATTTCCAACAAGAAATGCTGCTACAGAGAGCCTATTTTCTTAAAGAACCTGCAATGTCCCTGCACAGATCCCAGTGTATAATCAGAGTGAATGGAACAATAGACCAGATAGAGTGGGCGTGGGGATGGAGTGGGCGGGGGGGGGTGGGGTTAGTGGGGTTGTGGGGGATTGAACTGGGGTTTGAGGGTGGGGAGCATAGTCAGCAGAGAGAAGGACAAACAGAGATTTGACAATAACTGTGAAGAAACTGATCCTATCGCCTACAGAGGGTGTTTTTGGAACATGCCGCTGATGACGATCAAAATTTCCTCCCCTAAGTTGGAGTTTTTAAAATTTAAATTGGTCAAATGCTGAGTTAGAGCAAAAGTAGTAATGACATGAGCTGGACTGCCATGAGCTGCAGTGTACATGGAGTTACAGCAGGTGGCGATGTAACTCCATGTACCAGAAAAGGTGGCTCTAAAATGACCCAGACCAACAATCTAATCATTATAAAACTCACTGTGTATTGAGGGCTCATGTGGTACAGTGGTAATGCCTCTACCCCTAAGCCACGAGGCCTGGGTTTAGGTCCCATTTGCTCCAACATGTCCAAGCAGGTTGATTAGAAAGTATCTAAAACTCACCATGTATTGAGGGCCCCAGTAGCGCAGTAGTATCTCTTGACCAGAAGCCCCTCCCATCTGCTCCAGAGATGAGACATAACATGTCTGAAAGGCTTAATTAAAAATATTTAAACTTCATTTTGACAACAGCCTCGAAGAAACTCAGAGTTCTGTCTCCAATCAGAGCTCCCCCGATAAACCTGATTATGTTAATTGGTGATTACTGTGTCAGAGATGGTCAGAATAAACCCCTCTTGGTCTGGTCCCCTCAGCAGTTGGTGCTGAAGACACTACCTGAGGGGTCAGTGGCAGTTACCCAGAGCCCGACCCAGCAAATTGACATTCCATTGGGCCTTCTGTACCAGAGGCAATAAAAATAATGCCTGGAGGTGGATCTGAGAATTTGATGGAAATGAATGAATGCATTGTATGGTGATAGCAATTTGAAAAAGGTTGTTATACTCAGCAGGTCTGGCAGCATCTTTGGAGAGAGAGCTAATGTCTCACACCGATGACTTTTCATTACGACTGGAATAAGTACGAAATGTGATCGCTAGAAAAGGGTGAGGAAAAAGCAAGGGAAGGTGTACAACAGGGTGGAAGGTTAGAGAAAGGGGATGATAGAATTCTACACGAAGCTGAGAGGACCACATAAAGAAGCAAAAGATATCAAGGACTGCCATCTGAAAGCAACAGTAAGCAGAATGAATCAGACATGAAGAAAAGGAAACAGAATGGTTCGATTCTGAAATGCTTGAACTCAGTGTAGAGTCTGGAAGGCTGTACATTATCACATTGAAAGAGAACATTGACTCTGCACAACTAACTCTTGTGTCATTTAATTTCTCCTGTCAATTATCCCATCACAGACCCCAGCGCCTCATTTCCTACTGGGCTACCTCACTTGCTCAAAACCTGTCACATTTTCTTTCCATTTAATCAAAATCAACATTGAATTGAATTCAGTGAGGGGTGGAAGGTGATGTGGAATTCAAGCATAAGCAGATTGGAGATGCTTCTATTGAATGGGGAGCTGGCTGAATGGGTTGAATAGGTTCCTTCTGATCTGAATTTGAATGGCCATGTGTATGACTTTCCCAGTTCTGCTGGAGGATGTTCAGCCTGAAGAGATTGCTGCCTGGGCCCCTGGCAGGTCCCAGCATTTTCTCTCTTTATTTCCGTTTTCTGCTTGTAGATATCCATCTATTTTTATATACTGCTCCTGTGGTTGGAAGCAGTTGTTGATAATGATTGACAGTTGTTGCTCTATATTATGCTCAGCCCAAAGTGATTCAGAAGCATTCCTGAGCGAGAGTGCACTAACCTAGGCCAGATGATAATAGTCAGCAATGTAGCCTGTTTATCAGGCACTATAATGTGACACTTTCTCCTCACCAGACTCCAGGTCCTTACCACAGCTCCCTTAGAGCAGGGCCCAGGTCAAATACACCTCTTCAGTGAACACTGTACAAACTCATTACACTGTATCTCCCTTGCCTCATTTACCAGGTTACTACATCTGTCTTAGAATCGCTATCCTGACTTGGGTACCTCTTCACTGCTTACAGTTCAAAATATCAGAGTTAGGGCAGTGCACCAGTAAAGATGGGGATGTGCCAGAGAGGGATTTGGAAAATTTCTAACAAATTTATTTTGGCTCAGGATATGGGTGTCGCTGGCTGGCCCAGTATTTATTGCCCCCCAGTTTGCCCTTGAGAAGTTGGTGGTGAGCTACCTTCTAGAACCGCTGCAGTCCATGTGCTGTAGGTTCACCCACAATGGCCATAGGGACAGAATTCCAGGATTTTGTCCCAACAACAGTGAAGAAACAGTGATATATTTCCACATCAAGATGGTGAGTGGCTTGGAGGGGAACTTGCAGGGGGGTGGTGTTCCCATGTACCTGCTGCCCTTGTCCTTCTAGATGGAGGTGGTCGTGGGTTTGGAAGGTGCTGTCTGAGGATCTTTGGTGAATTTCAGCAGAGCATCTTGTAGATGGTAATAAATAGCAATAAATACCAGGCCGGCCAAGAGCACACTCAACCTAAGACAAAATATATCTGTTAAAAATTCTGCGAGTCTCTCACTGTCATATCTCCAAATTTACTGGTGCACTCCCCTAATGCTGACTCTGCTACTGAGTGGTGGAAGGATTGAATGCTTGTTGATGTAGTACTTTTTCCTGGATGGTGTCAAGCTTCTTGAGCGTTGTTGGAGTTGCACCCATCCAGGCAAGTGGGGAGTATTCCATCACATTCCTTACTTGTTCGTTGTAGATGGTGGACAGGCTTTGGGAGTCAGGAGCTGAGTCACTCGCCACAGTATTCCCAGTCTCTGACTTGCTCTAGTAGCCACAGTATTTATGTGGTTAGTCCAGTTTAGTTCTCGCCAATGGTAACTACAGCGTTTGGGCTTGTACGCGTTACCATGTAGGACTGCATAAACAGTATCTTCCACAATGATGTGGTAGAACTGAAAACCCAGGGAGAATGATCACTATTTGAGCAGTGTAAGACTTTCAAGTAGAGCTGTACAGAATTCATTGACAATTGCTAAGTAGTTGTATTTTGAACATTCTGATGACTTAGTAGTCAGTTGAAGCTAGACTAACCTACATACAATTCCCAGGATGTTGACAGTGGGAGGTTCAGCAATGGCACATTGAATGTCAACTGGAAATGGTTGATTCTCTCTTGTTCATGATGGTCGTTGCTTGGCACCTTTGTAGTGTAAAGGTCATTTGCCAATTGTCAGCCCAAGCCTTGATATTCTCCAGGTCTTTCTGCAAATGGACATGGGCTGCTTCAGTATCAGAGGAATCCTAAATAGTACAAGTCATTGTGCAATCATCAAGGAACAATCCTCACCTTTGACCTTAATGATGGGGGCAGGTTATTTAATGAAGCAGCTGAAGATAGTTGGGCATGAGACCCTGAGAAAATCTGAAAAATGGAATCATGGCAGAGTGGTAACATCCCTACCCCTGGGCCAGGAGGCCAAGGTTCAAGTTCCACCTGTTCCCAAAGTGTGTAATAACATCTCTGAACAGATTAATTAGAAAGGGTCCGCCCCGAGGAAGTATTGGTTAATTGGTAAGAGCTCCATTCTGTTAGCTTGCAACTGGTGTGTGTCTATCACGAGATCTTTCTGCAGGCGTGTACAGGTTTCTCAGGTAGATGCTTTCTGCCATAAAACCATAAGATATCAGAACAGAATTCGGCCATTTTACCCATCGAACCTGCTCTGCTATTCACTCATGGCTGAACTGTTTCTCAACCCCATTCTCCTACCTTCTCTCCATACCCTTGATCCCCTTACTAACCAAGAAGCTATCGGTCTCTTGTTTTAAAAACACTCAATGACTTGGCCTCCATGGCAATGAGTTCCACAGATTCATCACCCTCCTCACCTCAGTTCTAAACATTTGTCACTTCGCTCTGAGGTAGTGCCCTTGGGTCCCAGTCTCTCCTACTTTATCAAGGTCTCTCAGTATTCTGTAAGTTTCAGTGAGATCTCCCTCAACCTTCTAAACTCCATCAAGTACAGACCCAGAGACCTCATCTGCTCCTCATATTCAACACCATGATCACTCTTGTAAACCTCCTCTGGACCACTTCCAAGGCCAGCACATCCTTCCATAGATATAGTGCCCAAACCTGCTCACAATATTTCAAATGCACTCTGACCAGACCCTTGTACAGCCTCAATAGTACATCTGTGCTCTTGTATTCTTGCCATCTTGAAATAAATCCCAACATTGCATTTGTCTTCCTAACTGCATGTTAACCTAAAGAGAATCTTGAACTAAGACACCCAAATCCCTTTGTGCTTCACATTTCCAAAGCCTTTCCCCATTTTGAAAAAATCTACCCCTCTATTCTGCCTACCAAAGTGCATTGCCTCACACTTTCCCACATTGTATTCAATCTGCCAATTCTATATCCACTCTCCCAGTCTGTCCAACTCCTTTTGCAGCCTCCCCACTATCTACCCCTCCACCTATCTTTGTGTCATCTGCAAATTTAGCAACAATGCCTCCAGTTACTTCATCAAGATCGTTCACATATAATGTGAATAGTTGTGGTCCCAATACTGACCCCTGCAGAACTCCACTAGTCACCAGCTGCCATCTGCTAAAGACCGCTTTATCCCTACTCTCTGCCTTCTGCTAATTGCCCAATCTTCTATCCATGCCAGTACCTTACCCCTAACACCATGGGCTCTTATCTTATTTAGCAGCATCTTGTGTGGCACCTTGTCAAAGGCCTTCTAGAAATCTAAATAGATCACATCCGCCGACTCTCCTTTGTCTATGGCAGTCCAGTTCTCTTTGTGGTTGTGGGGAGACATGGTTGGTTGCTTAGAATTAATGAAATTGAGGTGGAAGATCAGTCAAGATTGAGTTTGAGTTGAATAAAACAACAGGCTTGATGGGCCAAATGGCCTATTCCTGCACTATTTCCAAGTTTCTATCAAGGAACTCACTGTAAATCTTGTTCACGATACCCATCAGAATGTCCAACACTGTAAGCTAACAACACGAGAATGAATATCACCACCGGATGTATCATTGGAAAAACGATTGTCATGCTTCAGATGCCAAGTCCAATCTGGAGGCCCCTATATCCCACAGCAGCCAGCGTTTCCGGATGTTGCAGCACAATCTTTCTTAACAGTCAGGAATAGAGCAGCAGGAGCATCATGATGAGGAGTTCAGATCAGCTTTGAGCCATTTGGAGGAGGAGGAGATGAGCTGAGACGAAGGTGACAATGAGGGCATTGCCCACCCCAGTGATTGGCCTTGCAGAGTGAAATGTCATGGAAGGTCCTGACTTGGGTGAGTTTTAGTGAGGGTGCTCTGACCAGTGGCTGGTTTCAGAAGTAAATCCGAAGGACGCTCTACCGCACTTGTCCTCAGTGTCATGAAACAGCCCCTGCAAACAACCAACCCCCCCCTTCAACACCCTCCATTGGTCACCAGCAGCTCATCTCTCCCCATTCACCAAAACATCAACTTTTAAAAGTGACTTGTCACCCGACAACCTGGAACAAACATGAAGGGAAAACGGCACAATAAAAAAATTATGTGATGTGACTAAACAGCAGAAATATAACTAAACAATATTTCATCACAGGGCAGGTGGAATCTTCTGGATGTGAAGTTCCAGCTGTGGGATGGGAAATTTCTGACACCTCTCCTCAAGGTCAGGTTAGCTTTTGGTCAACCAATTGGGCTACCATGGCCACAGTGAGCAGTGAATCATGTGGTAGGGCTAAACCAGAAGTCAGCAGGCCAGCTGTTACCTCATTGGGGTCAAAGGCCCAAATGCCATGTTTAAAGGACAAAGTGACCCTCCTGAGGCCTTCAGGCAGTGTGAGTGCATGGCCGTATCTGACTATCAGACAGGAATTTTTCTGATTGATTTGATTCATTCATTATTGTCACATGTACCTAGGTACAGTGAGAAGTTGTGTTTTGCGCACAGTGCAGGCAGAACATATCATACAAAACGCATAAGGGTAATAGAACAGAGCGAGGAATACAATGTCATGGCTGTAGAGCAAGAGCACAAACAGCAAGGTCAACATTAAATTTAGAACATAGAACATAGAACATTACAGCGCAGTACGGGCCCTTTGGCCCTCGATGTTGCGCCGACCTGTGAAACCAATCTGAAGCCCATCTAACCTACACTATTCCATTATCATCCATATATTTATCCAATGACCATTTAAGTGCCCTTAAAGTTGGCAAGTCTACTACTGTTGCAGGCAGGGCATTCCACGCCCTTACTACTCTCTGAGTAAAGAACCTATCTCTGACATCTGTCCTATATCTATCACCCCTCAATTTAAAGCTATGTCCCCTCGTGCTAGCCATCACCATCCGAGGAAAAAGGCTCTCGCTATCCACCCTATCTAATCCTCTGCTCATCTTGTATGTTTCTATTAAGTTACCTCTTAACCTTCTTCTGTCTAACGAAAACAGCCTCAAGTCCCTCAGCCTTTCCTCATAAGACCTTCCCTCCATACCAGGCAACATCCTGGTAAATCTCCTCTGCACCCTTTCCAATGCTTCCACATCCTTCCTATAATGCGGTGACCAGAACTGTACGCAATACTCCAACTGCGGCCGCACCAGAGTTTTGTACAGCTGCAACATGACCTCATGGCTCCGAAACTCAATCCCTCTACCAATAAAACCTAACATACTGTATGCCTTCTTAACAACTCTATCAACCTGGGTGGCAACTTTCAGGGATCGATGCACGTGGACACTGAGATCTCTCTGTTCATCCACACTACCAAGAATCATACCATTAGCCCAGTACTCTGTATTCCTGTTACTCCTTCCAAAGTGAATCACCTCACACTTTTCCGCATTAAACTCCATTTGCCACCTCTCAGCCCAGCTCTGCAGCTTATCTATGTCCCTCTGTAACCTGCAACATCCTTCCGATCTATCCACAATTCCAACAACTTTAGGGTCATCCGCAAATTTACTAACCCATCCTTCTACGCCCTCATCCAGGTCATTTATAAAAATGACAAACAGCAGTGGCCCCAAAACAGATCCTTGAGGTACACCACTAGTAACTGAACTCCAGGATGAACATTTCCTATCAACCACCACTCTCTGTCTTCTTACTGCTAGCCAATTTCTGATCCAAACCGCTAAATCACCCTCAATCACATGCCTCCGTATTTTCTGCAATAGCCTACCATGGGGAATCTTATCAAACGCTTTACTGAAATCCATATTCACCACGTCAACCGCTTTACCCTCATCCACCTGTTTGGTCACCTTCTCAAAGAACTCAATAAGGTTTCTGAGGCACGAGCTACCCTTCACAAAACCGTGTTGACTATCCCTAATCAAATTATTCCTTTCTAGATGATTATAAATCCTATCTCTTATAATCCTTTCCTACAGTTTACCCACATTTCCAACACTTTACCCACAAAATTTAAAATTAAGATGTCCAGTCAGAAGTCTAATAATAGCAGGGAAGAAGCTGTTCTTGAATCTGTTGGCATGTTTGTTTAAGCTTTTGCATCTTCTGCCTGATGGGAGAGGTTTGAAGAGATTATAACCAGGTTGGGAGGGGTCTTAGATGATGTTGGCTGCCTTCTCATGGCGGCAAGGAGTGTAGATGGAGTCAATGGATGGAAGGTTGGCTTGTGTGATGGACTGGGCCGTGTTCACAACTCTCTGTAGTTTCTTACGGTCCTGGGCAGAGCAGTTGTCATACCAAGCTATGACACATCTGGATAGGATGCTTTTTATGGAGCATCTCTAATAATTGGTAAGAGTCTTTATGGACATGCTGAATTTCCTTAGCCTCCTAAGGAAGCAGAGGCATTGTTATGCTTTCTTGACAATTGCGTTGACGTGGGTGGATCAGGACAGATTGTTGGTGACCATCACTCCTCGGAATGTGACGTTATCAACCATCTCCACCTTAGTTCCATTGATGTAAACAGGGCTGTGCCCTCCTCCTTGCTTCCTGAAGTCAATGACTAGCTCTTTCATTATACTGATGTTAAGGGAGAGATTGCTATCTTTACACCTTGCCATCAAGCACTCTCTTCCTTTCCTGTATTTCACCTCATCATTGTTTGATATTTAGGTTAGAGGCCTTAGCAGCAGATAGAGCATATGGACTGGATGCATGGGAGCCAACCTGCTCCCTGAATGTTGCTCCCATTACTGGAGGCTGTCAAACACTGACTGGGAAATCTCGGGAACTATCAGATCCTAGCCAGTCATTGGGTATCCTCAGCCTCCCACAGTGACACATTCCCAATCTCCATGTGTCCCTAGCCCCAGCCCCCACCCATGGCCCTCAGCCTGCCATCCTATTCTCAGCACTTCCTCTGTCATCTGAATCCTTCACCAGTTTCAGACTTTGGGAATAATGTTCCCTGAATGACCTTTGCCCTTCCCAGAATCAGGCTTCACGATGATGTCCCACACAGAGACTATCCCTGCATGTCCCATCTTCCTCTCTCTATCCATTAGACCCAACGTAAAGCTACCATCTCAGTCTGTCTTTCCACTGTTCCCTCACTCAGTACGGTCTCTCTTCCTCTTCCTCCTGGTCTGGTGACAATCTCAGGTAAATGAGGCCCATGAGTCAGGCATGATCGCCGATTTTAGAAGGTGCCTGTAGAGATAGGAGCATATTTTAGGTGAAACTTAGCTACTTATCTAAGTCCCTTTCGCTAGCCAATTGTGTGCACCACGAACTCCACCCACCTGAAATGATGCCCCTCCCACTTTGAGGATTTGCATTTTAAGGACCAGTTATGAAGCATGGTCAAATCCACTGTTCAAACCACTCATCCACCATCATGTCTCCCCCTTTAACCCACAAACCTTCCGCCCATTCATGACACATCTAAAATAACCATTCCTCACCCCGATGTTAACTCTTGAACCTCTCCCCATTACCATTTACCGAACGATCATCACCATCAATAGGCCTCCTTCTCCACCCTGCACCTACAGCCCTCCCCATCCACCTGCCCTCCTTGAGCTATGTCATTCATTCCCATGATTCACCTCCCCCCACCAGATGAAACTACCCAATCGTGACCCCAGACATGTTACCTTTCTGGGTGGCATGTTCCTGCAGCTACGGCTGCTAACTGCTCTGACTATTGACAGGTTTTTGTCTGGCATCCTCTAGGTGTTGGAGGCTGTGAGAAATCCACCAAAGACTGTCCATTTGGTACCTGTTCAGGGACAGACTCAGTCATTGGCACAATATGAAGATCAGGCATGGCCTGGGGAGGTGGGGTCAGACATGGCCTGGGGAGGTGGGGTCAGGCATGGCCTGGGGAGGTGGGGTGAGGCATGGCCTGGGGAGGTGGGGTCAGACATGGCCTGGGGATGTGCAGTCAGGTTTAGACCGGGAAGCTGGGGTCAGGTTTATTCTGGGAAGCGGGGGCCAGCTTGGTGTGAGGAGGTTTGCCAGCGATGGTCGAGGGAATTGGAGTCATGTTTGGTCTGGAAAGTTGGGGTCAGGAATGGCCTGGGAAGGTGGGGTCAGGAATGGCCTGGAGAGGTGGGGTCAGGCATGGCCTGGGGAGGTGGGGTCAGGAATGGGCTGGGGAGCTAGGAGCTGCTTTGCCTGATAGAACTGGGGTCAGATTGCAGTGGGGAGCTGGGGTCAAAGATGGCCTGGTTTCTAGGGTGAGATTTGGCTGAGGGAGGAGGATCAAATATGATCTGCTGAGCTGCAGTCAGGTAAAATTTGGAAAGCAGGGACATGTTTGGCCTGCTAGGTGGAGTGAAGAGTGGTCTGAGGAGCTGGAGTCAGGTACATCCTGGGGAGCTGGGGTCAGGTTTAGACTGGGGAGTGGGGTCAAGTTTAGACTGAGGGAGGGTCGGTGAGGGTTAGGCTGGGTCAGTGGGGGTGAGGTTTAGACTGGGGAAGTGGGGGTCAGGGTTAGACTGGGGGAGTGGGGGTAGGGTTTAGAATGGGGAGTGGGCGTCAGGTTTAGACTGGGGGAGTGGGGGTTAGGTTTAGTCTGGGGGAGTGGCGGTTAGGTTTAGATTGAGGGAGTGGGCGTTAGATTTAGACAGAGGGAGTGGGGGTCAGGTTTAGACTAGGGGAGTGCGGGGTAGGTTTAGTCTGGCAGAGCTGGGGTTAGGTTTAGACTGTGGTAGTGATGGGTCAGGTGTAGACTGGGGGTGTGGGGGTCAGGAATAGACTGGGGAGTGTGGTTTAGGTTTAGGTTCGGGGGAGTGGGGGTCAGGTTTAGACTGGAGCAGAGGGGTTTAGGTTTAGACTGAGGAGTGCCGGACAGGTTTAGACTGGGGAGTGGGGGTTAGCTTTTCACTGGGGGAGTGGTGGCTAGGTTTAGACTGGGGGAATAGGAGTCAGGTATAGACTGGGTGAGTGGGTGTCAGGTTTAGACTGGGGTTGTTGGGGGTAGGTTTAGACTGGGGGAGCTGGGGTCTTATTTAGACTGGGGGAGTGGGGATTAGGTTTAGACTGGGGTGGTATAGACAGTGTGATAGCAAGAAGCTTTTTCCCAGAGTGGGGGACTCAATTTCTAGGGGTAACGATTTCAAGGAGAGAGGGGCAAAGTTTAAGGGAGATATGCGTAGAAAGTTCTTTATGCAGAGGGTGGTGGGTTCCTGAAACACGTTGCCGGCAGAGATGGTAGAGCCGGGCACGATCGTGTCAATTAAGATGATATTAGACTGGGGGCGTGGGGGTCAGGTTTAGACTTGGGGGAGTGGGGGTCAGGTTTAGACTGTGGGAGTCGGGGTCAGGTTATGACTAATGGTGTGGGGGGTAGGATTAGACTGGGGGAGGTGAGGTCAGGTTTAGATTGGGGGAGTGGGTGTCAGGTTTAGACGGGGTGAGTGGGTGTCAGGTTTAGACTGGGGTTGTGGGGGTTAGGTTAAGACTGGGAGAGCTGGGGTCGTGTTTAGACTGGGGGAGTGGGGGTCAGGTTTAGACTGGGGGAGTGGGG
>NC_063363.1:34599095-34601479 GCF_021869965.1 Rhincodon typus | reverse complement strand
GGGGTCGTGTTTAGACTGGGGGAGTGGGGGTCAGATTTAGACTGGGGGAGTGGGTGTCAGGTTTAGACTGGTGTTGTGGGGGGTAGGTTTGGACTGGGGGAGCTGGGGGCGTGTTTAGACTGGTGGAGTGGGGTCCGGTTTAGACTGGGGGACTGGGGGTTAGATTGAGACTGGGGTGTTGGGGGTTAGGTTTAGACTGGGGGAGTGGGGATTAGGTTTAGGCTGAGGGAGTGGGGGTCAGGTTTAGACTGGGGGAGTGGGGACCAGGTTTAGACTGAGGGAGTGGGAGTCAGGTTTACACTGGTGGAGTGGGGGTCAGGTTTAGACTGGGGAGCTGGGGTCAGTTATGACTGGGGGAGTGGAGGTCAGGTTTAGACTAGGGAGTGGGAGTCAGGTTCAGACTGTGGGAGTGGTGGTTAGGCTTAGACTGAGGGAGTGGGAGTCAGGTTTACTGTGGTGGAGTGGGGGTCAGGTTTAGACTGGGGAGTAGGGGTCAGGTTTAGACTGGGGGAGTGGGGGTAGGTTTAGACTGAGGGAGTGGGCGTCAGGTTTAAACTGGGGGAGTAGGGGCCAGGTTTAGACTAGGGAGTGGGAGTCAGGTTGAGACTGTGGGAGTGGGGGTCAGGTTTAGACTGGGGGATCTGGTGTCGGATTCAGACTGGGGGAGTGGTGGTCAGCTTTAGATATGGTGAGTAGGGTTTAGGTTTGGACAGAGGGAGTGGGAGTCAGGTTTAGACTGGGGGAGTAGTGTTTAAGTTTAGACTGAGGGAGTGGGGTCACGTTAGACTGGGGGAGTGTGGGTCAGCTTTAGACTCGGGTGTTATAGACAGTGTGGATAGCAAGATGCTTTGTCTCAGAATGGGGGACTCAATTTCTAGGGGTCACGATTTCAAGGTGAGAGGGGAAAAGTTGAAGGGAGATATGCGTGGAAAGTTCTTTATGCAGAGGGTGGTGTGTGCCTAGAACGCGTTGTCAGCAGAGATGGTAGAGGCGGGCACGATAGTGTCATTTAAGATGTATCTAGACAGATGCATGAATGGGCAGGGAGCAGAGGGATACAGATCCATGGAAAATGGGTGACAGGTTTAGATAGAGGATCTGGATCGGCGCAGGCTTGGAGGGCCAAAGGTCCTGTTCCTGTGCTGTAATTTTCTTTGTTCTTTGTTCTTTTGGGGTGTGGGGTGTAGGTTTAGACAGTGGGAGGTGAGGTCAGGTATAGAATGCTGGAGTGGGGGTCAGGTTTAGTTGTGGGGGAGTGGGAGTCAGGTTTAGACTGTGGGAGTGGGGGTCAGGTTAAGACTAGTGGAGTGGGGGGCAGGTTTAGACTGGGGGAGGTGAAGTCAGGTTTAGATTGGGGGAGTGGGGGTCAGGTTTAGACTGGAAGAGTGGGGGTTAGTTTTAGACTGAGGGAGTGGGGTTCAGGTGTAGACTGAGGGAGTGGGCGTCAGGTTTAGACTGGGGGAGTCGTGGTTAGGTTTAGACTGGGGTAGTTGGTGTTTGGTTTAGGCTGCAGGAGCTGGTGTCAGGTTTAGACTGGGGGAGTGGGGGTTAGGTTTAGACTGGGGGAGTGGGGGTTAGGTTTGGAGTGGGGGTTAGGTTTAGACTGGGGGAGTGGGTTTTACGTTTAGACTGTGGAGTGGGGGTCAGGTTTATACTGGAGAGTGGGGGTCAGGTTTAGACTGGGGGACTGAGGGGTAGGTTTAGACAGTGGGAGTGGGGGTTAGGTTTAAATTGAGGGAGGGGCGTTCAGGTTTAAACTGGGGGAGTGTGGGTCAGGTTTAAACTGGGGGAGTGGGGCTTAAGTTTAGACTGTGGAGTGGGGGTCAGGTTTTGTTTGGGGGAATGGTGGCTCGGTTTAGACTAGGGGAATGGGAGTCAGGTTTAGACTGGGGGATTGGGGGTCAGGTTTAGACTGCGGTAGTGGGGTTTACTTTTAGACTGGCCGGTTGGTGGTTAGGTTTAGGCTGGGGGAGTGGAAGATAGGTTTAGACTGACGGAGTGGGGGTCAGGTTTAGACTGAGGTAGTGGGGGTCAGGTTGAGACTGGGGTGGTATAGACAGTGTAGATAGCAAGAAGCTTTTTCCCAGAGTGGGAGACTCAATTTCTACAGGTAACAATTTCAAGGTGAGTGGGGAATGATGAAGTGAGATATGCGTGGAAAGTTCTTTACGCAGAGGGTGGTGGGTGCCTGGAACACGTTGCCAGCGGAGATGGTAGAGGCAGGCACGATCGCGTTAATTAAGATGACAATTAGACTGGGGGAGTGGGGTTCAGGTTTAGACGGGGGTATTGAGGGTCAGGTGTAGTCTGGGGGAGTGGGGATCAGGTTTAGACTGGGGAGTGGGGTTTAGGATCAGACTGGGCGGAGTGGGGGTCAGGTTTAG
>NC_063363.1:34598434-34599085 GCF_021869965.1 Rhincodon typus | reverse complement strand
GTCAGGTTTAGACTGAGGGAGTGGGGGTCAGGTTTAGACTGAGGTGGTATAGACAGTGTGGATAGCAAGAAGCATTTTCCCAGAGTGGGGGACTCAATTTCTAGGGGTAATGATTTCAAGGTGAGAGGGGAAAAGTTGACCTGAGATATGCCTGGAAAGTTCTTTACGCAGAAGGTGGTGGGGGCCTGGAACACGTTGCCAGTGGAGATGGTAGAGGCATGCACGATCGCGTCAATTAAGATGATAATTAGACTGGTGGAGTGGGGGTCAAGTTTAGACTTGGGGGAGTTGGGGGTAGGTTTAGACTGTGGGAGGTGAGGTCAGGTTTAGATTGGGGGTGTGGGGATCAGGTTTAGAATGGGGGAGCTGGTGTCGATTTCAGACTGGGGGAGTGGTGGTCAGGTTTAGACTGGGTGAGTGGGGGTTAGGTTTGGACAGAGGGAGTGGGAGTCAGGTTGAGACTCGGGGAGTGGGGGTCAGGTATAGACTGGGGGAGTGGTATCAGGTTTAAACTGAGGAATGGGGTTAGGTTTAGACTGGGTGAGTGGGATCAGGTTTAAACTGAGGAGTGGGGTTAGGTTTAGACTGTGGAGTGGGGATCAGGTTTGATTGGGGGAGTGGTGGCTAGGTTTAGACTGGGGGAATGGGAGT
>NC_063363.1:34595362-34598424 GCF_021869965.1 Rhincodon typus | reverse complement strand
AGTGGGGGTCAGGTTTAGACTGGAAGAGTGGGGGTTAGTTTTAGACTGAGGGAGTTGGGTTCAGGTGTAGACTGAGGGAATGGGAGTCAGGTTTAGACTGGGGGAGTTGCGGTTAGGTTTAGACTGGGGGAGTTGGTGTTTGGTTTAGGCTGCAGGAGCTGGTGTCAGGTTTGGACTGGGAGAGTGGGGGTTAGGTTTAGACAGTGGGAATGGTGTTTAGGTTTAAATTGAGGGAGGGGCGTTCAGGTTTAAACTGGGGGAGTGTGGGTCAGGTTTAAACTGGGGGAGTGGGGCTTAGGTTTAGACTGTGGAGTGGGGGTCAGGTTTTGATTGGGGGAGTGGTGGCTAGGTTTAGACTGGGGGAATGGGAGTCAGGTATAGACTGGGGGATTGTGGGTCAGGTTTAGACTGGGGTAGTGGGGTTTACTTTTAGACTGGCCGGTTGGTGGTTAGGTTTAGACAGGGGGAGTGGGGGATAGGTTTAGACTGACGGAGTGGGGGTCAGGTTTAGACTGAGGGAGTGGGGGTCAGGTTGAGACTGGGGTGGTATAGACAGTGTAGATAGCAAGAAGCTTTTTCCCAGAGTTGGGGACTCAATTTCTATGGGTAACGATTTCAAGGTGAGTGGG
The DNA here is from genome assembly GCF_021869965.1 of Rhincodon typus. NCBI lineage: Eukaryota > Metazoa > Chordata > Chondrichthyes > Orectolobiformes > Rhincodontidae > Rhincodon > Rhincodon typus. The sequence goes on along the minus strand of NC_063363.1, from coordinate 34,597,795 downwards.
GAAAATTTGAAGGGAGATATGCGTGGAAAGTTCTTTACGTAGAGGGTGGTGGGTGCCTGGAACACGTTGCCAGCGGAGATGGTAGAGGCGGGCACAATCGCGTCAATTAGGATGATAATTAGCCTGGGGGAGTGATGGTCAGGTTTAAATAGGGGGATTGGGGGTCAGGTGTAGTCAGGGGGAGTGGAGTTCAGGAATAGACTGGGGAGTGGGGTTTAGGATTAGACTGGGTTAGTGGGGGTCAGGTTTAGACTGGGGGAGTGGGGTTTAGGTTTAGACTGGGGGAGTGGGATCAGGTTTAAACTGAAGAGTGGGGTTAGGTTTAGACTGGGGGAGTGGGATCAGGTTTAAACTGAGGAGTGGGGTCAGGTTTAGACTGTGGAGTGGGGGTCAGGTTTTGATTGGGGGAGTGGGGGCTAGGTTTAGACTGGGGAAATGGGAGTCAGGTATAGGCTGGGGGATTGGGGGTGAGGTTTAGACTGAGGGAGTGGGGGTAGGGTATAGACTGGGGGATTGGGTGTCAGGTTTAGACTGGGGAGTGGGTGTCAGGTTTAGACTGGGGGAGTGCGGATGAGGTATAGACTGGGGGAGTGGGTTCAGGATTAGACTGGGGGAGTAGGATCAGGTTTAAACTTGGGTGTGGGGTTAGGTTTAGAGTGTGGAGTAGGGGTCAGGTTTAGACTCGGGTGTTATAGACAGTGTGGATAACAAGATGCTTTTTCCCAGAGTGGGGGACTCAATTTCTAGGGGTCACGATTTCAAAGTGAGAAGGGAAAAGTTGAAGGGAGATATGCGTGGGAAGTTCTTTACGCAGAGGGTGGTGGGTGCCTGGAACGCATTGCCTGCGGAGATGGTAGAGGTGGGCCGATAGCGTCATTTAAGATGTATCTAGAAAGATACATGAATGGGCAGGGAGCAGAGGGATACAGATTCATGGAAACTAGGCGACCGGTTTAGATAGAGGATCTGGGTCGGCGCAGGCTTTGAGGGCCAAAGGTCCTGTTCCTGTGCTGTAATTTTCTTTATTCTTTGTTCTTTTGGGGTGTGGGGTGTAGGTTTAGACAGTGGGAGGTGAGGTCAGGTTTAGACTGGGGGAGTGGGAGTCAGGTTTAGTTGTGGGGGAGTCGGGGTCAGGTTTAGAATGTGGGAGTTGGGGGTAGGTTTAGACTGGGGGAGTGGGGGTCAGGTTTAGATTGGGGGAGTCGGGGTCAGGTTTAGACTGGAAGAGTGGGGGTTAATTTTAGACTGAGGGAGTGGGAGTCAGGTGTAGACTGAGGGAGTGGGAGTCAGTTTTAGACTGGGGGAGCTGTGGTTAGGTTTAGACTGGGGTAGTTGGGGTTTGGTTCAGGCTGCGGGAGCTGGTGCCAGGTTTAGACTGGGGGATAGGTTTAGACTGGGAGAGTGGAGGTTCGGTTTAGACTGGGGAAGTGGGGGTTAGGTTTAGACTGCGGAGTGGGGGTCAGGTTTAGACTGAGGGAGTGGGAGTCAGGTTTATACTGGAGAGTGGGGGTCAGGTTTAGACTGGGGGACTGGGTGGTAGGTTTAGACAGTGGGAGTGGGGATTAGGTTTAAATTGAGGGAGGGGCATTCAGGTTTAAACTGGGGGAGTGGGGGTCAGGTTTAAACTGGGGCAGTGGGGGTTAGGTTTAGACTGGGGAGTATGGGACAGGTTTAGACTGAGGAATGGGGGCCAGGTTTAGACTTGGGAGTGGGAGTCAGGTTTAGACTGGAAGAGTGGGGGTTAGTTTTAGACTGAGGGAGTGGGAATCAGGTTTAGACTGGGGAGTGGGGGTCACGCTTAGACTGGGGGAGTGGGGGTCAGGCTTAGACTGGGGGAGTGGGGATCGGGTTTAGACTGGGGAGTGGGGGTCAGGCTTAGACTGGGGGAGTGGGGGTCAGGTTTAGACTGAGGGAGTGGGGTCTGGTTTAGACTGATGGAGTGGCGGTGAGGTTTCGGCTGGAGAACTGGGGGTCAGGTTTTGATTGAGGAACGGAGGCCAGGTTTAGAATAAGGAGTGCGGGTCAGGTTTAGACTGATGGACAGGAGCTCACGTTTAGACTGGGGGAATGGGCGTCATGTTACGACGGGTGGAGTGGGGGTCAGGTTCAGACTGGGTGAATGCGGGTCAGGTTTAGACTGGGGGAGTGGGTTTCAGGTTTACACTGGGGGAGTGGGGGTCAGGTTTAGTCTGGGGAGTGGGGATCAGATTTAGACGAGGGGAGTGGGTGTCAGGTTTAGACGAGGGGAGTGGGTGTCAGGTTTAGACGGGGGAGTGGGGGTCAGGTTTAGACTGGCGGAGTCGGGGTCAGATTTAGACTTGGTGAATGAGTGTCAGGTTCAGACTGGGGTAGTGGGAGTCAGGTTTTGTCTGAAGGAGTGGGAGTTAGGTTTAGACTGGGGAAGTGGGAGTCAGGTTTAGACAGGGGCAGTGG
>NC_063363.1:34575575-34595352 GCF_021869965.1 Rhincodon typus | reverse complement strand
TGGGGGTCAGGTTTAGACTTGGGGAGCTGGGGTCAGGTTTAGACTGGGGGTGCTGGGGTCAGGTTTAGACTGGGGGAGTGGGGGTCAGGTTTAGATTGATGGAGTGGGGTCAGGTTTAGACTGGAGTAGTGAGAGTCAGGTTTAGACTGGGGGAGTATGAGTCAAGTTTAGACTGGGGAACTGGGTGTCAGGTTTAGACTGGGTGAGTGGGGGTCAGGTTTATGCTGGGGGAGTGGGGGTCAGGCTTACACTGGGTGAATGGAGGTCAGGTTTAGACTGGGGTAGTTGGGGTTAGGTTTTGTGATACGTAATGAGTGAGAAATGAGTTGACACTGAGTTCTCTGTGTTCCTTTACTGTCACTTCCTCTGGGACAATAACCTTGCCATGGTAGCCACTGTGTCTGAGAACCATATTGCGATATTAGTATTTATTCAGGACAGCTGATCTAATCTTCACTTGTGAACCCCCTGTCAGTCATTAACAACAAATATAAGTTAAATTCTAGGCCTGCAGATCCTGGAAATCTGAAACAGAAATTGATGGAGATACTCAGCACGTTTGGTAGTATCTGTGGGAAGAAAGCATAGTTAATGCCTCGAGTCCAGTGATTGTGCATCAGAATGATTGCAGCTGGGAAAAAGTGGTATTTGTGCTAAAGATGAAGTTTGGCGAGTGTGGGAGTAATGCAGCGACATGAACGGGTAGGAGGTGATGGAGCCCAGACAGAGAGAGATAGGAAAAAGAAGCAAAATGTTTTTTACACAAATTTATCTCATGTTAATTAAAATGCAATTAACTCAATCAAAATGATGGAGACAAACGACAAGTCTTTTTGAGTGAAAGGAAGAAGGATTTTATTAACTCCTAAGCCCCCAAAACAGCAATGTTGCAAAAACACAGATGCTCTGCTTAAAAAGGGGATGGAGCCTAGCAAAGGCTGGAAGGTAAAGACAAATATACTGTAAATTTCTTCGGTCATCATGACACCTTAACAGCTCAGATTGTCCACTGCCAGGCTACTGTCATTTCTTCAGGATTGGTAAGGTTTGCAGATATCTGAGTTCTCAGTGAATGGTTGTTATTTCAAGTTGTTTCTCTCACAGGGCACTGACTTTGACGTTGAGAGAAAGGCAAAGGGAGAGAGAGAGATAGGAGAGAGGGTCTTCTAATTCTTCATTCAAAATCCTGTTTTTTCTCTCTTCTGCTGCTCAACAGCAGCAATTGCTATATTCCTGAGTCTGCACATTGCTTTTCCAAACTTAATAGCCAGCAGGGTAAGGGTGGCTTGGTGGCTTAGTGGCTAGCACAACTGACTCAAAGTAATAGTGTATTGGGGTTCAATTCCACTCTCAGGTGCCTGTTTCTGTTTCCTCCAGGTGCTCTGGTTTCCTCCCACTTTCCAAAGATGTGTGGGTTAGTTGGGAATGCAGGGATAAGCGGGTGGTGGCAGGTCTGTGTGGGATGCTTTTTGGAGGGTCAGTGTGGACTGGATGGGTCAAATAGCCTGCTTCCACACTGTAGGGATTCTATGATTAATAATCTAGGAGCCTTTCATCCCAGAAAAGGGTGAATCCACCAAGAGATACAGATGTGAATTTCAGTGTCTTCGATGATGACATGAGTTTCAGCACCAGCAGATCCTCCTTTTCCAGTGGGTCCTTGAGCTTGGCTCAACCTGGTCATAGCTGCTATTTCAGGTCAGCACTTGATCCTTTTAAAAGTCCACGAAGGTCTCAGTTATTAAAATCCCATGATGGAAGTTGAATATTGACAGTCCATGTTTACCAGTATCGTAATGTTGTAACTCTTGTAAGTTAAGGTTATTATATCATCAGCCTGTTTAATGCAACAGAAATGTAGGTATTCAGATTCTGCTTTACTTTGGTCACGGTGTAAATGGAAACATTTGATGGGAGTGCTAGCTATATCCTCTATTAATTAGTTACCTCCAGGAAGATTGTATAGGCAGCTGGGACTGAAGATTGTCCAGATTGGAAAGATATTTTACAAATCAGAAACATTCTGCCCTTTGACTGCTGTTCTGCAGTTGTTCTTCTTTTTCTGATACCAGGTCCAGCATCTGTTCAGCTGTGTAGAGCTTGAAGAGGGCTTTGCTTGTGGTGTGTATTCTGTTTAAGAAGTAATTGTTTTATAAAATGGGGACAGTTGATGCAGGGCCCCTGACCCCTGACCCCTGACCCCTGATATGGACAACGGCATTGGCAATGGATCAAAGGGAGGAGACAGAGTTATGGGCGAGAGACACAAAAGGCAGGAGTTTGGTCCTTGCTGGGGAGTTCGAATTGAGTGACGAGCTAACCATTTTAACTGCCCTTCCCACTCCCTGGTTGACATGTCCATCCTGGGTCTCCTCCAGTGCCACAATGACACCATACACAAACTGGAGGAGCAACACCTTATATTCCACATTGGGAGTCTACAGCTCGATGGCCTGAACATAGAATTCACCAATTTTAAAATCTCCCCATACCCGGCCTCATCTCACATCCAACCCTCCCTCTCATCCCTGCCTCCTTGACCTGACACAACCTGTCCATCTTCTGTCCCACCTATCTGCCCCACCCTCCCACTGACCAATCCCTACTGCCCCCCACCTGCATTCACCTATCACCATCCCACCTCCCCTTCCCCAGCTCCACCCCTCCTCCCTCTCGCGTCTTTGACCAGACACAACCTGTCCATCTTCCATCCCACCTATCCGCCCCACCCTTCCTAATGACCAATCCCCACCACTCCTTGCCTGCACTCGCCTATCACCATCCCACCCGCCTTCCTTCCAGCCCCAACCCTCCTCCCTCTATTTATTTCCCACCTCCCTTTCCCCTCCCCATTTCTGAAGAAGGGTCCCAACTCGAAACGTCGGCTTCCATGTTCCTCTGATGCTGCCTGACCTGCTGTGTTCCTCCAGCCCCACACTGATTCAGTGATGTGGTATGTTAGGCTTGGCAGTATCCCTGCCCAGAATTTAGTCTGACTGACAGGGGTGACCTCCAGTCAGGGACTCAGCGGCTGCTATTGGCTGCTCTAGTGAGGATTCTGAAAGCTCCACCTAAAGCATGACCAATCTTGGAGAGATCTTGGGGTGGGGAGGGGGAGGGGAGTGGCTGGTCCAAGGAAAGGTGAGATGTTCGGATGTAGTGGGTTTTGTTGGCGGAGGTGGAAAACCTTCCATTGGCAAAGTATACAGGAAGGTAAACCAGGAACATTTAACCTCCTCTTAGCCCACAAGCAGTGCTGTAAAAACCTTTACTCCTCTCACCTCTGCTCACTCACCTATGCTGGGAACCCAGACGAGACTGTAATACGATAGAGTATTTAAACTGTTGATGTGTCTGCTGTTAGTGAATGGCCTGACCCTTGTCCTGTCCAAATGAAACTCCGAAGTGGGATCATTGGAGGTGGAATTGAGGTTTTAAAAGCATTAGTTTCTCAGCTGACCCAAAAGCATCCACTTTTGAGGGTTAAAAGTCACTTTGCAGCGCAGAATTGCGCCGGTCACTGTCGAGCTAGGTGTGACATCTAATGAAATGTACAGCGTTCATTTAGAGAAATGCTCGCTGCGCCTGGTGAATTGGAGATTAAATATTTACACATGTCCCTAACACTCTTTGACTCTCTTTTCTGCTCCTTCTCTTCCAGAGGCATTGACATGAGCTGCTTGGTAAGAGCCACTTATGTATTGTCATATTTACAAATACTTGATTGGCACAGACAATGGCTCAGACGAAAGACAGTGTCAAACCCAGATAAGATTTGCCAACAAAACCATTCAATCCTTCATCTCCTTCACTACGCTATCCTTTTGTTTTATTCTTTCATTCCTCCTTTGTTTTGCCTTTTCTTGTTCTGTGTTTCCTGGAAACCAGGGGTTTAAGATGATCGCCCACTGAATTAATGCAGTTTTGTGGAAAGCCTTGGCTGTTGAACTGTGGGAGGCATCGATAGCTGGGTGTCGACCGCACCACTTTCTTGCTGTGGATCAGTTCGATCAGTGGCCGTTGTGATCAATTGGCATGGATTGGTGCTCAGTCCTTGCACCAGTGCTGAATTGTTAAATCAGGACCACAACAGGTGGTCGACTGCAGTCCATTTTTGCTGTAGGATCTGTCTGGGCACAGCGATAAACAGAAGCACACTGCTCCCTGTTTTGTTATGGGCACTAACTTTTGGTAGTTACTGTGAGAGACTAAGCTGATGCACAGAGAGATATTCTGAGAGAGTGTAATGGACACACAAAAACAGACAGCCAGCTGAGGGCACTGTGCAAGGAATTGGACTTGCAGTATCAAAGAATAAACAAATGAATCTGGATATTCACTACAAAATCAAAAAGTTCCTTTTGCCTTTCTGAAATCACAAAAAGTACTAGCAGGCTAACCATGGCAAACTCAGATCGTTCACATAGCTGGGCAGGAGGCACAGTAAAGTTATATTTCAATGCAAACTTCTAAGGGGTTTATATTACCAAAGGAATCTGCTTGCAAAATGATGTTTACAGTGTGGGATTATTTTATTAAATGCTTTGGGCCATTCAAATCCCCTCAGATTATTGTATAACTCATATTATCGAAAATTAAGCTTGACAAATTTAAATGACCATCAATAAAATAATTTATAAATGTTGAGTCACTGTCAAATTTACAGCCATGCATGTTCAGACACATGCAAGCACAAACTCACAAAAACACCGGACGTACCTAAATATAAGCTGTCAACTTGGTGATGTGAGTGCAGGTTGCAGGCATGTCAAACACTGGAAATAGAACACCATAGACAAGGGCTAAGGAAATTCAGGAATTAAGTGGCCGGATCGAATCTTCCATGAAAGCTAGGGTGCAATTAAACAAACTAAATGAATGAGGATGCTCCACAAATATCCCCAGCCATGCTGTTCAGTACAACTACAATACTGCATCTGTGCAACAATGTGGGAAATTGTCCAATTATGTCTTCAGCCTAGCCATGTTTCACCCAATCAGTCTACTCTTGATCATCAAAAAACTTATGGAAAGTGTTGTCATCAGTGCTATCACTCAGGAACAAAGCACATCACTTTGGGTTTCACCATGACCACTCAACTTCAGGTTTTATGACAGGCTTGGTTCAAATATGGACAAAAGAGCTGAACTTCAGAGGTGAAGTGAATGAGAGACTGCTCTTGACATCAAAATATCATTGGACCGAGATTTCTTTATTTATTCACAGGATAAGGGCATCACTGGCCAGGCCAGCATTTATTGCCCATCCCTAATTGCCCAGAGGGCAGTTAAGAGTCAACCACATTGATATGGGTCTGGAGTCACATGTTGGCCAGACCAGATAAGGTTGGCAGTTTCCTCCCCTAAAGGACACTAATGAACCAAACACATTTTTCCTGACAATCGTCAATGGATTCATGTTCATCATTAGACTCTTAATTCCAGATTTTTGTTGAATTTAAATTCCGCCACTTGCTTAGGCAAGATTTGAACCCAGGTCCCCAGATCATCACCTGGATTAACAGTCCAGCGGTAATACCCCTAATCTGTTGCCTCCCTTTTTTGTGGTTTAGGGACCTGAGCAAAACTCATCACTCAGAATCGGGAGGAATCTCTCCACTATTTGGAGTCATTCCCAATACAAAGGAAGATGGTTGAGGCTGATGGAATTATTTCAGTCCCACAACATCTGTGCAGAAGTTCCTCAGGTTAGTGCCTTATGTCCAATCATCTTCAATAATGGCCTGCCTGAGCTGGTCTGAACTGGGGATGTTCGCTATTGAGTGCAGTATTCAGTTTCACCCACAACCCCTTCATATAGGCAACTTGGACAACATCTAGGCCTGGCTTGGTAAGTGGCAAATATCTCCTTCATCTCACACATGTACCAGGTAAAGAACACCTTCAAAAAGCAGGAATCTAACCTTCTTCCCTATTCAATATCATCACTGAATGCCCTACCATCAACATTCTGGGGTCACTGTTGACCAGAAACCTTACTGGGCCAGTAATACAAATGCGATAACTATGACAAGCCACAAGTCAGGAATGTGATGGAATGCTTCCCACTTGCCCGAATGAGCGCAGCTCCAGCAACACTCAAGAAGTTCAACACCATCCAGGATAAAGTAACCTGTTTGATTGGTACCATTTCTGTCACGTTTAACATTCACTCTGTCCATCACCAATACATAGTGGCAGCAGTAGATACCATTTACAAGATGCATTGCAGAAACTCACTCAAACTTCCTTAGACACCTTCCAAACCCATGACCTCTATTACAAGGACAGGACAGCAGGGACATAAGAACATAAAAGTTTCCCTCCAAGGCATTCACTATCCTGACTTGGAAATACGTCACCAGCGTCGATCAATAGGTCAGAATGCTGGAACTCCCTCCCTAACAGCACTGCGGGTACACATAGATCGCACAGACTATAGTAGTCTAAGATGCAGCCTATGAAAGGCATGGAGGGATGGGTAATTAATAGTGGTGTAACCAGCGACACTAACATTAATAAAAACATGTACACACTCACAAATAGATTCACACGCACAAGCACAAACACAGGCACACACAGAAACTCTGGGCTGAGCCTTACGCTTTTTCTTAGCTCATTCCAAGTTGGGTCGATTTTTTTGTTTGGAAGGTTTGTCACTGTGAGGCTGAGCCAAACTTACCAAACTCACCGTATTAATTATCTTCCCAGTCACTATGATGTCTCTGACATTTGAATTCCACCCCATCTTATCACATGCTGTTCCCAGAACAAATCACCACCCACCAGAATTCACTGGTATCCCTGGCATCAGTGCCATTTTTAAAAGCCTATTGTGCACTGGGACAAGCACCGTCAGGCGGAGCTGCCCTGCACAGTTCCTGATATTTTACCCCAGACATGGCAGACAGGGGGATATCAGTGGCCAATTTTATGGGCAGGGACTAGGAGGTCCTGCTAGATGGGGTGGTGCCAACATGAAACTTCCTCCTCTCTTAGGACCAGCAGTGGAGGAAACAATGCCAGGCCATGCCAGTCTAGTCCGAAGTTACCACTAAGGTCAGTGCAATCTCAGCCGTCTGCAGGAATGCCTCGCACTGTAGGGAGAAGGTCTTTGTTATTCCTTGCTTCATAAGTGCCACCGCCTTCTCTCTTGCCTCACACTCACTCTATCTCTGTTACTGTGTCCACCTCCCACCAAGGCTCACATTCTACCACTCTCGCTATTGTCTGCAGCTTCCTCCTTCCCATCTAGCCTAGCTTCCGACAACAGAAACTCTGCAGGCCCTCCACACCCCAAGTTCATTCGCTTGACACACTCCTCCACCTGCACCAGCAGTAGCAGCTGCATCACCCACTTTCATCTCCCATAATATTGGCCTCTCTCTCATTCCAGAAGACAAACAGCCCACATTAGGGCAGAAAGAAAATAAGATGGAGCCACATGACCTTAATGCTGAGATGGATCCTTCCTGCACTGTCACCTGCTTCTGCCAAACATCTCGCCATAGCTCCTATCACTCAGACCCCTTTCAGATTCCACCCACAGACACACACTGAGCCACATACGCAGACAAATGGGCACACACAGGGAAAGACATGCACGTATTGTTTACAGAAAACATTCACGTATGCCCATAAACTCACAGACGCAATGAGTAAAACATGTACACAAAATAATAATCATACACTTACACTCACAGACACATACACACACTCTCACACACACATACACACATGCATACACACTCACAGACATACACACAACAATACACACACACACTGACATTCCCTCTCAAACACAGCAGTGTACACATTCACTAAAACATACTTACTCTTCTCACTCTTAGACAGACTTTACCACATACAGGGTAGGTGGTGATTGAAGGGTCAGGGAGGTGGGTTGTTTGGAAGATTTTTCATGTCTTTGATATCCATGTGTTTCTGACAAAGTGTTCGGTGCTTTCCCGAATAAACCTTCCTCATTTTGGTCACAAGTCAGGGTCTCCAACGTGTCAAAGGGTAATTGAGTTTGCTTTGAGCAAATCCCTAATTATTTCTGCTGTCCTGGAAGTCTGCTGCTGTGACCAAGGTCTGAGTAGAGCAATTGTCTTGAGCTTCCGATGTCAAGTGTACAAACAATATTCCTCAATATTCCATCCGAGGGAGCAGCTTCTGAGTGATTAGCACCGCGATGCTGGGTATGTCACCTTGAGATACAATGTTTGGGATCTCTTTCTTGGGGATCACTGGATTTGGAGGATCTTATGAAGTCACCTCTGGTGGGATTTCTTCGGTGCTTTGAGGTGTTAGCTGCAGGTTATCCAGGTGTTAAAAGCCTATAGGAGAAAAGGGACCATGTCTCCAGGTAAATCATGAGTTTTGTCTCAAGGTACTCATATTTAAATACCCTTTACTTAATCAGGCAAAGGCTGAACTGGGTCATTAGACAGGACAATGATTTTCATCTTCTATGTCTGCCTTCATCGAGAGAAGGCTCCCAGTGTACGGAGAATGCTCCACCAATGCCAGGATCTTTCCATTGACAGAAATCACAGTGTGGGTCAGGATGGGGAGAGGAGTTGTGTTGTGGAAGCTGTATGGAAGATGATCTTAGTTTTCCAGGCATTTAGTGAATGTCCCATTTTTTCACCCATTTTGGCATAGGAGTCAGCAATTTCCTGTTCAGTTACTGATGCAGATGTACACTCACACAAATGTACATTCACACACACACTTACTCATATGTACACTCTCACACATACATACTTGCACAAATGTACACACACACAATGTACGTTCACTCACACTTGTACAAATGTATACTATGACACACACACTTATATCAATATACATACACACACACATATTTACACAGATGTACACACACATACACACTTACTCATGCACACCACTCCCAAATACACACAATCTCACACTTACAGAAGCACACGCACCCAAATATATACATTGTCAAAAACACTTACAGTCACACATACTCACAAACAATAACAAATACACACAATACAGACACATAGAAAATACACACAGAAAATAATGTACAGTGTCACTGGGATAAGGCTGGGGAGTGGGATAGGGTGAGTTGCTCTTCTAGAGAGCCAGACATGACAGGCCAGCCTTCTGTCTGAAGCTATGACCAGTCTATGATTCTGTACACACACAAACCTTTCAGTCCCAGTGACGTCCTTGTAAATCTTTTCTGCGCCCTTTCCAATTTAATAATATCCTTCCTATAGAAAGGCAACAGGAACTGTGCACAGTATTCCAAAAGTGGCTTCACCAATGTCCTGTACAGCTGCAACATGACATCCCACTTCAGTCTAAATATTTTGCTCTTTGACTTGAATTGATATCTATGTTGTTTGATCATGTTTCTGTGAAATATTTAGGTTATTTTTCTACATTTATGGTTCTATATAAATGCAAAGTGCTGTTTTTGTAATGACACTATGGAGGATTTGAGTTATAAGGAGAGGCTGGATAAGTTGGGGCATTTTTCCCCTGGAGCGTAACAGGCTGAGGGGTGACCTAATTGATGTTCATAAAATCATGAGGAGCATAGATAAGGTGAGTTGTAATGGACATATGTCTTTGCCACTGCAAAATGGGTGTGTGGGGGAACAATGGGTATATCAGCAGTGAGGAGGGAGGGAGGTCAAGTTAATGATCAGAACCACTTGGAGCCAAGGGTAAACGGCCAATGATTCTGCATTGTTTCAATGTAGGGTTTGGACAGTCATTCCTGTTCTTCCCAGTTCCACATTCTGAAAAGTAAATCTAAAAATCAGAGGTTTTTTGTTGGGACCTATAATTGTCCCTTTAAGGTACTATGTTGAATTACCTGCTGATGTGGTTTTACAAAGGGCACAGCGGATGCCAGTGCCTCTGGGTGAACAAATCTCACAGTGGGGCCAGCTTGTGGTGCAGTTGTAGTGTCCCTGCCCCTGGACAGAGAGGCCTAGGTTCAAGTCCCACCTGCTCTGGAGGTGCATAATAACATCATTGAACAGATTGATTATGAAAAATAGATCAAGCTTTGCAGCAAGGCCTCAGACTGGTGTTAATGTCCCTCATTGCATACACAAAGCACTTAAAGACACAGGTGTTGGCACTTTACTGCTTTAACCAACAGGACAGGCAGGGTTTTCTGTCTTCCTGCTCTCCACAGGGAAGTTTTTGGCATCTGAGAGATGGATGTTGTGCCTTTGATTTTTCAGGTCAAAGTGACAAAGTGAGGTGAGGGCAAAAAGTGATCCCATAACGCTGACTTTCTCGGAGGGAGAGATCGGAGGAAAGGATGATGTTGTCACAATATGGCAAAAAGTGACTGAGATGCATTCTTTGCCAAGCACGGGAGTTTATGGTGCACAAACTGACTGCTGTGTTTGCATGTATCAGAACAATGGCTATGACACAGTCGGACTTCATGGACCTGGGGACAATCTGAAGTTGGGAAAGCAGCGCTATAAATCCAAGTTCCTTCACTTAAATTAATATGAGCAGTTATACAAGGACAGATTAAAGAAACCATGTTATAAATATCCCAAATGAATGTTGTACAGTTATGCAGAGAAACACGGCCAGTATTACAGATCAATTTGATTTTTTGTCTTTATTTTTGCAATTGATATTCCCTGGCATGTGGGCCCCTGGCTTGGTTGATCCGATAATTCTCCTGGATTTATCCAAGCCAGTGCATATAATTGAGGAATTTCAAATGCAAACTATGTTCGATGTAAATTGAGATTTCCGCAATCTTTTACAAAGCATTAATAAACATTGCATCAAAAACAGGCCTTGCCCATGCAATTGGTCACACCCTTCATCCTACTGGGAGTTTCCACCAATTGTTTGCAGCCTTTGAGGAGGATTTTTTTAGGGACTGGGACACTAAAAGACACAATTGAAAACTTTAACATTATTAACTTTGACTCTGAATCTGACTGCGAAACACCATGAAACTGGTGAATAGATATAAAGTCAAGATGCTCACAGCTGGTGGATAGACACTGGTTAACATGCCTATGCCATTTCAGTGGTACTCACAAAGCTACACCCTCTAACCAATCTTTAACATAGCAAGACATATTTCTTGATTAGTACTGGCTTAATTTTGAGCATAAAAATCACTGACGACACCAAATCTTGAATCTCTCCTCTGTGATGATTCAAGAGGGTATTTTGCCCAGTCATGGCACAGTGTCGGTGACTGGTATCAGTCTGCCTGGGGTAAGTGTAATTCTCTCTATTAGAGACAAGTGGAAAGTTCAGAAAAGGAGAGACTTCTTCTGCTCAACATTTTCAGTAACGTTGTAAATCTGTTACAATCGAACACATTTATGATTTCACTCGATACTGTGAGAAGAGCAGCTCCTGTGTGCCCCCGTTGATGGGACACCTTCATAAAAATCAGCTGGCTGACCTGTGGGCCAAATGACTCATAAATAGGAGCCAGGTTCCTGGATTAATGCTCTGTGCTCCAGGCTTAATTTGAGAAAACACTGCAGCTGGAAACTGTTGGTACTTTCTGCCAACACTCAACAATAAGGTGGCTGGGCAGCCACACTAGTGAAAAAAGATATAGGTTTCCTGTACGTCAAGGAAGCAGCAATCACTGGAGCAGACAGGGTCATAACAAGTCCATCAGCATAAGCATCTGGGCAGAATAGAGCCTCACAAGATTCAGTGTAAACAGAAAGTGGGTGGAGAGTGAGGCAGTCTTTAATTTCAGCCACAACTTGAAAGCAAATCTCCATCTCTCTCCCTTCTACAAAACAAGGCAAACTTTTTACCTGATTCAGCTAGCAGTGGAACACTAAAGAGGCAGAAAAGTAAACATTTCTTTCTGGCCTCCTCTCAATGAGTCTGTATAAACACACACAATCATGTTTAGAATTTAATACATATTTTAAATACTTGTGGAGCCTTTAATTGTACCAATCCCCCCTCGACCATCCCCTCCAGCCACAACAGAAGATAAACGAGACTCTGTAACCCTTAATGATAAAAGGACTTTGTCATTTATCTTTCACTTAAGCAGCACCACCCTGTTCACACACAATTTTCTGTCATTGTACTTGTTTATTACAAAATGAACAACTGAAAGCTTTGAAGTGGGAACAAAGATTATAGCTCTGTTTTCAGAGAATGAAACATCAAATTGTTCTAAATAGTTGCTGTGCCCAGTTCTACCTCCATCAGCTGCCCGCTTCCACCAATCCCATGCCCATTAGCATTGAGTGGAGGAGTAGGGGAGGAGAGGTTTGGAGCTCATTTTTCTCAGCCCCACTGGGGAAACTGTGGATGTTATCTGGATGTTATCTGGGAGTCAGGTTCCTGTAATTTCACTTGGTTCTGTAGATGGTGACAAGGATCTGTCAGGCTTGGTAAAGTAAGGAAGTCAGAAAACTTTGAGAAGTTTGGTTAACTGAGAGCAGGAGGCATTCAGCTTGCACAACAGCACTCACTGCCAAAGTCCCCACTTTCCCATTCAGTCCTTTATCTCCACATTGAAGCATAAATTAACAGAGTGTTAGTTTCTCCTCAATATCAGGGTGAAAAGAAGCTCCTGGCCAGAGGTGTGTGCAGATTTTGCAGGCATTGACTGTTTTTCTTCAAAGGGATATGGATGTTTCTGGAAAAGCCAGTGTTTATTATCCATCCATATTTGCCCTTGTGGTTTGCTTGGCCATTTCAGAGTTCTCGTCACTTCAATTAAACAAAGCGATGGATGTTCGGCAAGAAAATGAAATGATTCTGGATTGGGCAAAAAGTAATGACTTCACTGAATTACAGCTACTTTAAGTCACAAATGCAGCTTTATTTTACAAATTAAACCATATGTGAGCCCAGCAGCAGGTCACTGGAAATCTGACTTACTGTTGGCAAAAAGGGGTTTCACAGGATAAACAAGAGAAAATCTAAACACTTTGTGAGGATTAGTTCAAGCCATGAACCAACTCTGGAATAATGGACCCCCATTCATGTTGTACAAGCAGAAAGCTCAAGGAGATATCAATGACTTTGTCACCAGATAATGCAGATATGTCAATGGTTGTGATTTCGCTGAGGAAAAACTCATAGAGAAGCTAATCAATTTGTTAATTGCCTCTACACTGATCAAAGCATAAAATCATAGAATGCCTACAGTGTGGAAGCATGCCATTTGGCCCATTGAGTCTACATTGACCCTCTGAAGAGCATCCCACACAAATCCAATCCCCTATCCGATCCCTGTAACCCCACATTTCCCATGGCTAATCCTCTGCATATCCCTAGACAATTTAACATGGCTAATCCACCTATCTGCACATCTTTGGACTATGGAGGAAACCGGAGCATCCGGAAGAAACACATGCAGTAACAGGGAGAATGTGCAAACTCCACACGGATAGTTACCCAAGGCTAGAATTGAATCCTGGTCCCTGGCTCTGTGAGGCAGTAGTGCTAACCACTGAGCCACCCTGAAAGGGCCACACCATTGATCCTCAGTGGAAGTTGGACAGCAGTATGAAATCAGAGTGGCAAACCAACGTTAAATACATACAATTTTAACATTATTGCTGTGGCCAGTAAAGTGTATGAAACCAGGTTGATCTGTCATGCATATGGTTTGCCACACCTAGCCAGACGTTTTACGGCATTTCCTCCTATCTGCAAAGCATGTGGTACCAAAGAACATTGGTCACATGTGAAGAAAATCTGGTTTCAAAAGCCAATCACACCCCAGAAAAAGACCCAGGTGACCAACAAGGCAATACGACACCACAATGTTGGAAGCACGGAAAGACATCCAAATGTACTCAAATCTAGCCAAGAGACAAAAAAAAAATCAAAAAGCAATCTTCAGAAAATCAAGCATTTCATGTTGTCAGTCTCATGCACCATATCAATGGCATAAAATGAGAAGATGTTTCTACTATCATCAATGTTGTATATTCCCAAAAAGCAAGGCAACTTATCCTGAAAACCAAAATTGTTCCTGTAGTTAATGTTAACATATACCGCTATGCCTACTAAAAGACTTGGACTCCAACAAGTGGCTCCCAATGTTCCACCTACAAGAGTCTTTTTCACGGTTTTTAGCATATCACCAAGGGTTAACACTTTTGCCTCACAGTACTAGGGACCTGGGTTCAATTCCACTCTTGCGCAAATGTCTGTGTGAAGTTTGCACGGTGTAGAGGTGCTGGTCAGAAATCACACAACACCAGATTATAGTCCAATAGGTTTATTTGAAAGCACAAGCTTCGGGGTGCCACAGTGGCTCACAGCGCCAGGGACCCAGGTTCGATCCCAGACTCGGGTGACTGTCTGTGTGGAGTTTGCACGTTCTCCCCGTGTCTGCGTGGGTTTCCTCCAGGTGCTCTGGTTTCCTCCCACAGTCCAAAGATGTGCAGGTTAGATGGGTTGGCCATGGTAAATTGCCCATAGTGTTTAGGGGTCTGTAGATTAGGTGGGTTATAGGGGGATGGGTCTGGGTGGGATGCTCTGAGCGTCAGTGTGGACTTGTTGGGCTGAAGGGCCTGTTTCCACACTGTACGGATTCTATGATTCTAACTCTCAGACTGTTGTGTAATCTGTAAACTCAACATTTATTCCCAGTATTTTCTACCTGGTGGAAACCATTCTTGCAGCAGTGGTCAGCAAATGGAGGGATACGGGTAAATAAAGACAGTTTTAGTATGGAAGGGCAAAATGTGTCGGAGCAGGCTTGAAGGGCCGAATGACCTGTTCCTGTGGTGTATTGTTCTTTGTTCTTTACAATACCCACAGATCTCAACAACATAACCATTCATAAGCGACAAAGACGCACATGGCGATGAGAATGAAGCAGCCATGGGACTTTCCTCTTCAAAGAAAAAGGAAAATGAAACACATAAACCTGCAGCAAGCAGCTTTAATCACCAATTAAGTACAATTTGTCAAATCTTCAAAACATAATTCAAAGTTTCAGTTAATGACCTTGTTAATTCTGCTTTATATGCCTATATATTGAATGTGTTGAATTGACAATGCCTATGTAGAATGATGTTAGGGATTTATTCACTTTGGAAAATAGAGATGTTATGTTCTGTCTCACAGCAGATATGCGATATACCTGTAAGGAACATGCTCATAATGTCATCATTGTCTCATGGCATGTGGCCTAATGATACAAAACTTTTGGTCTCTATCTTACTGAGTCCTCTTGCAGCATGACACACTGGGGGAAGTTTGCTAATGTACATCTGAATTATTTAGTTTGAGCTCAGGTATACAAGTCCCTATGATTGGAGTGTACATATCTAGATACCTGTAATTACTTTTTATTTACTTTTTATCTTCGGTACTGCAGGATGTATCATCTCATTCAAATGTTATGGAGCTAACATTGTGCCACGTGGTGATGAGAGAAGATGGTCAGCTATCACATCATATTACATCAGCAATTAGCCATTGTCCACGAAGGACCATCAGCATCTCTCTCCATTAGAAAGAAACAATGTCTTCTATAGCCTGAGGGGCACTAATCCACATCAAGCATGAGGCAAGGCAAAATGAAAGGTCTCCATGAAGAATGGGGATTGAATTTGTTATAGAGTCACATAGTCATCGAGATGTACAGCATGGAAACAGACGCTTTGGTCCAACCCATCCATGGCGACCAGGTATCCTAGATAAATCTAGTCCCATTTGCCAGCATTTGGCCCATATCCCTCTAAAACCTTCCTATTCATATACCCATTCAGATGCCTTTTAAATGTTGTAATTGTACCAGCCTCTATCACTTCCTCTGCTAGCTGATTCCATACAGGTACCACCCTCTGCATGAAAAAGTTACCCCTTAGGTCTCTTTTAAACCTTTCCCCTCTCACATTAAATCTAAGCCGTCTAGTATTGGACTCCCCCACCTTGGGGAAAAGATCTGTCTATTTACTTTATCCAGATGCCTTTTTAATGTTGTAATTGTACCAGTCTCCACCACTTCATCTGCCCGTCATGATTTTATAAACCTCTATAAGGTCACCCCTCAGCCTTTGACGGTCCAGGGAAAAAAGCCCCAGTCGATTCAACCTCTCCCTATAGCAACTCTGGCAACATCCTCGTAAATCTTTTCTGAACCCTTTCAAGTTTCACAATATCCTTCCTATAGCGGGGAGAGTAGAATTGCATGCAGTATTCCAAAAATGTGTTAGCATTGTTCCGTGTCATACTCTAGCCATCTGTCCAATTGAGTTACCCAACCCCAGTTGGTAACACTTTTGCTTCTGGGTCACAAGGGTACATCTTTACTCTGAGAATTAAACACAAAAGTCAAAGCTGACACTGCAGTGCTGTACTGAGGGATTGCTGCATTGTTGAAAGTGCTGTCTTTCGAATGAGATGATAACCACTGCTCTGTCTATCTGGATGGATGTACAAATTCCCCAAGGTAATATTTTGAAGAAGAGCTGGGGAATTATTCATGCGCTAGGACAACATTAGTATTCATCCCTAAATCAACATCACAAAATACAGAGATAGTAGGAACTGCAGATGCTGGAGAATCCGAGGCAACAAGGTGCAGGGCTGGATGAACACAGCAGGCCAAGCAGCATCATAGGAGCAGAAAGGCTGACGTTTCAGGCCTAGACCCTTCATCAGAAAAGGGGGAGGGGAAGGGGGTTCTGAAAAAATAGGGAGAGAGGGGGAGGCGGATAGAAGATGGATAGAGGAGAGGATAGGTGGAGAGGAAACAAACAGGTCGAAGAGGCGGGAATGGAGCCAGTAAAGGTGAGTGTAGGTGGGGAGTTAGGGAGGGGATAGGTCAGTCCAGGGAGGACGGACAGGTCAAGGGGGCGGGATGAGGTTGGTCGGTAGGAGATGGAGGTGCGGCTTGAGGTGGGAGGAGGGGATAGGTGGGAGGAAGAACAGGTTAGGGAGGCAGGGACGAGCTGGACTGGTTTTGGGATGCGGTAGGGGGAGGGGAGATTTTGAAGCTTGTGAAATCCACATTGATACCATTGGGCTGCAGGGTTCCCAAGCGGAATATGAGTTGCTGTTTCTGCAACCTTCGGGTGGCATCGCTGTGGCACTGCAGGAGGCCCAGGATGGACATGTCGTCTGAGGAATGGGAGGGGGAGTTGAAATGGTTCGCGACTGGGAGGTGCAGTTGTTTATTGTGAACCGAGCGTAGGTGTTCTGCAAAGCGGTCCCCGAGCCTCCGCTTGGTTTTCCCGATGTAGAGGAAGCCACACCGGGTACAGCGGATGCAGTATACCACATTGGCAGATGTGCAGGTGAACATCTGCTTGATGTGGAATGTCTTCTTGGGGCCTGGGATGGGGGTGAGGGAGGAGGTATGGGGCAGGTGTAGCACTTCCTGCGGCTGCAGGGAAAAGTGCCGGGTGTGGTGGGGCTGGAGGGGAGTGTGGAGCGGACAAGGGAGTCACGGAGAGAGTGGTCCCTCCAGAAAGCAGATAAGGGTGGGGAGGGAAAGATGTCTTTGGTGGTGGGGTCGGATTGCAGATGGCGGAAATGTCGGAGGATGATGCGTTGGATCCGGAGGTTGGTGGGGTGGTATGTGAGGATGAGGGAGATTCTTTTTTGGTTCTTATTGTGTGGACGGGGTGTGAGGGATGAGTTGCGGGAGATGTGGGAAACACGGTCGAGGGCGTTCTCGACCACTGAGGGGGGGAAGTTACAGTCCTTGAAAAACGAGGACAACTGAGATGTACGGGAGTGGAATGAGAGTGGATTTCACAAGCTTCAAAATCTCCCCTCCCCCTACCGCATCCCAAAACCAGTCCAGCTCATCCCCGCCTCCCTAACCTGTTCTTCCTCCCACCTATCCCCTCCTCCCATCTCAAGCCACACCCCCATCTCCTACTGACTAACCTCATCCCGCCCCCTTGACCTGTCCGTCCTCCCTGGACTGACCTATCCCCTCCCTAACTCCCCACCTGCACTCACCTTTACTGGCTCCATCCCCGCCTCTTCGACCTGTTTGTTTCCTCTCCAAATATCCTCTCCTCTATCCATCTTCTATCCACCTCCCACTCTCTCCCTTTTTATCTCAGAACCCCCTTCCCCTCCCCCTTTTCTGATGAAGGGTCTAGGCCCGAAATGTCAGCCTTTCTGCTCCTATGATGCTGCTTGGCCTGCTGTGTTCATCCAGCCCTGCACCTTGTTATCACAAAATACAGATGATCTGGTCATTATCATATTGTGGTCTGTGAGAGTTTGCTGTGTACAAATTTGCTGCAGCATTTTCCTCGTTATAATGAGAAAAGCACATCAAGTATGAAAGAATTTGAAACATCTAGAGGCTGTGAGAAAAGCAGTACAAAAATAATCTAGATCTCCTATTCACACCCTCTGAGCAGTAGATGATAAATGTGGCCTCAATTCTAGTCCCACAAGATAACCCCTTACAAATTTACAAACAAAGAGCAGGAGTAGGACATTTGATCCACTTCACCCTTTAATAAGATCAGAGCTGACCTGACTGTAAACTCAAATCCACATTCCCATCTTCTCCTGAAAACCTTTGGCCTCTTGCTTCCCAAGAATCTGTCCACACCTGCCTTCATCCAATTTTTCACAATATACCTCGTTGCTCTTGAAAAATCTTGAAAAACTTTGATTCACCTGTCCTAACGTCATCACAAGTGTTTTGTTTACATTTGTTCAATAATTTTTAAATATTTAGCATATTAAATATTCCATACAAATGCAAACAGCTTCTGTACAATGCATCACAAACTGCAAATATATCTGGCATCTCTCTTCCGTCCCAGTGTGGAAGTCTACTTTGTAATTCTTCTAGTTATAGCTTGTCCATTGTAACTTAGAGATCACATGTTGTGACTAAAGGCATATTATATATTGCATTTTGGGATTTGAATTTTAATATAGAGGTAGATGGATGTGGGTCAGTTTTTTCAGGATAATTTTACTTTCAACAGGTCAGAAAGGCATTTGCTTCAGGGACCTAAATGCATCAATTCCAGTAAAGCATGTGGGTACAGTCAAGTGCCTAAGAGAACCCCTGTTCTGTTAATGGATGGAATATTTATACTGCTGAGTTTGCAACAAACCTGAAAACCATTAGTTTAGTTTTCATTTCAGAGCAAAACATTGAAGGTCTCAGTTCAGAAGAACCAATATTTCAGTTCAGAATGGAGAAAAGTTTCCTCTAACAGGAGAAGCCAGTTTTACTTCAAGGGGATCAGAAATCCTAGCTGAATGGTTGTTGGTTTGTAGACCTATCAGACCATGAGAACATGAATAGAATGCTTCAGTTGTTAGAACGAGAAAGTTTAGACCATTGGAATTGAGAAAGTTCATGACATCAGAATTGGGAAGGAATTGTGAGATAGTCTCCAGAATCCAAGGGAAAGAAATTGGAGTCAGTTAAGTCAAAATTTAAAAGTCAAGATAAGATGAAATTTCTCTGGACCTAAATACCTGTAAAACTTGTTCAAGTACAGATTGAAATTTTGTATTGCTGCATGTGTCATGATCATTTCAACTGCCTTAGGTAAAAAGCTTTGTTTGATTTTCTTTTCTTTTTCTGTGGTTAAAGAAAATTTGCAACCTCCAGTGAATTTACTTCAATGATGAACCAGCAACTGCAAAAATTAAACATATGACCCATCAAAGATAGTAGGAACTGCAGATGCTGGAGAATCCGAGACAACAAGGTGCAGGGCTGGATGAACACAGCAGGCCAAGCAGCATCATAGGAGCAGAGAGGCTGACGTTTCGGGCCTAGACCCTTCATCAGAAATGA
>NC_063363.1:34522090-34575175 GCF_021869965.1 Rhincodon typus | reverse complement strand
TATCCATCTTCTATCCACCTCCCCCTCTCTCCCTATTTATTTCAGAAGCCCCTTCCCGTCCCCCATTTCTGATGAAGGGTCTAGGCCCGAAACGTCAGCCTCTCTGCTCCTATGATGCTGCTTGGCCTGCTGTGTTCATCCAGCCCTGCACCTTGTTGTCTCATATGACCCATCAAGCCAGGTTTCATTCTGAGATCTAGCTTGTTCAGTGATACCATCAACTGGGATCATAACAATTGTTTAAAATCATCCATGGTGTTAACTCCGTGATAGCAAATTATAAACTCTGTTTCCTCATTCTCCAGAAACATGATAGTTTTGACCTCAATAGTAATATATCTCTTGGGTTCCTGTTGTCCTTTAGCGATAGAAAAATAAATCTAGTTACTCAATACATATATTGAAGAATGGGCAACACATCTTAACAGGGAAGCAAAGTACTGTGAATTCTGGAATTCCAAAATGAAAACAAAATAGCAGGAACATTCAGCAGGTCTACATTTGCATCTGTGGAGAGAAATAAAGTTAACATTTCAAGGCAATGATCTTTGCTCATAATTGGGAAAATTTTAGAGAAGTAACAATTATTAAGCAGGTGAAAGGAGGGATGGTGGGAAATTGAATAATGGAGGAAATGGGTGGAAGAGAGGAAAGACTAAGAGACAAAAGTCTGTGACATTGAGCCAATGGAAGGGGTAATGAGACAGGTTAAAAAAGAGAATTACCTAGAGGAGCTGAATGGCAGAATAATCAACAACTATAATCCATAAGGAATGGTAAAAAGCAGAGTTAAAATGAAAACTGCAGAAAAAAGGGAAATAAAATTTGGGTAGAAGTTACAATTTGAAATGGTTGAACTCACTGTTGAGTTTAGAAAGCTGTAATTGAATTCAATAAATATCTGGAATTAAAGGTCTAATGATGACCGTGAATCCACCGTCGATTACTGGAAAAACCCATCTGGTTCACTAATATCCTTTAGGGAAGGAAACTGCCATCCTTACATGGTCTGACCTACATGTGATTCCAGACCCACAGCAATGTGGTTGAATCTTAACTGCCCTCTGGGCAATTAGGGATGGGCAATAAATGCTGCCTGGCCAGTGACGCCCTCACCCCGTGAATGAATAGAAAGAAAAGGTTGCTATCTAAAACATGTGATGCTGTTCTTCTAAGCTTGATTTGAACTTCTTTGGAACTGTACAGCAGGCCGAGAACAGAAAGGTCAGACAGGATGCTCAGTGCCATGACTGAAAACAAAATGGAGTTGTTCTGCAAAGCGGTTAGTCAGTCTGCATGTGGTCTCAGTGTAGAGGAGACCACATCTTGATCAGAGAATACAGTGAATAGAATTGAAAGCATACAAGTATACAGGTACTTCACCTGGATGGACTATTTGTGGCATTGAACAGTAAGAAGAAAGAAGGTAAGAGGGAGGCTATAGGATCTCATGGAAGGTACTGTTAGAAAAGGAGGGGGTATTAGCGGGTATTAGTAGGCCAGGTTGTCATGGAGGGAATGGACCAGTCAAAATGCTGATAGGGAAAGGAAGATGTGCTTGGTGGTGGCATCACGCTGGAGGTGGCAGAGGTGACAAATACAGAGATCGATGTGTCATGTGAGGACAAATGCAAGCCTATCAGGGAAGTGAAATAGAGAAGAAAAAAATTAGGACCAACCACAGGCAGCTTGTGGCTGGAGTGGAGTGCTATCATTAACCCTCATTTCCAGACCAAATCTAAGGGCTTGGTTAATTAACTGTGGTAGAGGATGAACCAATTGTGAGTCTAAACAAGAACAAAACAATCTCTTAACGACAAGATGCAAGTTGTTGCATGATAACAATAGGTACAAGTTACACTGGTTAGTTAGACGTAATTAGTAAGGCTATCAGGAAGTGGGGATGGCACATCTGACCCCATTTTGGACTTTGAGCAAGATTCTACAGCCTTGATTCTCCACGCAAGACTACATGACATCATCCAATTTTGTACAGTTTAATGCTGCCTTCAACATTTATACTTCCAGAACTATTATTGTGTGCATCATCATCACTCCCCACCCTTAACCTTTCTCTTATATTAATATTTATCCATTCAGTTAGATATGTATGTTTATATTTATAACTACTCATCTCCCCTCAAGCCTTGGACTTCACAAATACAGGTGTCCTCTGAGCTTTCACAATATGTCTACTACACTTTCTCTTTGGGCTTGAAAGGTTGGCAGCTCTTTGTCTTCAGGACCTTGATTTTGATCTTGACATTGCTTGTTCAGCAAGCTATTGGCACCATTACGTTCCTCACTGGGTTTATCTCAATCAGCCATCAGTGGATCATTGTTCGACAATGAGACAAGAATCTTGTGGATCCACGATGAAACTTGCTCAGCTGTAGGGACAATATATGATCACTGCTGATCTGTCAACTTTCGGATGACCACATCATCCCTGTTGAAGTCCTTTATCCATATCTGTTGCCCTTGGCTCATTGTTGTGCACAATGTCGTTCATTCCAGTAAATAATCTGTTGCTCCCAGTAATTTTGTTCCAAACCACAAACATTTTTATAGTCCAATGGACTCAACTATAAAATCAACCACGTTGCTAGGATAGGGATTTGTGTCTTTAGTTTCCTCCCTATCTGCAATTCTGATTGCGATAAGCCACACGAGAGTGGGGTGTGTCGGTAATTTAGCAAAGCTGTGTAAAAGTCTCAATCGCATGTGTAGCTTTCCCATTTGATTTCAGAGTGGGAAAGCCCTAAACAGCGTTTTTTTTTGGGGAGGATCTGGCCTGCTCTCATCTTTGTCAATGACGTGCCCCAGGAAGCAGATAGATTCCTTGGAAAATCCACACTTTCATTGAGGGAAGCCTTTCAGTTCATGGGCATTTTAAAACTGTACGGACTTTGGTTATGTTTCTCGATTTTCCCCGCATATATCAATGTGTTACCCGTGTAGTGTATGACACCTTCCATGCCCTGCAATATGTTGTACTTAATCCATTGGAAAATGTATTACACAATAAAAAAATGAGCAGCTGTATGCAAAATCGAATGGACAGATAAAGGTCCACTCCAAACATGCTGGTTACAGGTATCCTCAGTTGAAAATGGAAAAAGAAATATTACGGTCTCTGATGTGGAAGATTATATTATCAGAACAGATACAATGGAGAACGAGAACCTGGGAGGTTAGTATATAGTCCTCACAGGAAGCAGCATTTCAGGAAGTTTAGTTAAGGTTGCTGTGGAAGTGAGGAAAATAAGTGAGCCCAACAATCCAGGATTCACAGAACATGTCTATGTTAATGGACATCCTATTAAATTCAAGCTTGGTACAAGAGCTGTGGTCACTATTCAATCAGGCCAATTACCATGGCTGATGATGCTGGAGCTGATAGAGAGGAGACTATGTGGTGTGGGTGGAAAAACTGGCTGAAGCACAACAATGTTCAACATTAGACAATAACACAAGGCTGTAAGAGAGATGAAAATGTGTACATTCTTCCCACCCACTGACTATAGTCTTCAGGCTGCATGTATGCACAATGTCAAATTGCTTATAAGAGTAGAAGGAGTTCAATTACCTCTCAGTAGAGTGGGTCATAAAACAAACCATTGTTGATCAACCTGTCAAGTGGCAACCAGTAGAAAATTTCACTCAGCCTCCCAGTCTCATGGTAGAACCCAAAAAGAAGCAAGAATCATTGAGATTACCTACAACGGCATGAAGGAGAAGTCTCATATAGGCAAGAAGAAACAATGGCCAGCAAACTAAGAGAGACTCAATCAATTTAAACAAGAACAAAGGAATGACCAAGAATGTGCTTCCATTCACCAATATTGTCTTGAGTGTCGGCCAGTTATCTGAGAGCACATACTTTGAGCATTGACAGCATTTCATGATCAGAGACAATTTACTACTATATGGCTGAAGGTTAGTTATTTCAGCTTCTCTTTGGGTTGATGGATTAGAAATGATACACCAGGGACACATTGGCATTCCTAGGCATACAGCTAGGAGTAAGTCAATGGAGAAGTTATCACGTCTAATTCCAGAAGTGAATTTAGGATAAACTCTTTATTAACTGTCTGATGAGTATATCATTCTAACAATTGCATGGAGTGTTTGAGATGAATAGATGCATTGAAAGGTGCATCTAGAAAAGAGCATGAGGGAAGAATATGCAAAGGGCACATTTTTACGATGCGATGAAGTAGAGTAGATGGAAGTTGGTGGGCAACATAAATGTTAAATATAGAAAGCTGGGCCATACGGCCTTTTTTTTGTTTTGCTCCCCATTATACAAGGACTTTTTCTCTCATTTTGCATAAAAACATCAAAGTACGAGCAGGAGTAGACCTTTTGGCTCATTGAGGCCAATTCACCAATCTATATGACCACGGCTGATCCTCAATCTCAACATCACGCTCCGATTCTCATCCCAGTCCCATTGACACTTTTAGCCTCTAGAAATCTATTTCCTTCTTAAATATATTCAACGAACTGACCTGCACAGCCTTCTGTGATAGACAATTACACAGGTTCACCAACCTCTGAGTGAAGACATTCCTCCTCATCTCAGGCTAAAATGGCCTACCATGCATCCTGAGTCTGTGACCTCCTTGTTCTGGATCCCTCCCACCCCACCAGCACCAAGGCCAGGGGAAACACCATCCCTACATCCCTTGTCCAGCCCTGTCAGAGTTTTATATGTTTCAGTGAGATTCCTTCTCATTCTTCTACATTCCAGTCAATCCAGGCCTTGTGAACTCGATCTCTTCTTGTCGGACAAACCTGCCAAGCCACAATCAATCTGGTAAACCTTTGCTGCACACCGTCCATGGCAAACATATCTCTTCACAGGAAACAGACATTACACACCTTTCTATATCTTCCACTGATGTAACATTATTTTTGCAAAGGGAGATTTGAGAGTTTTTTTTTTCACTTTTTAGCCATGTCAAAGGACTGAGGGAGAAATACTTCAATTATAACTTCTTCTGCTCTCATAAGGCAGCAGTCTGGTCAGCACTGTATTTTTGTTGAAATGTCTGCAAATGGTGTATGTGTGTGTGTGTGTAAATCCAAATATGTCTTAACATGGAGATGCACCATCAAAGTAGAGTCTGTGTCTACATAGAAACAATGTACAAGCAGGTAACAACTGTTGGATCCAGGCATAACCACAGCTTGGTGACCATTGTATTAAATATGGCATGACAATTTACTGCACCGAAGCTCACAAACAGCAATGCACCATTTCTAATGCTCAAAGTAACTTAAATCTCTAACTTTCCTTGCTCACAAATACAGAATGGTGCTTTGGGTAAGACTCCCCAATGAAACTGCAGCTCAGTGAGTCTTAATATCCATTTGAGATCAGGGAGGAAGTGGGGAGAAGCATCATTCAGATAGTCCTAACTAACATGCAGTGCTGTGGAATTGTATGTTGGAGATTTGATTGTTTATTCTGGTCTTCGAGAGCTGGTTCATATGGGATACCTTTGACTCCATGACGCCCTGACTACAAAGTCAGGGGGTCAGGCCCTAGAATCATAGAACCACTTACAGTGAGGAAAGAGACCATTTGGCCTCTTGAGTCTGCACCATTCCAACAAAGAGCATCCCAGCCAGACCTAGACCCCGTCCCTATCCCCACAACATTGCATTTACCATGGATAATCCACCTAATCTGCACATCTTTGGATTGGGGGAGGAAACCAGACCACCCGTGGAGAATGTGCAAACTCCACACAGAGAGTTACCCAAGGCTGGAATCAAATCCAGGTCTCTAGTGCTGTGAGGCAGCGGTACTAGCCATTGAGCCATCATATACTGTCCATCAAGGGACAAACAGCTATGCATCAGCCAAATTGACAGGTTGAAGCAGGTTTCCACCCCCTGAGACACACGAAGATCTGCCTCAGAAACCTACCCACCATTAGACACTAGTAATTCCCAGTTAACTGGGAATTGTGGCCACAGTTGGTACTGGATGCAAGCAGTGAGGAGGCAATCTATATTAGTCAACATTTGTGAAGTGTTTGGCTGTCGGAGAGGTAGGTTTTGTGAGGGAATTGGAAGCTGAGGTTTGAGAGGCAACGGAGGTCAGTCTGGGCAGGGGTCCAACCTTGGGGCCTCACGCATGGACAGACACTCTTCCCTTTCACCACAATCTGGTTTGAGGTGGATCTCTCCTGCTGCTGGTTAAATCTTGGTAGTGTGGTGGATGAGTCCCTTAAGGAATATTAATTTTCCAATGAAGGGCCTCAATTGGTCTATTAACAGGTGAGTGGACAAACCATTCAAAAAAAGGCTAAGAGGGGGAGGGGGGCATTATTGAACTCACCGGTGGGAGAGTATTAAATCCAGTCCCTAGGTCGGTTTGTGGGGGTGAGGCATGGTGATCAGATGCAGATGGGACTGGAATTAGACAAGAATTGTCTTTACCGTGATATAATTTACTCCAAGTGGTTGATTAAATAAAAAGGATTGCATTTATAACACACCTTGTCTGACTTCAGCACGTTCGAAAGCTCTTCACAGTCAATGAAGTATTTTTGAAGTGCGATTACTGTTATCATCTCGGAAGCATGTCAGCCAATTTTTTTCACTGCAAGTTCTGACATACAGCAAGGTAGTTGGCATTTTTCACATTAGTGAGGAATAAGAAGCGGGAGTCTGGGAAACCATTCTTTTCTTCAAAGTGGTGCCATGACATCCACCTGTGGGACAGTGAAAGCCTTATTCTAACATCTCAACTGAATCACAGCCCCTTCGACAGTGCAGCTCACCCTCAGTACTGGGCACTCAAGTGTCACCTGGAGTGTGACTGGAACACTCAACCTTCTAACACAGAACTGAGAGTGCGACCACATGACACTGGGATTGACACTGGGGGAGGTTGAGAGTGAATATGATGTTAATTGGAAAATTACAAAATATGACCTATTCCATTATTATGAAGAAAGTCGTTGTTTGCAAATATAACACTGCATAAAAAAAATTCACAAGTGAATCATGGTAAGGGAGAGTCCAGATAAAATTTGCTAAGAAATTAAACATGTTCACCTTGGTTTGATCCATTAGAATTGCTTACAATGGAAGTAAATGTACAGTTCTAGCCACTTTATACTTTAGGGGAAAGTATGCGAACGGTTTTGATGAAGGAATTTTACAGATAGGAGATCAGTTGGCACAATTGGAATTCCAATAGGGATTCAACAAATCAAGATTGTGTTTTTCTGGAACCATCGGCTAACTGATGTATCAAAATCCAGCCTCCAGTAAAGTTATGTATAACCATGTATAACCATTAAGTGACAACACAGTCGCAACTTTTCTTTGAGTTGTGAAAAAAGCAAGTAATAGTTTAAACTCCTCTCTTCCAGTTTATATTCCCAAAGTTAAATACTTGTGGTTCTTACAAGACACCAAAATAGATGATAAGTTAAATTGGAAGAGAAGTCCATCACACAAGCCAATCTTCCATCCATTGACTTCATCTATACTTCTCGTTGCATCGGGCAGGCAGCCAACGTAATCAAAGACCCCTCCCACCCCGGTTATAATCTCTTCCGTCGGGCAGAAGACACAAAAGCTTAAACACAGGTGCCAACAGATTCACAAACAGCTTTTTCCCCACTGCTATTAGATTTCTGAATGGACTTCTCAAATTTTAAATTTAACTTTGATCTCGCTCTTTGTGCACCTTCTCTGCAGGTGTAATGTATTCTTTGTTGTGTTCTATTACACTTTGTATCGTATGATCTGCCTGCACTGCATACAAAACAAAACTTTTCACTGTACCCAGATATATGTGACAATAATAAATCAAATCAAATCAAATTGTATGATATACTTCCTTAGAAAACTAAAATTATTTCAAGTATAATTCTTCCATGTAGCTACAGTTTACAGTTTTATCTGTTTTGCAGGCCTCTGCTGGTGCAGTTGTCCTCATAAGGTAGATTCTTTAAAGAAACTGGGATTATTGAATCAGCAAGAATGTTTGCTGAGCAGATCTTTCTTGAAGAAATCCATTGTTGATGAATGTAAAAAATGACAGGAAAAATGACATTCACCCCTTGTCTCAGTATTACTGTTGGATGCATTCAGGGTAAAAGCTACAATCCTTCACACACCAGAAAAATCTGTTCCTGAACTAGCTTGTGCTGTTTTTTGTATGAATAACTATTATCTTTGACATATGGATGAGGATGTGCGATTATGATAGGACTCATTGACATCATTTTAATACAGTGGAAGTTTTTGTTCAAAAAATTCCAATTAGGTAGATGGCTGTAAAAAAGTAATTTTTTTTCTTCCTATTGTGAACGTTAATTATCTATAATTTTGAATGACCAAGCAATGTACCTGAAATGAATTTCCATTTGGGCAATAAAGTGATATTGAATTGAATTAAATCAGAAGATTGCAGAATCAAACTTGTAATTTCAGTTGTTGTTGCACAGTATTATGAGAATACTGAATTATAGAACGATTTAAAATAGGCTTGCTTTATACATGTATAAAAATGAAATGGCATAGCAGATAAAATATGTGAGTTCATGGAATTCTGGCCATCTCATCCTCACTCAAGCTATCAAAAGAAAGGTCAAGAATATCAAATGAATTTCTCCTCAATACATTGCCAGCAGACATAGGCTCAGCTCCTACACATGTAATGTCAACATTCAGCTCTGTGTCAGATCACTTGCTCATTTTCCAGCCTCGGATAAGCTGCAATATCCTAAAGTTAGCTATGGGAAAGACTGAAGTCAATATCTTTGGCCCTGTCAAAATCCATTCTGGTACCACCAAAATGGGAACCATTCCTGTGGTTGTTGGAGGTTAGTCATCTCAACTGCAGGACATCTCTGCAGGAAATGCCCTAGGCCCAACCATCTTCAGCTGCTTCATCAATGACCTTCCCTCCAACATAAGGTCAAATGGTGGGATGTTAATTGATGACTGTGCACTGTCTAGTTGCATTCAAGATTCGTGAGATATTGAAACAGTCCCTGTCCACACAACAGGACCATTCACATGTGATATAAAATGCAACAGTAACGTTCATGCCACACAGGTAGTAAGGAATTATCATCTCCAACCAATAGTCTAACCACATTCCATGGCAATACATCATTTTAAGTTCCCGTGTTCAATATCCTGGGGACTGCTATTGACCAACAATATAACTGAACCATCCACATAAATAAAATGGCTATGAGAGCAGGTTACAGACAGGAAATTCTGTGGTCAGTGTCACATCCAAAATTCTGTCCAGCATCTACAAACCCAAACTGTGATGGAATATTCTCAACTTGCCTGGATGACTGCAGGTCCTGCAAGTTTCAAGAAGTTTGACATCATATAAAACAAAGCAGCCAATTTGATCAGTGTGCTATTCATCTCCCTAAACATTCACTCCCTACATATCAATGCACAGTGGCAACAGTGCGTACCATTTAGAACATAGACTGCAACAAAATGTCAAGATTTCTTCAACAGCACCTTCCAAACCCATGGCCTCGACATCTAAACGAATAAGGGCAGTAGATGCACAAGAACACCACTATCTGCAAGTTTCCCTCCATACCTATCATCCTACCTTGGAACTGTATCATCGTGCTTTCACTGAGGTTGGGTCAGAATCTTACAATGGTCTCCCTAAAAGTATTATATGTATACCTATATCGCATGGACTGCAGTGGTTCAATAAGGTGGCTCAGCATTACTTCTCAAGGGCAGTTTGCGTTGGGCAATAAATGCTGCCTTATCAATTATGTACACATCCCATAACTCTCCTTTTTTACACAATCTTTTGGCCACCCAACCTCTCTCACCCTTGATGTCCATCAATAGCTCTTTGTGCATTTTGTTTCAATGATGCACGGTAAAGATTTGGGAGCCAGAAGGTAGTGATAATATCTCTGGATTCATAATCCAGAGCCCCAGGCTAGTTTTTGGGGACATGAGTTTGAATTCCAGCATGGCAGTTGGTGAAATTTGATTTCAGTAATAATTTGGAATATAAAGCCAGGCTAATGGTGACCGAGTAACCATTGTCAATTGTTGTAAAAACTCATCTGGTTCACTCATGCCCATTAGCATAGTAAATCTGCCATCCTGACCTGATACGACCTACATATAATTAACTCCAGTACCACAGCAAAGTGCTTGATTCTTAACTGCCCTCCGGGCAACTATGGACGGGCAATAAATAAATGGTGTCACGCACATCCTATGAATGAACAACAGAAATGTTCCTCTGTAATAAAGGTGTTAAATAACTACAAATTGTTGTTACTCACTGCTCACCTCATTTCTGGTTGATATGAAACCTCACTTTGTGTCATTGCCCTGTGTTGATGGTGTAGGACTGTCAGTCTTAGTTCAACTCTTTCCACATTTATCCACCTCAATATTTCAGGACTAGCGTGCCTGTGTATACAGTGCTCTACTCAAAGCTACTCATTCTGCACCATTTAATCATGTCAATTACTTGTGTTTTGCAAGCAAAACATTGGGTTGCTTGATCCTGGTATGGTTTATAAATGTTGTGAAATGCAGTTTGAACAGAATACTGTGTCCATTTAATGGGAACAGTGCAAACATTCAGAAAATGTGAAGTATGCCTTGATAATTCATAATATTAATGGAAGTTGTTTTTTTGGTTGTAAGTAGCATTTCTATCACCTTTATTAGTCACTAAAGCACTAGTTAAACACATCTCTTTTTGTTGTTTACTTCCTCAAAAAAAAGTTAAATATTGGGACAGCAGCTGTCCTCGTTAACTTGCACTCCCTCTGGCAACTGAGTATTACTCAAATGTTCTTTGTTTCAATTTCATTGTGATATTCTTAGAAATTGTTAAGTTTATGAGATATCTAATTTCCTAGTGGGAAATGTAAAGGAATTGTACAAGCAGATTTCAAATTTTATGACTTTAAGTGTTTCAATTTAAAAGCAATGTTGACAAAGTATCATCTAGTAGGCAATTAATGCCCTAAGTTACAGAAAATACAAAAGATGACCATTATTAGTGTCTTGTCATGACTGATTACCTCTTGCTCCACCCCTCCAACACACACACGCACACGCGCGGACACACACACGCACAAGCACACATATATACATTTCAGCACACTCTCTACAGAATTACAATAAAATAGGTAACAATCCACCGACAATCACAATTTCCACAGAGTTCACATCTCTCTTTTTGCAATGTCCTGTGACTCTAAAAGATCTTCTGTCTTGGCCTCCTGAAAATTCCCAAACTTACTAACAGCAGTAAATTGCTCACTGCCGATTTCTATTCTTGACATACCAAGGTAATTTTTTGCACAGTCTTTTGACTACTACAGAATATACCTCTTGTAGCAGAAACTGTCCTCCCTCCTGTAATCTGCCTGATAGCTTCCAGCAGCCTTGTCCTCTGTGTTGTGTCCTCATTTGTAGCCTTCATTATAGTGAGACTTCTTTCTCTCTCTCTGTTTATCTTTCTGCCCAAAATATTAAAGACTGGAAGTCTGTCCTCAGTCAGCCCAGCTTCTCCTGCCTTTGCTTTCAGGTATGAATATTTTTCACTTTCTGTCAGTATATCTCAGTTCGGGCCCAGGTTTCCTTGGTAACTAGGTTACACAGACTTGTTGTTGGGCAGAAATCAGTCCCAGTCACTCAGCTCTCTTCATTAGTCCAACTTACCTTAAACTTAAGAGACAGTTTAAACCTCATGTTCTTCATATCAGCCCTAAGACATGAAGATATTAATTTTTCACAAACTAAAATATCATATTGTAAACTCTTTTATCAACTGACCACATGCAGGGCATGTAATATGTGTCATTGTCACACCTCACCATTAAACAGTCCATCTTGTCAGTTTTATAAAGGGTAACCCATCCTGCTCAATCTCATTTATCTGTATAAAGATGTGAAAGTTAGATGGATTGGTCATGCTAAATTGCTCATTGTGTCCAGGGATGTGCAGGTTAGGTGGATTGGTCATGGGAAATTCAGATTTACGGGAATATGGAGGGTCTGGGTGGGATGCTCTTTGGAGGCCTGGTGTGGCTTTGATGGTTCAAATGGCCTGCTTTCACACAGTAGGGATCCTATAATTCTATACACAGCTGAACCACCAGTGATGCTGTACTCTCCAGGTGAATGATTGCTGTTGTGTATATTTGGAAGCAAATACTGCTCAGAGAGTGGGATACACTCAAGGGAATTCTGTACTACCTGGCTGATTCACCTTGACAGTTTGGTGGTCACTAATTCCCTTTATTTAACTGAACACTGTCAATCTGCACAGAAAATGAAGAAGGGTCTAGGCCCGAAACGTCAACCTTCCTGCTCCTCTGATGCTGCTTGGCCTGCTGTGTTCATCCAGCTCTACACCTTGTTATCTCTAATGTTTAATGCACATCGCTGCGGTCGTAATTACTTTTTAAAAGAGAAATAGGATACAGTTGCTTATTCCCTAATTTAAATATGAAATGTACACCTGCCAATCCGCTGTCTATTTCGCTGCATTACCATGGCTCATTTTTCTTTCCAACCTCAGCTCTATCTACTCGCAGATTCCACAGACTGTGTTCCATTTGTGATCCTGTCATTTCACTGTCTCATTACTGATGTCTCTCTGTCTCTGTCCTTTGTTCTCTTTGTAAGGTGACAGTCTTTATAAATCACAATTCACAGTCACTTCCAGCTACCCATACGTTCACACTTTCAGGTTGTAATGTCCTGTCACCATCACACGTCATCACCCTCAGTCTCCTCGGAATTTCCAAACTGACTTTAGGACAAATTCAGTGATTTTCTTGTCCTAACCTCAGCAGCACAAATCTCCAGAGCCCTCAGATTGTTACTGGTGGAATCTCTTTGAGCAGGAACCATCATCTCTCTGGCATTCTGCCTGGTAGCTGACAGAGGACTCTGAACTTCCCCTGCCGACCACACCCATGGCACCATTGGTCTCTGTGAGAACTCTCTGTCTCTGTATCTGTCCAAAGAAAGACTAAGACAGAAAGTCTGCCCACAGCCTACCCATCTTTTCAATGTGAACATTTTGCACCTTGCTCGCAGTAAATCTCCACCAGGGCCTTCTACTCTCTCTGGTAATCAAGCCCCACAGGTTTGTTGTCAGGCAGAATTCATAACTGATCACATGTTTCTAGCACAGATGTGGGCACGAAGTTGATGGGCTGAATATCCTCCTCCTATAATCATTCTATAGATTAATAAGATGAGGCTCTTGTGGCACAGTGGTAATGCCACTCCTTCTGAGCTGGGAGGCCTGGGTTCAACTCCTACTCAGCTCCAGACATGTGTAACAACATCTCTGAGCAGGTTGATTAGGAAAAAAAAAGTGAATTAATGAGACTGTTAACTTTCATTTGCTTTGTTAATACCATTTCAATGCTTGACTTCATGTCTGTCAGCTCTGGCTGAAAGGCAGCCTTCTCACTTCAGAATAAATAAAATTAAAGATTCAAATCATGCCCAAGAGCCATGACAGCGAACTCTTTCAGCACGAGAGAGGGTGTGCTGCAGTGCCCAAGGTATTTCTATTCTATGGTACAATAAAGATGCACAAACCCCTCAGGTTCAGATCGAAGGGCAGACAGGGGCAATTCATGAGCAATTAATAGATTTGAGAGTATTTAATGATGGCTTTGGAGTTTAGATATTAGAAAGAAAATGAGGGATGGTTCTGAAAGAGCATTCGAAAGTCTGTAACTGATATAAATTTAATGTAAGATGAAGCTGAGGATGATTTATTTTTCTCTCAGGGGGTCAGGGGTCTGTGGAATTCCCTTCCCTGGGGAGCAGTGGAGACTGGATCATTAAATGTTTTTAAAACTGATTCTGGATTGACAAAGGAATCTAAAGATAGGAAGTAGACAGTAAAGTCGAGTCCAGGTGACAAACTGAGCAACCATAGTCTTATCAAATGGTGGATGAGACTCAAAGTGCCAAAGGCCCTGCCTCTACTCCTGAATGCTTATGTCACCATGGACATGTGGAGAGATAGGGAGTTCTGGGTGAACAGGGCTGATGATTTGTATTGTTTGTTGATAGCTATTCAGAAACATACATTAACTTTACTCATGCCAGAGTATGACTCAGGACATGATATGCAATTCTTATGTCGATAGTTACATGGTAAATACAAGACATTTAGACATATAGAGAAACATATTCACTGACTCATAAAGTCATTTTGCACAGGGGTCACTTAGCCCTTTGAGTACATGATGGCTTTGTGTCAGTCCTCCTTCTCTGCTCTACCTTCCAGAAAGAAAGGCAACTGACCTAGTTAAGAAGATGTTTACCTCTCCAAGTGTGAACACAATTCTGCCCCATCACTGAGAGTTTCAGGGTTCAGTGTGACATTAACTCCTGCCTTTGTATTGTTACAGGTTCAACAGAAAACTGCTGAATTGTCCATAATGGCAAAACTAGAGAAGGAAAGGAAAGATACTGTGGGAAAACCAATGAATTAGATACGATCCCTTTAAAAATGATTGAGTAATGTAGCTCAATGAGTCATTGAGAAATCCCAACTAAATGAGAGACGGCTTGAGATTGTGGTTCTGATATATTTCCATAACTAACCCAATGACTCCTAACTTCCTTTGATGTCTGCCTGATATCAGACGTCACACCCTGATACAAGTTCAGCTTCTAAGCATTCCTTGAGTTTACTTTAATCTACTCCATTGCGATCAATTGTTGAGGACCATCCTGACTTCTGTGTGGGTCATACGATGCCCAAGAACAGGAGCAATCCACATAAAAGATCAAAATCGGCATATATTTTAAAAAATGAAAGTAAACATGGTGTCAGCACAAGGGGAAATTCTGACTGTCTCCACAAGAAAGCATTCCTGCACACAAAGCACTACTATACAACCCAAATTAAAACAAGGGAGCACAGCACATTTTCAAAAACATCACGAGATTGGAAAGTTTCTGCATGTTTTCCTTGGAAGCAGCGTCTGCATATTTTAACCATGTGTGTCTGAGGCAAAGGCTGTATTTTGTTTTTGTTGAGAGAGTAGACTGCAGAATCTGCCTGATATCAGACACCACATAGAATGCTGCATGTGAAACAGTCAGGTTACAGAGAGCTGCTTAAAACAAGCTGCATTCAAATGCACTGTGTTAGGTTGCTCAGCAGCCAGTCACATCAAATAGAAATGAAGCAAGGAATCTGCTTGATCTGGTGTTAATCCTGAATTGCTGCTCCCACTCACCCTCCAGCTAATTCTTCTTGTTTCCTCCTCTGTAGCTGACACATACCAGGGCACTGCTCCATTTGCAGCTCTGATACCTCTGCTGGCTTGCATGATCCTACAAATGCTATGTGGGGAGGCAATGGCCTAAAGTTTATCACTGGACTGTTAATCCAGAAACCCAGATAGTGTTCTGGGGACCCGGATTTGAATCCCGCCATGACAGATAGTGGAATTTGAATTTGATAAAATATCTGGAATTAAGAATCTAATGATGACTGTGAATCCATTGTTGATTGTTGAAAAAACCCATCTGTTTCACTAATGTCCTTTACAGAAGGAAACAGCCATCCTTACCTGGTCTGGCCGACGTGTGACTCCAGACACACAGCAATGTGGTTGACTCTGAACTGCCCTCTGGGTAATTAGGGATGGCTAATAAATGCTGTCTAGCCAGTGATGCCCTCATCCCGTGAATGAATAAAGGAAAAAAAACCCACAATGAAATAGATGATAATCCCATTTCTATCCTCAATTATTTTAACTTCATCATGCTCTATTCTTCTGAATCCACTTGCTATCCTCTCTTACTCCATCATTCCATTTAAACTCCCCTGTTTTATTTGCAGACATTGTCGTCTCATGAGGCATTCTGGTATGTCAGTCATAGATAAGACCATGTCTGATCACTTTCTTGTATGACTGTCTATCCACAGACCCCTTCTCCATGCCAACCTGATTTCTTCCTGCATCAGCCCTGGGAATTTTAAAAAAATGACCCACTTAAGCTTGTATTTTCAAAATCCAAACCATTGGATCCCCATTCATCACAACATTTCAGCAGATTTCAATCTGTGAAACATACTTTCACCAAGATGTTTGATGCCCTAATCCCCACCTTCCTCTCTCGATCTCTCTCTCTGTCTCTCACACCATGAACATTCACCTGAGCATTGCTCTCATCTGTACTCCTTTAAGTCCAAATGATGCAAATTTAAATGGATCTGGCTGAATAGTTTATCTGTTCACTGTCAGATCAGGCTGGACAATTTAAAGCACTATTAAGACATTCCTTCATCTGCCCAAACTGCTCAAAATTCCTGGATGAACCAGCTTCTTTACGACTGTCTCACAGTCACTGCTCTGTCTCCTCCACAATCATGGGATGTATAAAAAGGTTCAAGGGTATCTTTCTTACTGAAATTGACACCATGTGTTCGGCCATCTCTCCTGCTTTCTCCCTTCCCCTAAGATACTGAATCAATTGTTCCCTAAGGCTCCATCTGAACCTAGCATTGATCTGGAACCTTGCTCTAGTTTCTCCCCTCATGACCTTTCCAAGCTTCACTTGGCCAGGAGAATCAGCTCCTGCTCGCTCAGTCATACTCCCAATAAAGTACAGTTATATTCACTAAAACACAGTCATTCTCACTAAAGTACAGTCATACTTCCACTAAACAACTGTCTGCACAATGTTCCCACATGGTTCCAGATATTCACCTATATTGTGAATAAACACAGAACAGCACAGCACAGGAACAGTGCCTTCAGCCCACCATGTCTATGCTGACTATGATGTCATTCCAAACTGATTCCATCTGCCTGGACATGGTTCGTATCCCTCTATTCCCCACTTGTTCACATGTCTTTGTCTATATGCCTCTTAAACATTGCTATTGTATCTGTTTCTGTTACCTGCCCTGGCCGCGCATTCTAGGCACCTGCCACCATCTGTGTAAAAAAACTGGCCTTGTGCATCTAGTTTCAACTTTCTAGCCTCACCTTAAACCAATGTCCCAGTATTTAGCATTTCTAACCTGGGAAAAAGACTCCAACAATCCAACCCTATCCATGCCTCTCATAATTTTATATACTTCTGTCAGGTTGCCCACACCATCCAACCTCTGATCCTTGAACAAAAGCAATCCAAGTTTGTCCAACTTCTCCTAATAGCTAATATACACCAGTCAAGGCAACATTCTGGTAAATTTTTTTTGCACCCTCTCCTATAGTGTGCCAGGTCAGAAATCACACACCACCAGGTTATAGTCCAAAAACCAAATTGCTGGAAAAGCTCAGCAGGTCTCGCAGCATCTGTGAAGGAAAAAACAGACTTAACGTTTCGGGTCCAGTGATCCTTCCTCAGAACACAGTTCTGAGGAAAGGTCACCGGACCCGAAACATTAACTCTGTTTTTGCCTTCACAGATGCTGTCAGACCTGCTGAGCTTTTCCAGTAATTTTGTTTTTGTTCCTGATTTACAGCATCCGCAGTTTTTCGGTTTTTACCAGGTTATAGTCCAACAGGTTTATTTGAAAAGCTTTTGGAGTTTCAGTCCTTCTCCAGGTGTTAGTGAGAGAGTTAGTATCAGACACAGAATTTAAAAGTAAAAGATCAAAGGTTCACGACATTGATGAGGATGTACTAAACAAACCTAAAATGCTGTTAAATCTTTAACCAGTTAGAAGGTTTTACTTGATTAATGTGCATATGTAAATCCCCAAATTCCTTTCAAGTCACGGTCCTGAGATAGCTAAAGGTTTTATCAGTGTAATGAAGAGGTGTCATTTTAGGTCAGACAATGCATGTTAGATGTGAAACCTTGTTTAGAATCTGTTCATTTTTTAGTTTGGAGTCAGACTGGTTTTGTTTCTAATGTAGGAATTTATAAAACACCATATTGACGGACTGTCTATAAATTGTGTACTTTTTGAACGTGTGTGTGTGTGTGTGTGTATAGTGTGGTAGGGTCACCTGTAGTGCGACATGAGCCCAAGATCCCAGTTGAGTCCATCCTCATGGGGAACGAACCTAGCTATCAGCCTCTGCTCGGTGACTCTGCATTGTTGTGTATCCCGAAGTCTGACTTGGAGGATGTTTACACAAAGATCCTAGGCCGAATGTCCTTGATTGCTGAAGTGTTCCCCCACTGGGAGGGAACATTCCTGTCTAGCAATTCTTGAGCGGTGTCCATTCATCTGTTGTCGTAGCATCTGCATGGTTTCGCCAATGTACCATGCTTTGGTGCATGCTCGCCTGCAGCGTATGAGATAGACAACTTTGGCCAAGTCACATGGGCGTCTGCTGTGTACGTGCGGGTGGTGTTCCCACGTGTGATGGTAGTGTCCATGTCAATGATCTGACATGTCTTGCAGAGGTTACCATGACAGCGTTGTGTGGTGTTGTGGTTGATGTTGTCCTGAAGGCTGGGTAGTTTGCTGCAAACAGTGGTCTTCTATGACAAAGCCAATTTTATATCCAACTTGCCAACTCTCCGTGGATCCTATCTTCTTGACCAGTCAACCATGAGGGATCTTGTCAAATGCGTTAGTGAAGTCAATGAAGACAACATCTACTGCCCTATCCTTTTTCAATCATCTTTAATACTACTTCAAAAAGCTCAAATTTGTGAGACAACACTTCTCCCTTATCTGCTGACTATTCCTAAGAAGCCCATTCTTTTCCAAATGTGAGTAAAGCCTGTCCTTAAGAATTTTCTTCGATAATTTCCATACCACTGATGGAAGGCTCACCAGCCTATAATTTCCCAGATTATCCCTATTGGCTGTCTTCAACAAAGGAACAACATTGGCTGTTGTCCAGTCTTCTGGAGCCTCGCCTGTGGCTAAAGAGGATACAAAGGCCCCAACAATCTTCTATCTTGTCTCCTTCAGTGTCCTGGGATGGATCCCATCAGGCTCTGTCTTCATGTTTAACAAGACAACCCTTTCCTAGCTATCCTCTTGCTCCTAATATA
Organism: Rhincodon typus; assembly: GCF_021869965.1. Lineage (NCBI taxonomy): Eukaryota > Metazoa > Chordata > Chondrichthyes > Orectolobiformes > Rhincodontidae > Rhincodon > Rhincodon typus. The sequence continues at coordinate 34,556,161 of NC_063363.1, read as the reverse complement.
TGATTTTTATTTCATCCAGACTATAGTTAAAACTCAATGAACTGGAGTTGAAACAATAACTTTTATTTCTCTCCACACATGCTGTCAGAGTTGCTGAGATTTTCCATCAATTTCTGTTTTGTTGCAAATTTCCAACATCCGCAGTTCTTTTGGTTTTTCGTTTCGTTGAAACTGAATGTAGGAAATCAACATTTTTCATATCAAAACATCTGTATTTTCTTCCACTGTCAAAGTATGAAAACTCAATTTGCGCAATCCACGCAGGCACTGGTTCTATTTGATGAAGTTGAGGCATTCCATGAATTCAAAGGCCTAATTCTAACTATGTCAGTCTCAGTAATTGCTGTGTATTTTGTCACATGGTCATGAAAGCCTTTCTCAGAAAGCATGTACATGTTCATTTTTACTGCAATTATTAATGAGAATTTTCATCATAGTGGGATTGGTCTTTTTGCACTCTATACACTCCACCTTCATCTCACAATTTCCTGGAGTTTCCATAATCACTTGTTAATATCTATCTTTGTTGCAGTTTTGCAAACTAGTAACAGATTTCATGTGCACATTTTAGATTAAATGCTGGTTTAGATAGTCCAATTTCCAATCCTTCCACTTTTTTCCCAATCTGAACTCCAGCATTTACTTTAGAACAAATAGTGCATAGGACATTCAGAGATAGTAAGAACTGCCGATGCTGCAGTCTGAGATAACAAGGTGTGGAGCTGGAGGAACACAGCAGGCCAGGCAGCATCAGAGGAGCAGGAAAGCTGACGTTTCGGCTCAGGACCCTTCAGAAATGGGGAAGGGGAATGGGGCTCTGAAATAAATAGAGAGGGGGACACGATGATAGCAGGTAGACAGTGGAGCTGATAGGCCCATCCTGGGCCTCCTCCAGTGTCACAATGATGCCACCCAGAAACTGGAGAAACAGCACCTCATATTCCGCCTTGGAAGCCTACAACCCAATGGTCTCAATGTGGACTTTACTAGCTTCAAAATCTTCCCAACCCCGACCTCATCCCAAGACCAGCACCCCCCTCTCATCCTCACCTCATTGACCTGTCCATCTTCTTTCCCACATATCTGCTCGTCCCACCTCACTGACCAATCCCCACCACTACCTACCTACTACCTACCTCACCTTTACTAGCTTCACCCCCACCTCGTTGATCTGTCTGTCTTCTCTCCCACCTATCCCTTCCCCTCCCCCATTTCTGAAGAAGGGTCCTGACCCAAAACATCAGCTTTCCTGCTCCTCTGATACTGCCTGGCCTGCTGTGTTCATCCAGCTCTATACTGTGCATAGGACATTGCCAGTTTTATGATTAATGAAAATCTCCAGATTTGTGCCTTCTGTGTTGAAGATAGAATTTCAAAGGCCCTGGAAAACTATTCATTTTTGGAATACATGTAGGATTTTTTTTATTGTGGAGCTTGAAGACTCCTTTGCTTTTCTTTGGAGATCGTTTATTTGAGAAGCTCAAAACGATGAAAAAAAATGTAACTTTCTATTTGCATTTCATCCTTCTGAAATATCCACCTGTTTTCCAGACCCATGCTGCCTGATCTTCCTAGTCACTGCAGGCTGTAAAATCTCCAGGAATTCCTGCTCCTAGAGCTGCCAATAAGGATCATGGGATGTACGTGGATTTCCTTTTTCCAATGCACGGCTTTGCACTCATGCAGCTTGATGGGAACATTGGTGGTCATTCTCCCCTTGGACCCAAAATCCATGTAACAGCCGCGGATTTGAATAAAATCACCCACACTCTCAGAAGTGCATTTGTATTCACAGCTCCAGTCACAGCCATAGTCCAGTCTGCTTTCTGACTCTCATTCTTTTCACACGGTGCAATTACTCCTAATAAATCTTCCTGAATTTTCCCAAAGCTTCCACTGGCCCAACCGCACCCTATCCTTCAGCTATTGAAACAGACATGCATGATCTCATTAATTGGTGGAGCAGACTCGATGGGCTGAATGGCCAACTTCTGTTCCCGAATCTTATAGTCTAGTGGTCTTAACTCCCACTATGTGGTGGGTATTAAAGATCCTGCAGCATGAGAACAGCAGTGAGATTTCTGAATGTTTGAACATGCATTCACCCCTCAACCCACATCTCAAAACAGGTTCAATGGTCATTTGTATTTCTGGGCACCTCATTTTCCAGAACTGGCTGTAAAACAAATGGCGCCATGCTTCCGGAGAGTACATGACTGCAATGCAACTTTGGGTGATTCTGGAAACACATCAGGTGCTGTGTGTTTCACAATGATATAGAGTGTGGATTATTGATCTACTACATCAATTGATTTTAATGACTGGGACTTTGATGAATGATAGTGATTTTATAAAGGGACCAAAACACTGCCTTGAAATGCCCATGGGATAACCGAACCCTCGGGTTATCCAAGTTTCATGAAATCAACATAGATTTAACCAGAGATTGCCTGAGCTGAAATTAACACTTTCCCCAAGATCAATGAATTTAGATAGTCAGGCTCCATGGGTGGTGTGAAAAAGTCCTCTTCTATTCTTTCGCTTAAGGGAAGTTTCACATGTTGGAGAAAATACATCCACTGTAATTACCAGCCCAGGAACAATACTCTCTGCAGACATGGACTAAACAAACAGCTTCTATTTCAGGGACATTTGTTCTGCGGACTGAGAGAAATGGAATTACAAATGCAGAACTGAGAAGGCTCATTCCACCCCAAGAAGAAAAGTGTCCGGCGACAGCACTGACTTGAAAGAAACAGCAAAGATTGGAGAACTTTTAGAGATAACTGCAGCAATCGCTACTGCTGACTACAGCCAAGAAACCAACTGACGAACCTTGGTCTCAGGTTAAAAGATTACACCTCAGCTATACCCAAAGGAACGTAAAGTGGACATATTATTTTATCTTCCTTTGTACTGGACATTATTGTACTGTACTGGATTCTTTTAACTTTATGTGTCTCTGTTCGGATCCGGGTCCAAATGACTCCACGAAGACTGTATGATTGAGATTTTTTGCATTAATAGGGAATAAACTTGCTCTTTTTTTTAACTCAAGAAAATATTTGCGATTGGTTCTTTATTGATTACAGTAAGTTAGTTCGCTACTCTTTTAATTGGAGAGAGTTTAACCTTTGTTCTAAAAAGAGCTTAAAGCTTTTCAGCTTCAAGGAATCTGAAAAGAAAGGAGCCATTTATCCCTTTCTTACCTGGTCATAACACATCAATTCAAAACTCGTTTTGTTTCTTTAAGACTGGGGTAAATATAACTGAGGGTTGAGCGATGGGGAAGGGGCAATGTGGAACAGGGCAGAGGAACAAATGGAAAGAGGGTCTATGTGGAGAGACACATTGAGGGAACAGCAGGGAATGGAGGCAATGGAGAGAGGGGTGCTGGCAAGTGGGGCACTGGAGGTTGATGACTGGTAGGGAAAGGGGCAGTGGGAAGCAGAGTAACTGGGAATGAGGCACTTAGGAAGGATAAGCAGAAGTGGAATAGTACTTTATTATTTCAACTAGTCTCACTCCAATCTGCTATTTGATCCATAACCTCTTTAATATCCTATTTTGTCTATTCCCATTTCCAGTTAATTCCCTCAGCTGTTTAATATCCAATGCATTTTAATCACATTCTCCTTGAGTTCCATTCCTTTTAATATTCTTCTGGCTCAAAGTTTAAATGAACTTACACACTTTGACACTGCTTTGTGACAGAGTAGTTCATATTCTAATTCCCACAATGTAAAAATATATTTTGTAAGATCTTTATTTCTTTGTAAAGATTTTCATTATTTATTTCTTTTTGATTAACCTTTTGCCTCTTGTTATGTTTATTTACCTCATCAGAGTTTTTGACAATTGACAATCTGGACTTACTCAACCATTTTTTAAACTTTTAGTTAAAAAGTTGCCAATGCTTTCATTTTCTTCAAGGCTCAGGTTATATTTAGTCAGTATCTGTGTCCAAACAACCTTCTACATTTCCAAGTCAGCTCCTTAAATATCATTTAGTGCCATTACAACTAATACTTTGACTATTGCTTCAAATAATCATTGTGTTTCTTTCGGCACTTTGTGTGACTTAATGGTCAATGAAATAAATGCACTAGCTACCTGGTGTACATGAAGAAGTTAATATTCGTTTTCCATTGGCTCCACTCTTTTGACTGATGTCATGTACTGGTGGAGCCATGGAGTTATACACTAATTTTAGGGTGGAGCAGATGTATCTGTACTATTTTCCTAAAGTCCCATTAATTATGCCTTACTAATACCGTTGTACTCATTGCTATCATATAATGAACCTTCTTATTATCTAGGAATAGTACCTCGTCCACAGATTCTCTCCCATTGTGTATTCGTCATAATAATCATTAGATAAGGCCCAAGACAAGGGTGGATCAGTGGTAGCAAACAGACTTGAACAACCCTTGCCCAGTACCATGTAGAGCTGGAGGGGGTAAATATCATGAAGTATCAAGTATTACCATCAGGAAAAATGCCATGTGTTTGCAAAGTTAGAGATCTGATCCTTGCTATAATGAGAAGAAATCCATAAAGATCAGAAGAAAAGAAAAATAATTCAAGCAATTCTCCTTGCCACTTTAAGATCTTTGCTGTTTTAAGAAGACACAATCATTCAGCAACTGAAATACCATTCACAAAAGAGAGAGGGAGACAGCAGTAGCTGCGAAAGCAACAAAAATATCAACACTTCATGGGAAAAACTTTATTCAGAATCTGTAAGAAGCAATGGGGCAGGAGAGTTGGCTAAGAAAAGAGAAAAGACATAGAAAATATAAAGACTCTTTATGGAACAAGTTAAGACTCCAGGATATAAAGTTAGAGATCCCTAAGGAAAGACAGAATAATTATGAAAATGGCACAAAAACCAGAAAAGGCAAAGCAAGACAGATCAAAGAAAGTCTTGACCTCTCTCACACACAAAAAAAAATCACCACCTTAGGCTTCATGAGATGCAGCTGCAAGAAACATTGTAAGAACCAGAGAAAAAACTTAGACAGGGGCCACCAAGCTATGAAGGTTTCAAAATTAATTGAGTTGAAAAGAAACAAATTTCAAAAAATAATCTAGGGAAAACAACTTAGCAGGAGAAGAAAATCTCAGAAAAATTAAGATGTAAAAGAACTGAGACTCAGTTAATTTGTGTTTTCAGTGGGAAGATTTATACATCACAATCAGAGACTGTTAATCAAAAAAAGGTAGAAGAAATAGCACAAAATAGGACAAATATCCATTTTACCCTGAATCAAGTGGGTAAACACTATGTTGACTATGAAAGATGGGAAGACACTAGAAGAAGTTGATAGCCTCTACTTTGATCATTTGAAAAGGCAGGAAAACCTTGAAAATGGCTAGACAAACTAGTCAGCAGTACAGCGATACATTATTACAAAGGAACAGATCTTTGAAAAATGTTTGAAAGCAGTAAATCACTACAGAACTGGCCATAATAATGTGTAAAGCTCTATTGAAGAATTGAATGCGTTAATACAGAGGTTATAAAAGAAGAAAAATGAAGAGAGTGCTGTACAGACTTGAGTGGACTCTACAGTAGTTCAATTTAAAACAGCATTTATGAACACAAGAATACAACTTTAAAAAACAAAAGATTATAAGTAATATTAAAATGATAGAAATTTAAAAGATCTTTAAAGTAATAAGGTTAATTATCACATTGAGAAGAAATGGACAGAGAACTAAGAGTATATTTAAAGGAAATCACCGTACAGAACACAAGATGGATGTGACAATCCTTAAGATGGAGCATTGCCTCAAACTCAAGCAGAGCCACAGAATCACAGAAGTGTTATGATGCAGAAGGAGACAATGTGACCCACTGTGCTTGCACTTACAAATGTGGGAGCCAATTTGTGCACTGAAAGCTCCCACAAGCAGCAATATGATCATCATGGATGACCTCTTTCAGTCCGAAACTGCTTGAGGTTGAGACTTTCATGTTGAGATCTTATTGACATGGAGCATAAGACCATGAGAGATAGGAATAGAATTAGGCCATTCTGCCCATCTCATCTGTTCTGCCATTTGACCATGGCTGCTATATTTCTCAATCCTATTCTGTCGTCTCCCTGTAACCGTTGATTCCCTTGCCAACCAAAATCCTATCTAGCTCGGTCTCAAATACACTGAACGACTTGATCTCCACAGACTTCTGCAGCAATGAGTTCCACAGATTTGCCACGGTCTGGCTGAAGAATTTCCTCCACATCTCAGTTCTAAAGGATTGTCCCTTCATTTTGAGGCTGTGCACTGGGTCCTAGCTTCTCCCACTAATGGAATCATCTTCTCCACCTCATCTCTATCTCGGTCCTTCAGTAATCTATAAGTTTCAACCAGATCCCCCTCATTGTTCCCAACTCTATTGAGTACAGACCCAGAGTCCTCAACCGCTCCTCATAAGACAAGCCCTTCATCCCTGGCATCAAACTTGTAAACCTCTTCTGGGCCCCCACCAATACCAGTATATATTTCCTTAGATACAGGGCCCTCTTGAAATGAATGCTAACATTTCATTTGCCTTCCTAAGTGCCAACTGAACCTGCATGTTAACCTGAAGGCAATCCTGAATGAGAAAAGCCTTCCAGATTTCCAAAGCCTTCCCCCAGTTATAAAATAGTCTATGCCTCTATTCTTCCTACCAAGTTGCATTACCTCACACTTTCCCACATTGCTTTCCATCTGCCACTTCTTCGCCCACTCTCCCAGCCTGTTTAAGTCCTTCTGCAGCCTCTTGCCTCCTCAACACTACTTGTCCCTCCACCTGTGTTGCCTGCAAACTTAGCAACAGTTTCCTCAGTTCCTTCGTCCAGATCATTAATGTATAACCTGAAGAGTTGTGGTCCCAAAACTGACCTGTGTGGAATGCCACTAGTCACTGGCTGCTATCCTAAAAAGACCCCTTTATGCCCATTCTCTGCTTTCTGCCAGGCAGCCAGTCCTTTATCCACACCAGTACCTTGCCCCACTACATGGGCTCTTATTTATCCAGCGTGGTACCTTGTCAAAGGCCTTCTGGAAATCCAAATAGATCTTGTCCATTGGCTCTCCTTTGTCTAGCTTGCTCGTTACCTCCTCGAAGAATTCGAACGGACTGGTCAGGCATGACCTCCCCTTGATAAAACCGTGCTGGTGTCTTCCACTGTGAAACTGATGCAAAGTATCTCTTCAGTTACTTCACCATTTTTTGTTCCCCATTACTGTTTCCCCAGCCTCATTTTCTAGCGGTCCAAATGTCAACTCTTGGCTCTCTCTTACCTTGTAGATATCTAAAAAACACTTCTTGCAATCTTCTTCTCTATTATTCACTAGCTTACTCTCATATTTCATCTTTACCCCATATATTGCTTTTTTAGTTGTCCTCTGCTGGTTTTTAAAGGCTTCTTAATCCTTTGGCTTCCCACTAATCTTCACCACATTGTATGCTTTTCAGTTACTTTTATGCTGTCCCTGACTTCCCTAGTTAACCGTGATTGTTTCATCCTCCACTTAGCATTTCTTTTCTTTGGATGAATTTCTGCTGTGCCTCCTGAATTACCCCCTAAAACTCCTGCCATTGATGCTCCACTGTCTTCCCTGCCAGGGTTCCCTTCCATTCAACTCTGGCCAGCTCCTCCCTCATGTCTTTACTCAATTGTAACACAATTACATCAGATGCAGGCAGGTTCTGAGACCATAGGCAGGCTGGGTCTCAGAGCTGAAGAGCCAATCAGCGCACATTGTTTTATAGCAGAGTTAATAACAATTAAAGCCCCTCAACAAGAAGGTGCTCAAGCTCAATTACTTCAAAACCCAAAATACAAATGTACAGAAATAGCAGCCACCCCTGATTGTGGAGGCTGAGGGGTTGAGACTGTCCTGGGCATTCTGGGGGAGGCCCTACAGTGTTGTCCACATTTAGGCAAAGCAGAAGGAAGGGTGAGTTTCTGTCCCCATCACCCATGACAAGTCATTTCCTCTCCACAGCACTCTCCAACTCAAGAGATACAATGCCTACCCATTTACTGAATCGCAGAATTGTTACTGTGCAAAAGGGGGTCATTCAGCCCATCATGTCTGCTTTGGCTCTCTGAATGAGCATTCCATTTAATACCATTCTCCGGTCTTTTCCCTGTAACACTGCGCATTGTTACTTTACAAATAACTGTCTAGTTTAAACCTGCCCCCATGAAGATCTCCTCCCAGCCTTTTCTCCCCAATGAAAATTCTCCTAATTTTTCAATCTCCCTTCATAACTGAAGTTCCTTATCCCTGGAACCCTTTTATTCAATCTTGTCTACACCCTTCTCAATGCCTTCACAGGCACTATACTCCAGTTAAGGCCGAACTAGTGTCTTATCAGTTCAACATTGCCTCTTTGATTTTGAACTGTATGCCTATGTTAATGAGGCCTCAGATACTGCTTTCTGTTAATAACCGCTCCCACGTTTATAATTTATGCAGACATACACCCAGGTTCTTCCAGTACTGTAATCTTGAGGAGTTTACCCTCCTCTTTCTTCACGGTCTCAGAGCCCAAAACACTCCTTCCAGGTGAAGCAACAATTTAAGTCTCCTGACCAATTCCAATCTGTCTGACAACAGCTAACAGCAGATCATCAGTCAAAATCATATTGGGTTTGTGGGAGCTTGCTGTTCAAAATTGTTTGCCAGGGCAGGCAAGATGGGCTGAATGGCATCCTTCCATGCTGTAATATTTCAGTGATTTTGTGATTACAACAGCATCCACACTTTGAAAAGTAGTTATCTGTAATGCTCATCTGGATGTGATCTTCCAAAATTCAGGGTGGCACGGTGTCTCAGTGGTCAGCACTGCTGCCTCACAGCACCAAGGACCCAGTTTTCATCCCACCCTCGGGCGACTGTCTGTGTGGAGTTTGCACATTCTCCACAGGTGCTCTGGTTTCCTCCCACAGCCCAAAGATGTTCAGGTTAGGTAGATTCGCCATAGGAAATGCAGGTTTATAGGGTAAGGGAGTGGGTCTGGGAGGGGTGCCTTTCAGAGGATCAGTGTGGACTGGATGGGCTGAATGCCCTGCTTCCACGCTGTATGAATCTATGAAAAACAGGGTGCAAATTGGAAGGGCAGAAGCCATTAACCCCATCTTCCATAAGATGGACTCGTAGTTGCAGCATAAGTAGAATTGTCACCAGAAAAATCTGTCAACAACATTGATGACTTTTGCAAGCAGTGAGCAAGGATCAGCAAGTTGTTCTGAACTTGATGGTGGTGCTGAGGGGAGTGAAGTCTGGTCCGGCAGTAAAGTGGCAGATTTACATCTCACCTTTTTTCCAACATCTTGCTACTTTTCAGCTAGGTTCAGTGGAGAGGAATGAATGTTATCCTTCTGAATCCAATTGAAATTTCTCTTTACTGGTAGTTTTGGGCAAGAGAAGAGAATAAGGCAAAGCGAAAGGATAAATCAGGCTGTAATACAGGTGCCCCACATCTATCTGTGCCACTTCAGCTGTATTTATTATCATTGGAAGATAACTATCTGTTTGTCAACACACAGCCTGGTACACACTGCTCAGGGTGAAGGTTGCCCAGCTGTTCCATCGGTAACCAAAAGCAACACTTGGGAAAATAGAAGGTGTGATCATAGTCACAATTCTGTTTGGGAGATATTTTTGTTGTCACAGACAAAAGTAGTATGGAGGTGAATTTAAATTATGACTGCTTTTCCTCCCCTAAGCACAAGACAGTGAGCTATTGGTTTGAATGACTCCTTTGCCTTTTAGCTCCTCAGATAGGCCAAAGGGTGTTCCCCAGACCCTGGTTTTTTAATTCCTAGTTTTGAAATAAAAATCGACAATTGGGTGTATTCATAAAATGTGTAAAATGTGTGGGAATTACTTCACTAATCCAGCCACACACACAAGAGCTCAGGAAATAAAGGAGCATGGGAGAAGATAGGTTCTGAATTAAAAGAAATGAAAATTGCTGGAGAAACTCAGCAGGTTTGGCAGCATTTGTGGAGGGAAAGCAGGGTTAACTTTCTGGGTCCAGTGACCCTTCTCCTTCGGAACTTCTTTTTCAAGAAGGATCACTGGACCCAAAACATTGACTCTGATTTCTCTACACAGATGCTGCCAAACCTGCTGAATCTTCCCAGCAATTTCTGTTTTGCATTTATTTTTGGTTCTGATTTTTGCATCTGCAGTTTGTTCATTTTTTTCTATAAATTGCAAGATTTGGTAAATTGAAAGATATTAAAATTAGTTCATGTGAGTTTCAACTTTCAAGAGGCCAGTGTCCAATAAAAGTTTCCTAAATGAGTTGGGCCTTGTTTTCCTTTGAGCACATATATTCTAAGTGTCTTTCCAGCGAGCAACTAGGAGACAGAGATGAAGGATCTGAGGCAGTCTGCCAATTCACCTTGGAGTCCTGTTCTTCCTCTGAGTGTCAAACAGCAAAATGATCTTGACTCCCAGAATTGTATACTTTAGTAATCCAAATAGCTCAGACTTCAGCAGTGTGACAAAGACAGCCATTTGCAGTGCTGATGGCCCAGCTCACTGGGAAAGCTGGGAATTAATTAAGTCATAGAATGTATAGCTTTACCTCCTCCATCAGAGATTCCATTCCGAGGTGATGAGGCAACTGTAACAGCAATAGCAGGTATTTTACCTTCATGGTTTCAATGTTTTTCTTTATCTAAAACTGACTGGCACATCTCCAAGTCTCTTACAGTCAGAAAGTGAAATAACCAATTGATCACATCCGGTGTACACATGAAATACAGACTCCTCAGAGGCTTGGTTTGATGGGTGTGAGGATGGTCGAGATTCTGTGTCAGTGTGAATTGAAGGCTGATATGCTACATTGACTGCAGTGGTTGCTTTTTCCAGCCTATTTCCACATTTCAGTATTCAACTCCACCCCTTCCAAAACAATCTGCAACTTGTTCTTCCATTTGAATGCTCTTTTCAATATTAAAACATCATGATGAAATTGATTTTCGGGTGGGTGTGATGGGGTTCTAATTTTGCACTTACGTCACTGAATTGCCTGCTCTATCTGTGGTCTGTGACCCCAAAATCACCTCCATCCTCTCTGCCCAACCATTCTTCATCTCCTCTGTTGTACTGCAATTCCTGTGCCTGCAGTGACCATTCAGCCTTCTACCAGTTTTGGTTGAGTCCCTTTGTGTGAACATGAATGTGCCCCCTGCTTCACCACACACACACACCTCCCCCCCACAACTGCTTCTCACTATCAAGATTCCTATGTCCCTTGTTGGTCTTGCACCCTCCCCATACCAAGGACAGAGTGACCATGGCTTGATGACTTGCCTTCACTGTTGCTCCCCACTTTGATGTTGTGCAGTTCCCTCTGATAAACCTTCAAATCTCACCCTGCCATCCCCAGTTGCTCCCAATCACTGTAACAGTTCCCTCAGTGACCCAATTCAATACTAATCCTCAGACTTCAGATGCCTGCAGACTTGATGCCAACATGGACTGACCCATAAAAATCCCTGTGGCTCTATTTCACCTTGCAGCGCTCTTCCAAACTGACTGACAGTGCCCTATCACTTGGACTGATTTTGCAAAACAGCCCTGAGTGACTGACACTCCCTCATTGGTTTAGTATAAGTATCCCGACTGACTGACTAGCAGTGCCTGGATTGGCGCACTTTGATCCCAGGACTGAGTATGGCCCAATGCCTTGACTACAACAGTGCTGATCCCCTGCATTGGACCCTCCACCAACAGCTCCACACTGACTGTAGCATATTCCCTTACTAGCAAAAGTCCATTGTCACCCCATTAAAAACACCACCCTTCCCCTTCCACATATCGCTGAGCTCTTCATACACTTTTGTGCTTTCGTTGCATAAGCTGATGGCACTTGTACTAGTGTAACATTGACGATCTCAATACCATATAGCTCCACATATCATCTTTAGAATTTGAATTTTATACAGGTGGCATGTGGATTTTGAAGGCATCAAATGGATGACTTGTCAGGATTTTTGGGACCATGATTATTTTCTAAACAGGTATGAGGGTTAGAATCTCTGTGCTGATAATGGGAATTTGCTGGCACTAGGATAGTTTTATAGATAAACAGAATAAATATTGAAATGTATTAGCTTTCTTTCAGTTTAGAACTATCAAGACTTTTGTTTTCTTAGGGGAAAAATCCATATCTCTGAAAAAATTTGAATTTCATTCGCAGAGATCCTGGTAGAAGTTGGATGCATAAACAGTTTCTTCTCAAGAATGGAGTTAGTTTAGAATTGTTAGGAAATAGGTTTCCTCATTGTAAGGATTTTAACTTGAAAGTTCCAGACCAGAATCCTGTAGGTATTATTCAAAGCTGAGAAAGTCTGTAATAAAATGAATAACTGCACATGTTGGAAATCTGAAATGGAAATCTGAAATGAAAATCTGAAATTGCTGGAGAAACGTAGCAGGTCTGGCAGCATTTGTAGAGAAAACAGAGTTAACAATTTGGATCTATTGTTCTGAAGAAGGGTCACTGAAATATTAACTCTGCTTTCTTTCTACAGATGCTGCCAGACCTGCTGCATTTCTCCAGCAATTTCAGTGTTTGGCTGAGAATGTTTAAGCTCACTTGTGGAAATACTCAAGGGAGAGGTATCAAACTCTCAACAACTGGGAATTGTGAGGAATAGCTAAGTGAAACCAATAGATGTAATAGAGAAGGGAAATCTCTTTCATGTTTGAATCCTGTGAAATGATAGTGTTGGGATATATGGTACTATATTTTTCCTTGTGTTTCAAAATCTTTCAAACCGTGTTATCTATATAAATAATTTTGTGTAAAGTACCTTTGTTTCATTGCTAAAGCAAAGTCTACATCATTGCATGTTTGTGTTTTAATGAGAGACCACTTTGTTAATTGAAAACAAAATAAGGTGTGATCTGTCAAGTTAGGTTTCAGCCCAGGATCTGACTTATACAGTAGTAACATCACCTGGAAAAACAGATGCTTCCTTTTCCTTCTGTGTAGATGTTTTCTGATCAGATGTTGGCTGATCCTATCTATTACCCCATTGCCTCTGAGTAAAAAGTTACTGCCAGAACTGCCCATAAACATGGAAGCTGAAACGTTGAGGCTGGTAGGTTGCCATTGCAGGTTCCTGGGAGACACCATGCCCAACGACTGCAGAGGCACCTGCTTCGGTTGTACTGATTTCATCTCTAGGGAAGAGAATGAAGATGGTGACACAACCATGAATTCTCCTGGACTTGGATATAAAACCATAAGACCACAAGGAAAAGGAACAGGACTAGGCCATTCGGTCCCTTGGACCTGCTCCAATATTCAACAGGATCATGACTGATCCAACATTCCTTATGACCACATTCCTGCATTTTTCACATCACCCTTGCTTCCATTACTGATCAATCTATCTATTACAGCCTTAAATATACACAAGAATGCTATCTCTACAGCTCTCTGTAGCAAGCAGGTCCGAAGACTCACAACCCTCTGAGAGAAGAAATTCCTCCTCATTTCCATCTTAAATTGGTGCCCCTTTATTCTGAGACTTTGCCATCTGATCATACACTCTCTCATGAGGGGAAACATCTTCTCAGCATTTACCCTGTTAAACCCCTTAGGGATTCTGTATGTTTCAATGAGATCACCTCTCATTCTTCTAAACTCTCGTGAGTAGAGTCTTAATCTGTTTAGCCTTTACTCATAAGACAATCCATCCATATTAGGAATCATCGTAGTAAGAGAATTCAAGTTAATACACATCCACTTGATGTTTGCTGTCAGGTTTTTGACATGTCGTGTTTCTCAATTGGAAAGGGGAAATAATATGGTGTGAGTTGGCTACTTAGAGTCATAGAGTGGCAACAGACCGTTTGGACCAATTAGTTCAGATTGACCATGTTTCCAAACTAAACTGGTCCCACTTGCCTAAGTTTGGCCCATATCCCTCCAAACCTTTTCTATTCCTGTACCTCTCCAGATTAATGGGATGAAAACACGCTTCTCATCGACTGGCTCATCATCTTAGTCAGAATTTAATCTACTATCTCTTAACACAGACAGTTTTGTTTGATGGTGAACATTGATGTTTTTGGACACACACCCCAATTTACATCATCATGCTCATTGTTATTCTTGCCACCTCAGGAAACACTATATTTCAAATAGTCCCTTAACTGACTTTGAAACAGTTTAGGATGTCCTGAGTAGTGAAAGATTCTATACTAATGCAAACTTTTCTTTTTGGAATTAAAGATAGAGAGATGGGGCATGAAAGGATGAAACAGAAATTTAAGATGGGGAATCTGTGTGACATGACTAATGGCGGTCATGTCAAATTTCAGTGAACTGTGCAGAGCCACAGAATGCCTTAATATGGCAATATAGGTTTTCAGAGCAGACAGAGAACAGTGCCAGACATGCAAGTGCATCAAGACTAAATACAGAATAAAATGTAGAATGAAACCAGTGAGAAACCAGTGACTTAATCAGTTGGTAGGTTTGGGGGGCAATATATTCATGTGTATGAAGGTGGATCAACACAGAATGATTGAATAGTGAAATAGGCTCAGTGGATTCCGCTACTGGTTAGATGTGTCATCTGGACAAAACCTACAAAAACAGATGTGGGAACTGGGAGCCCTGTGAGGGAAGGTTACCTCGTATATGACCTAAGAGGTCATTAATGTCTACACAACTATTTTCATATCCTGGGGGTACAATATGGTGATGATAGATGCTTTATAAAGACATGGAATGCTATTGGCTACATTATAAGGTAAAGATGTGCCATCAATCACAGAACCAAGCGGTACATTTTACTGACAAAACAAATTTATTTTCGTTCATTGGATCATTTACATTTCCTCATGGACCAAGGAGTTAATTGAAGGCATAACCTAGTGAATAATTTCCCAAGAAAGACAGCTGTGGATGTTGGAAGGTTGGCACAATGGTAGTGTCTCTACCTCTAGACCAAAAGAGCTCAGATTCAAGTCCCACCTGCAATTAAGGTGTGCTATAACATTTCTGAGCAGGTTGATTTTTAAAAAAAAACTGAACTGGCCTTCAAGAGGGATGTGTTTATCAATGTTTTTCTCTGGCACAGAGAATTAAAGCCTAAGTTCTAGCATAAAACTTCAGAGGTTAAATGAATTAATGTTGAAACATATCAGCTCAAGGAAACCAAAACTTGAAGCACCATCATTGGTTCGAAAAACCAATGATTGTCCTCCATCTGAAATGGTCATCTACAGGCTAATCCCAACGGATAGATGGGATAAAATGGCTTTTCTTTCACAACCTTTTTATTTGCTTAGATCTGAATTAAAACTCTGAATGTAGCAAATTAAAATACTAGGCAGAGTTTTCAATTAAGATGGCAACTCACTCAACCATTCAATGTCATACATTGTGTGTTTCCTTGCAATCTTGAATTTCAACTTATTTCATAGACATTAAATATGGCTTGCTTAAGAATCTGCAAACAGAGAAACATTTCAAGTTTTAGCATGAATTATGCCATGAAGATCCATTTAAAAAATTAGATAATGCAGAGCCAATCTCTGTGAAGTTATATTTGAATAAAAGCTTAATAAAAAACTGAAATTAGTGACTTTCTTTTCTGCTGTTCCTGAAATTCTGGTTGTAGTGTGGATAAATTCTGAAATAAGTTCATAGGGAGGAGATGTTTGAAAATTAAGAGCATGGCCAGTATTGTAAATGGAGATTCCTTTAAATAGAGGATTTAACAAAATCAGGGAGTCAGACAGGGACCATTGCCTTTGCA
This sequence comes from Rhincodon typus, assembly GCF_021869965.1. Taxonomy (NCBI): domain Eukaryota; kingdom Metazoa; phylum Chordata; class Chondrichthyes; order Orectolobiformes; family Rhincodontidae; genus Rhincodon; species Rhincodon typus. The sequence goes on along the minus strand of NC_063363.1, from coordinate 34,540,358 downwards.
GTCAACTAAAGAAAGCTTGAAATTTTGCAGGTTAGAGTGTTGGCACACTCGTGGATAATGTTAGACTGACCAGGATGAAAAACTGCAGTGATTCGCTGCATCGATACTTTAAACACTAAGCTAAAATCTGGAGACATAGGACCAATTCTGACCACTGTGATTGGTGGAATTTGTAGAGTAATGAGAACAGATATGATAGTTGGACAGTGATGTATGTCTTGATATAACAGCGACATTAGTTATGTGCAAAAATTTGTGAAGAAAGGATCAAACAGTCTGTATGTCTGAGAGATAGTTCCAGGGAGCTCCACTAGGCACAAGGCTTGCTGAAACTTATAACAGTCCAATAGCAGTCCCTCATGAGTAAGGGGAAATGATGACAGACTGCAGATTGCCCACAGAGTCAACAATAGCCATCGCTCCAAATTGCAGTACAAAGCCACAAATCTCATAGCAACACAATCCAGAATGAAATTTCAATTAATCCAATCTCAAATTGAAATCTCGTCTCAGTAGAAAACTATCACCGAGCTCTTGTAAAAATCCAGCTGGTTCGCGAATATCCTTCATGGAAGGAAATCTGCCATTCTTACCTGGTCTAGCCTACATGTGACTCCAGACCCATAGTGACTCTTAACGCTCGCTGAAATGGCACAGCAAGTGCCTCATTTTATGGGCAATTAGGGATGAGCAATAAATCATTGACAGCAAAACCGAAATCCCATGAAAGAGTGAAAGAAAGACAGCAGCTAGCACCTTTTTTCAGAAGGTTACCACAAAATCTCAACATTGAAACTGACTTCAATTAATATCCAGTCCCTTCGAAAGCTATTGCTTATCTGAACACAGTATTGTAGGAAACCACCTCTCACTTCATTCAGAAAGAAGATTGTAACCACTTAATATAATTGATTTGAGCAGAACAGGTTCTTGTCTATTCTGGGTGTCAGGCTTTAAAGTTGTCATCAGATACGGTAAAGAATACTTTTACTATGAATTGAATAATGTTGCGGACTACAGAAAGTGTAACCTTACCATTGCCTTGGGTGACAGTGGCCAGTGTGACTAATGACCCTTCCTTAACTAGTGAATTATTTCTTCAAGAGTCTTGACGTGCTGCCAGGAATTTGAAAGGAATGTTTTCGAAAAAAACGACTGGATCTATTTAAAACAAACTAGTCTCTCTGGAGAGGACAATTTGTCACACTTTTAATGAGGCTTAGTTTATGAAAACAGAAAAATGAATCACGCAGTATAATTTAAATGAAATCTTCACCCTTATGACTGGAAAATGCAGTTAGCCATGTGAGGCACACAGGACCAACAAGGAGAACATCACCCCAGGAGACCATAGAAAAGAGGTTTGTTTGATGCCCTAGTCTGTTATTTATAGTATGATTTCACCCATGGCAGGATTAATTTGCATCGAGCATTGGCCTTGCTTTGGTTTCTGTTTATCTGTGTTGATGGACAGACACTGGAGGTCATTCTCAGCTCACCCTCAGATAAGGCAGTTGGACTTAACATTTTTAAATTTTCAAGGGAATTTGCAAAGTAGAGTCAGGGAATCTCAGCATCATGATGAAGAATGCAAATAGCACAGATACAAGCAGAAATGAATAGCTTGGTATAAGGAGAAAGCTTTTCACACAAAATTGTGGAATAACTTTGTGGAAGGACATTGAAGCAAACAGAATGAGGCAATTTGGTGCACATCTGGAAAGAAATGTGATTGTGGAAGCTTAAAGAAGTGGTAAATTGAAGAAAAAACCCAGGAAAATACTTTCCAAACCTTTATTAACCTCATACAATCCAATCCTTGTAATGTTCAAAAATCCTCAATTACATACCTGCTACATTTGTGCTTTTCTGAAGTCATTATTCCTGACTGTTGAAAATTAATCTTCACAAGTAATTCCAAAGAAAAATCCTTTGGACTTCTGGGGGTCAAAACTGGACCCAGTAATCAACAGATAACTGTATCAGAAAGTGAGAGTGGAATAATGGCTCGGATACAAGGTCAGCTTAATTCTTCATGTTGTGCAATCTTTATGTCCATCAGGTCAGGGCCTCATTTAAAAAAACAAGTGAATACGTCAAATCTAGCTTAAACCCCACACTGCCCATAGACCAGACATTTTTAAAATTTCCCATGCATCAATTTTCACTGAAAAAAATAAAAGAAGCAAATTACCAAGACAATTCAGCTAGGTACTGCATTGGATAGTGTGGCTCCAAACCAGTCACCCACTTCATGCACCACTTTATCCCATACTCCAAGTAATCCTTAATCCCATGCAACACAAACTGACCAAATAGCCCCGTAGTGCTCATCTGAAATCTGGCATAGCCTCGGTCAAGTGAGTACCAAATGTGAGGTTCACAACAACAGGTATTGCTGGAGATACCCAGTAGGTCTGGCAGCCTCTGGGGAAAGAAAGCAAAGTTAACAAGCAAAGATATTAAGAGATATAGGCCAAATGCAGGTAGATGGAGTTAGGCCATAGATCAGCCATGATCTCATTGAATGACAGAACAGGTTCAAGGGGTGAATGGCCTATTGAAATGTTTCTTTGTTAAAATTTTGAGCACAGTGACCTTTTTAAGATTTTCTGGACTCGAAACATTAACTCAGTTTTCTCTCCACAGATGCTGCTAGACCAGCTGAGTAACTCCAGCAATTTCTGTTTTTCATAGAATCATAGAATCCCTATAGCATGGAAACAGGGCTATGGGCGTTTCAAGTCCACGCCGACCCTCTGAAGAATATCCCACCCAGACCCCGTCTCCTACGTTATCCTTGTAACCCGACATTACTAATGGCTAATCCAGCTAGCCTGTACATCCCTGGACACTATGGGCAATGTAGCATGGCCAATCCACCCTAACCTGGGAGGAAACCAGAGCACCCAGAGGCAGTCACCTGAGGATGGAATCAAACCTGGGTTCCTGGCACTATGAGGCAGTAGTGCTAACTACTGAGCCACCGTGCTGCCCCACTTTTTTGTGTATTTCAGATCTACAGCATTTACAGTTCTTTGTTTTATTATATTACTGAATTTGAGATACTGTGTCTGTGTTTCTGATAATGGAACAGCAGCTCACTACCAAGCTATATGTTACGTTTTGTTATTGTATCCTCTTACAAAGAGACTTGTTCTTAAGCTATACCACCCTGACTCAGGAGCAAGAATGGCACTAACTTAGATGATCAGAGCTTAATGAATAACTTGGAGTCCTTATGTTCTTTTGCACAATAGAGCATCAGTTATGGGGAAGGCAACATACTCTACTATAGGCATGACATGTCTTAACTTAGGACATGAAACTAGCCTGGAAGCAGTAAGAGGTAAGCCTTTAGTTTCTCAGCAAATTTATTATGGATGAAACATTTTCATCATACATGTCAAAGAGGCAAGATATTTTGCCTGAATATTAAAATGTGTAAGCATGAGTCCTTTGCCCACTTGAGATCACCCAGATTGAAACTGCCAAAGTTTCTAATATTTTTATGTTTATATTCGTCAGGCTAATTGCTTTTTAAATGTCACTGACAAGGCCAGCATTTACTGCTCATCCCTAAAATGTCCTTCAAAAGGCGGAGGTGAGCTACCTTCTTGAACCATTTGTTACAGGGACATCCAACAGTGCTCTTCGTAGAGAGGGAATTCTAGTATTTTGACTCCACGACAGTAAAGGAGCAATGGTTTAGCTCCAAGTCAGGATTATCTGTAGTCATTGGTGGTCTTTCTAAGCAACTGCTACCTTTGTCTTTCTAGGTGATAAAGGTCATGGGTTTAGCCAGTTCTGGGAATGCACCAGTGTTGGTTGCAGCAATGCATCTGACAACAAGTACACATGGTGCATTGGTGGTAAAGAGAGCAAATGTTTAAGGTTTAGGATGCAATGCCAATGAAGCAGCTGCTTTGTCCTGGATGGTGCTGAGCTTCTTGAGTATTGCTGGAGCTGCACAAATCTAGGCTAGTGGAGAATATTCCATCATTGATGATTGACAGGCTTTGGGGAGTCAGCAGGTGAATTACTAATTACAGTATTCCTAGGCTCTGACATGCTGTTGTAGCCACAATCCAGTTCAATAAGGCTAGTCCAGGTCAGTTTCTGATCAATATAAGACCCAGGGTGTAGATCGTGGGGAATTCATTGATGGCAATACCATTAAATCTCAAGAGCTGGTGGTTAGACTCTGTCTTTGTGGAGATAGTTATTGCTTAACATGTGGGATGTGAATGTTCCTAGCCACTTATCAGACAATGCTTATATATTAGCCTTGCTGCATACGGGCATAGACTGCTTCAGTATCTGAGGAATCATGAATGGTGCTGAACATTGTGCAATCGCTATTGATCGTCCCCACGATTGATCATATGAAGGATGGAGGGTCATATATGAAGAGGTTGGGCCTATGACACTACCCTGAGGAACTCCTGCGAAAATGACCTGGAGCTGAGATGAATGACTGCTAACAACCCCAACTATCTCTCTTTGTGCCAGGCATGACTCCTTCAAATGGAGAGATTCCCCTGATTCCCATTAATGTCAGTTTCCTTCATGCTTTTTAATATGATTTTCTGCTTGGTCCTCACTTGAAGTCAAGGATTGTCACTCAGACTTGGCCTAGAAAGTTCAGTTCTTTTGTCCAAGTTTGGGTCAAGGCTGTACTGTAGTCAGGAGTATAATGGACATGGGAGAAACCCAGATTGAGCATCAGTGAGTCAGTTTTTTTGCTGTGTAAATGTCAGTTGACAGAACTGTTGCTGTCACTTTTTTGCTGATTGAGAGAAGGGTAATAACATGGTAATGAGCAAAGTTTTTTCATTTTTTCTTTGTGGATGGAACATAACTGGAAAAATTTTAACGTTGTCCGGAAGTGCCAGTATCACAACTGCACTGCGACAGCTTGACTAAGGACACAGCTGGTTCTGGAGTTCAGCTCTTTGGTAAAATTGCAAGAGTGTTGTTAAGGCCTCTAGCCTTTACTATAACCAGCATCTGCCACTATTTTTTAAATCTTGAATTGAATTGTCTGAAGTTTGAATTGTCCACTGTGATGATGGGAAGCTCAGCTGGAAGCTGAGATGGATCATCTACTTGGTACCTTTAGCTCAAGATATTGGAAATACTAAAACCTTATCTTTTGCACTGAAATGTTGAGATAAGGATAGGGACAATGAGTTGGACTCAGAATCATCGATGTGTCACAGTTCAGAAGGAAGTCATTCAGTTCATTGTACCTACACCAGCTCGTTAAATTGAGCATGATTACCTCTTGCTAATCTTCTGCCTTTCCCCATACCTTTGAATAATATCTTTATCCAAATAGTTATCCAATATCCTCTTGAACTGAACCTTCTGACATACTTCCAGGTATTTTATCCTTTAGCTACTCACAGAGTGTACATTATTTTGCTCACTTCATCCTTGAAATTACAGGCTACTTTAGCTTTGAGATGTGTGATTTAGTTGGGACTGGAGTATTCATCAGGCAGATTCCCTCTCAGGTTTGATGCAGCTCCCTTGTCAGACATCAGGGCTGATCTTTACAGGGTGATATAGTCACCAATCAGATGGTTGGCATCGGTAACCAGGCAATGGGGTTGGCAGATATGATCCTGCACACCTATAATGCAGATACTGCCCGGGTTGTGATAATGGAGGAGGAAACTCAGTCATCAGTAGAATTTAAAATTAATAAGGATGAGGTATTGGATAGGCTATCAGTACTTGTTGATGCATTGATACAGTACATGGCTGGAAGGGGTGCATCGGGGATATTGAGGAAGTGAGAATGGAAGCTGCAGAGGCACTGGCAATAGCCCTCTAATCTTCTCTGGCTTCAGGGATAGTGCCAGAGGATTGGAGAATTGCAAACATTGTGCCCAAAGAGGGTCGATGAGCATAATGCTGTTGATGTCTTCCACATGGACTTCAAAAAGGCATTTGGTACAGTGTTATGCAACGGACTTGTGAAAAAAGTTATTGATCATGGAATAAACAGGACTGTAGCAATTGGTTACAAAATTTGCTCAGTGATAGGCAACAGAGAGTAATGGTCAATGGATATTTTTCAGGTTAGAAAAATGCTTGAAGTGTAATTCCCCAGGTGTTGTCTTTGGAACCATTATGTTTTCTGATTATTTCTAGACAATCTAGGTCTGGTTGTGCAGGAGACAATTTCAGAGTTTGCAGTTGACACAAATATTGGGAGAATTGTCAACAATTAAGAGGATAATGTGGAACTGCAGAGAGACATTGGCAGGTTGATTGACTGGGCAGATGCATGGCAGATGGATTTAAATGTGGTGAAATGTGAGGTGATGCACAAAAAACGCAAAGAGGCAGTATAAAATAAAAGGTGTGTGCAGGATGAGAGAGACCTGGCTGTATTTGTACTTACTTTAATAACGGTGGCAGGACTTGTGTAGAAAACTGATAATAAAGCACATAGAAATCTAGATTTCAAAAAAAAGGTAAGAATGTAAGAGCAAATAGGTTATGCTGCAGCTTTATAGGGCATTGGTTAGACCTCAGGTAGAAGGTTGTGTATATTTCTGGATGACATTTTATAGGTAGGATGTGAACACATTGGCCAGAGAAGAGAAGAGTTTTGAGAAAGGCACCAGGATGAGAAGCTTCAATTATGAGGATTGATTGGAGAAGTTGAGAATGTTTTCCTTGGAGAAGGAAAGACTAAGAGGAGATTTGGGAGAGAATTTGAAATCATAAGGGAGTGGATAGGGAAGAAACTGTTCTCACCAGTTTTCAAATCAAGAGGCAGAGTGCATTTTCTTGTAAAAGAAGGAAATGTAAGGTGAGAAAACATTTTCACGCAGTGAGTAGTCATGGTATGGAATGCACTGCCAGGAAATGTGATGGAGGCAGGTTCAATTGAGGCGTTCAAGAGGGAATTGGATGATTACATAAATAAAAATAACGAGCAGGGTTATGTTGAAAAGATAAATCGGCACAGTAAAATTCCCAGACAGACAGCATAGACATGATGGGCCAAATGGCCTCCTTCTACAGGTTGTTACTTCTGTGATTCTATGACTCTTTGTGGCACTCTGACGATAAATGTGAACATTAGCTTTTGACATTCCATGTTAGCATTGCTGATGTACTAACAATGTCATGGAGATCTAGAGAGACACGGGGTGAGTGAGCATGGACGTGCATGATTAATGCTAACATTTCAGACAGAGAGATTGATTTTTAACATAGATTTTTATCTGACAATGAGCTGTGTAGATGTCTCTTTATTGTCATTTAGTTTAGATACGCAAAGAGGCCACACCAGTTTTGAAGGGGGGAACAAATTAAATCCATTAGTGCCATTATCTCATTGATTTTCATTGAGCTAATGGGGCTGAAAAAGTTAGCAGAAGTACCATATAGAATATGGTCTCATTGGTCTTTGGTACATTTAGGTTGATATGGAGCAGCTGGAAGCTAATTCTTTTTGACTTCATACTAATTTTATGGGAATATTCGCTCAGTGTAAATTTACACTGGAAGATTACAGACTCCTTCATAGGAACACATCTGATGCAAACTCTGGGCAAAATGGAAAATCAATCTCATTGAACAGGCTTGAATTCCTATGTCATGGCAGAGAGCTCTAAACCTGCAGTAGCAGTGTAGATGACTCTACCTCAAAAGCCCATCCCCGTGGAATGCACTGTTTTCCAATATACATGCTTTTGCATTGTGAGCATTTTGAATAGATTTCTCTCTGCTACTTATCACGCAGAAATCACAAACACTCCAGTGATTCACCCAAGTTGGCAACCATCCTTAATGGGCTTGCACAGCATGGTTTATAGATACAGAGAGGAGAAAGAACTCAAAAAAGTTGTGGGGAGGATTGAAGAAACAAATATCGATTTCCAAAGGGAAGTTAAATTCTCATTTCTCATACGTTAAGAAGGGAATTTTAACTAAAATGAAGACTTTTGGGAATATTCAGGAGATTTGGAAGAAGGCTGAAGATGTCCATTTTCTTAAGCATCAAGTTTTAGGGTGATTATTGAGCCAGTCTCATACAGAAAAGTTAAGGTGCTTTGCAATTACAGACTCTTCAACATTGCTGATCCCAAACACCAGCAAGCAGTTGGGACAATGAATATTTAGTCATTTGTTTGTGCAGAGCATGAGTATTGCTGAAAAAGAGAACACATTTTGTAGAAGCTTTTCATCTTGCACTCAATCAACCTTCCTGTTTGAAAATTTAAACAATGTGAGGCAGTTAACTGTCAATCAATATTAATGTGTGCATCCTCCAAGCAACACCTTTACTAGCCAGTCTCCTTGCTGACAAATCAGCCCTCTCCCCTCATACCGTCAGTATTCTTGTGAAAGGTCCTGATGATTGCAAAGTGAGAAACTTTGTCAAAATGTGTCTGTTCTCAGTAATATAATGGACATTGTTAACCTTCCATTGCCTCTGCACCTGACAAAAGTGAATAATATGAATGACTGCAACTGAAAAACCAAAAGCACCACATGAGGAGCAGCTATTGGCAGCCTAAAAGTGGCACAAGACAAACGGTTCAATTTTCTGTGATCAATTAGAAAGCAAAATCTAATGATCATTTGGTTCTGATACAGCTTAGCAACTGGCCACCATCTGACTGGGATTTTCAAAGAGTCTATTAATACTTTCTTAAAATAAAAAGAAACAGCATCTGAGAATAAGAGGACAGCACTGCATTGTCTAAAATTTGATACATTTTTAATTATTCACAGACTAAATCTTATTGATTTTCCAACCTGCAGAATTAGTTGTTCTTGATAAAATACTTAAGCTGTGCTGAAAGCTATCGTTCAATTACTGTTGAAGGGTTTTTTTTAGCTTAAATGAGATTCCTGGACACTTAAAATTTTACCTATAACATATACTAATTTTTTGTTAGTGTCTAAAGAAATCTTAATGGTTTTTTGAAGAGTGACAACGGAGAAAAAAAGGGAATGAAGATAATTGGGGAACAGGAGAAGACTGAGCTTCACAATTTCAATATCCTATTCAGATTTAGGCTCACATTTCTCCAAATCTGAAGGTCCTGTCATATCAATATTTCATGTGAGACAAGATCAATGCACTGCAACTTCAAGTCACCAGATTCATGGCCCTTGGATATGGGGCAGCATAGTCTACCAGTTTAATTCTCCATTAAACAGTGAATACTGAAATACCTTGACAAATATTTCATTTATGTCACCACTTTGGGATGCCCTGTGGTCACAATAGGAGCAATATGAATTCTAGCTCTTCCTGTTAGTTATGCAGTATGGCCAAAGTGTTGCATGTCAGGAATAGGGAAGAAAGCTAGAAACCTTGCCCACTTTGATTGCAATCTCTTGGTATCGGCTTCCAGATCAGAACAGAGTCCAGGAATTGCTGAGATTTTTCCATCAATGGCTTCTGAAAGATGGAGACTGACAAATGGAGGTCTCCTCTAATCAGGGCTGGGTATATTTTTGGCATTAGAGTCATAGAGTTATACAGCAAGGTAACAGACCCTTTATTCCAACTTATTCACGCCAACTATTCTTCAGTTTGTTCACAGAACGAAAGCACGCTATCAAGGCGTTAGCATTAGTTGATCATCCATAATTGCACTTGAGAAAGTAGTGGTGAGCTAGCTTTTTGAACTTCTATAATCCTCAGGGTTGAGAGACACCTACAGTGCTGTTAAGGAGGGTGTTCCAGGACCTTGCTCCAAGGACAGTGACGGAATAATGATGTAGTTCCAAGTCAGACTGGTGTTTGGCTTGAAGGAGAACTTTCAACTGGTTGCATTCTCATTTATCCATTGCACCTCTTATTTTAGGCAGGAGAGGTCACCAAGCCTCCATCGACAATACATTTAAACTTGTGTGACTCTTTCCCTGACGACATTGTGGGTCTTCCTACAGCACATGGATTGCAGCAGTACTGGAATGCAGCTCACCACCACCTTCTCAAGGACATGTAGGGATGGGCAATGAATACCAGCTTCGTCAGTAATGCCAACATCTCAGGATTGTACTGAAAAGGTTGTGGTTTTGGAAAGGTCTGTTTACCTTATGATACCTTTCACTGCATATGCAAAAATTCAGACAGGTTGAAGGTCTTGTTTCTTCTTGAATGCTGCATGATTGAACATTCAGGGATGGCTCCTGTTTGTAATTGAATTATAAATTGTTGTAGGCAAACAAAAGCTTGAGTGATTCAATCCTTTCGTAGATGCCTGATCAGTCAATTGTTAATATTACTCTTGTAATGTCTGTGCCTGTATTGAGCTGATATCACCTTTTGTTCATACATTGTTTTCTGTTTGAGTAAACCACCCAGGGCCAAGTAATCTACCAAATCATCACCTGCTCAACCAGAGACTTTTCTCATTGGCCAGTTACGCCAAAACCTTGTAGCTGATTTTCAGAGGTTTGTTTCATGGACTGATACATTTAAAACTCTGACCCATCATCTTAGTAAGACTTAAAATAGGCAGAATTATAGGTAAGTAATAAAACCCTGTAATTGTTAAACCATTCCTCCTTATCAATTGGGACTATATTGGACTCTATGCCTGGATAAAGTGTGTGAAGTATTGCATGGTCCCCTTTCTGTGGGTCTCAGTGCAAATTACCCACTCATCAACAACCTGAACAGGACCCTTGTGCCAGAGAACTGAAGTCGTGGCAAAGTCAGTGGATTTTTGGGTGGAAGCTTTCATTTTCATCAGGTATCTAGCTTACTTACCACTCCCCTCATTTACCAGTTGGGTGGGCTGCCTGTTATTTCTTGTGCCTGGAGGTCAGGTAAATGTATCCCAGTGGGAATAGACCCTTAATTAGTCAATAAATAGCCAATAAATAACTTCACCACTGAATAGTCTCACTTAGTGGCAGGACAGGAAGGTGGACCTTGGGACTTGCCCCCTCACCCGCCCAAAGAGAATGCAAGTAGAGGTGGGTAGATAGATGGTGGGGCTCTAGGACACTACCACCCTGTTGAATTAATTTGTCTTCCAGCCTCCAGGCCCATTGCATCTTAAATTGTATGAAACAGCCTGCAGATCATGAAGCATCAGGAAAGAGATCTGAAAATTAGCATTTTGTGTGTGGAGACTTTGTCAAGACTGAAGGATGAATAGTTTCAAAAAGGAACAGATTGAACAAGATGGGAGGAGGAACACAGAGAGAATGCACACAGAATGACAATTAAACACACATAGAGATCCTCTCTCCCTCTCTCTCACACACACACAAGCTTACAAATGCATGCAAAAAAATGCACACAGAATCACAGACAGGCTTACACACACACAGACCCAAAAACAGTCAACAGACACACATATATACACACAGACCCACAGACAATGACTCACACACGTAATCAGAGGCCCACACAGAGTTACCACTGGACCCACGTTCGGAGTTTCACATGTAGTAATGTTTTTCTGTTATCTAAATGTAACACAAATGAGGCACATGGATTTAATTTACTTGAAGATCTCTGGCGAGTTTATTTATAGCTAAACTACCACAAACACCACGGAGTATTCCAGCTGTAGTCTGTGTCCAGGGTGCTACGACGCAAAGTGACTGTAACCCCTGGTTATGATGTCATCCAAGTACAGGCTCATTTGTATGTTGCATTTCTTAAAGGGACATCACCCCGAGAGCCTTAATACAATACAGTGCAGTTTGACACAGTCGCGATGATTATACACTTGGTGATTAGTTTGTTTTAATTCTTGGGATATTGTTCGCACTGGCAAGGCCAGCATTATTGCTTAGCTACAGTAAAGAAAGTGGCAATGAACATTCTTCTCGAATTGCTGCCCTCTGCATACACCCAGAAAGAGATTTCTGAACTGATAACAGTGAAGTGTGTGATTTTAGGGGAATTTGGAGCGAATAGTGGATACATGTTTATACTCTCCTTGCCCTTCTACGTGGTTGAGGTTTGGTGGTTGCCAGCAAAGATGTTTTGCCAAGTTGCTGCAGTCACTCTGTTAGATCATGTGGACAGATGTTCTGGTCAGGGAGGGTGAAAGTTCATATTAGACTCACACATTTACAAATAGGAGGAGATTGTAGGCAGTGCAGAAACACCTCTGGAAGCAGTATCCTGGGAATTTCCAATGCTGTCTTTGAACATTTGCCTGGAATGCTTTTGGAGTTGCTTTCATTTTACAGCCGTGATAGCGGAACAAGATGTTCCATGCACCACATCCACAATGTAGCATTGGATTAGATTCCTGAGTGCTGAATTATGAAGGCTAGTTGGAGGGATGTGAACATGCCTTTATGGATTAATCTGCTGCACTATTTCAGTCAATGCTGTTTTATTTTATCTGCACCAATCAATGTTGAAGACACATCAGTGTGGTCAAAAATGACCAGAGTGTAAGAAAAAGAGCAGTCACGCTTCTCGAAACACTTTTGATTTTTTTTTGCCAAATTGGGGACAGTAAAGTTTTCATTATTTTTACCCAGTGCCTTTTTCTGCAGGATTTTGGAAGCTTGCTGACTGGTTTATTAGCACAGCAAGGGATCAAACTTCGGTCACACACAAAGACAGCTCAGTTCGGCTGTTCTCACTCGAATATTTAATTTGGAAGCTGATTCCACTCTCTCCAGACATGTCCAATCCTTATCCGTAAAAATGTTTTAGCTGATATCATCAGAAAACAGCTTCTGATTCTGTCTTTTCTGATGAATCTAGATTAGTAAAATAAAACTCATATCTCCAGCTGCACTGCAGACTCCAGGGCAGACATTAAACTGTTACTAGAAGTGGAGACAATTGAGGCTTAATTTTCTACTCTTCTGAAAGTATGCCCTTTTAATGAGAGAACTTGTCACTGTAGAATTCCCCATCCAGTCAATTTCTGGCAAAGAATTTGAGATCCAGAAGATAAGTTGTAGCACAGACTAATCAATCTGCTGTTGTAGCAGAATACATTGTAGGCAGTCTTTCTATTTTTCCTGCATAACTTAGGGCCTTAGGAATTGACCAAGGTGGAATGCTATTTTATTCACCTTTGGGTTAGGAAGCCATCTTGATTAAGGGACTGGCTATGGCCGCACAAAGATTGCTGAGGCCTTTTATTACCAACTAAAATGGCTCCTGGGACTCATTTAAGACTTTGCAGGGCACTTTGTCAAGACATCATCCACATGGATACAAAATTGGCTTAATGGTAGGACACAAAAGGTAACGGCGCAGGGTTGATTTTTGGACTGGAGGCCTGTGACCAGTGGTGTGCCGCACAGATCAGCACTGGGTCAACTGCTTTCTGTTATTTATAAAAATGATTTGGATGTGAATACATGAAGCATGGTTAGCACGTTTGCAGATGACACAAAAATTAGTAGTGTAGTGGAGAGTGAAGAAGGTTATCTCAGAGTACAATGGGACCTTGATCAGATGGTCTGAGGAGTGGCAGATGGAGTTTAATTTAGATAAATGTGAGGTGCTGCATTTTGGTAAGGCAAATCGGGACAGGAGTTATACAGTTAATGGTAGGACCCTGGGGAGTGTTGCTGAACAAAGAGACCTTGGAGTGCAGGTGCACAGATCCTTAAAAGTTGAGTTGCAGGTCGAAAGGTAGATGAAGAAGGCATTTGGATTGCTTGCCTTTCTTGGTCAGTGCGTTGAGTATAGGAGTTGGGATGTCATATTGTGGTTGTACAGGACATTGGTTAGGCGACTTTCAGAATACTATGTTCAATTCTGGTCTCTCTGCTATAGGAAAGATGGTGTTAAATTTGAAAGGGTTCAGAAAAGATGTCCAACAATATTGCCAGGATGGGAAAGGTTGAATAGGCTGGGGCTTTGTTTCCTGGCGCATCGGAAGCTGTATGATGACCTTATAGATGTTTATGAAATCATGAGGAGTATGGATAGGGTGAATAGCCAAGGTCTTTTTCCCAGGGTAGAGGAGTCCAAAACTGGAGGGCATAGGTTTAAGATGAGAGGGGAAAGATTTAAAAGGGACCTAAGTGGCAACATTTTCATGGAGAAGTTGTTGTGTGTACTGAATGAGCTGACAGAGAAAGTGGTGGATGTTGGTACAATTACAACATTTAAAAGGCATCTGGATGCGTATATGAATAGGAAGGATTCAGAGGGATATGGGCTAAATGCTGGCAAATGGGACTAGATCAGTTTAGGATATCTGGTTGGACTGGACGAGTTGGACCAAAAGTCTGTTTCCGTGCTCTGCAGCTCTCGGACTCTATTTCTCTCAGGAATTCTTGAATGGCGACACGTAAAACGAGTGAGGTCTTTGTTCACTTACCTTACAGCATTTTCCGCTCTGTACATAGATTTGGGTGCTCACATTGATCCAGTAATGGTCATCTTAATTAACATCTGACGATGAACTATCCAGGTGTTTATTTTGGCATTTCTGGGTTCATTTCAGGAATGAGAACATTATTCTTTTTCAAATAATTCCTGAGATATTGCTGACAGGATGAGTGGTCAGAGTGGGTGACCCCAGAATGAGAGAGAAGGATGCAGTGTGCAAAGCTGGCCTGGTTGGCTGGTTGGGACTCCAGTGCTATTTCTAAACTTTGAAAATAAAATGTAGGACATGAAATAGCTCTAATATGCTGCCTTATAGTGTCAGGAACCTGGGCTTGATTACAGTCTTGGGCGACTGTGTGGAGCTTTCGCATTTTTCCTGTGCCTGTGTGAGTTTCTGCTGGGTGTTCCGGTTTCCTCCCAATGTCCAAAGATGGGCAGGTTAGGTGGATTGGCCATGCTAAATTGCCCATAGTGTCAAGGGATGTGCAGGCTAGGTGGATTGTCCATGGGGAATGTGGGATTATGAGCATAGGGTGAGGGAGTTTCTCTTTGGAGAATCAGTGCAGTCTCCTTGGGCTGAATGGCCTCGATGTGTACTGTGAAGATTGTATACCCATGCCAACCATGATGCCTCATACCTTATAATGGCCCCATAAGCCATAATATACTCCATGCCAACACATGCATCTTTGTTCAACTCTGAATTTTAATGGCAAAAATTTAGGCCTTAGTTTTGAAGTTTCAGAGAAGTGTCAGGAATGTCAAATTTTATAAACAGATATGTTTTATGCTGTCTGGTTAATTTCAAGATAGAATGGAGTTGTGAGTTGAAAGGGTAGAAAACTACCATTTTCACCTGGTTGACCTTATTGTGGTGTATAAAATCATGAGGGGCACAGATAGGATGAATGCATATTGTCTTTTTCCCAGAGATAGGAAATTGAAAGCTGGAGGGCATAGGCTTAAGGTGAGAGAGAAAAGATTTAAAAAGGACCTGAGGGGCAACTTCTTCACGCAGAGAGTGGTGCATATATGGAATGGGCTGCCGGAGAAAGTGGTTGAGGCAGGTACAATAACAACATTTAAAAAAAACATTTGGATAGCTCCATGGACGGGAAGGGTTTAGAAGGATACAGACCAAATGCAGGCAATTGGAACTAGCTGAGTGGGCATCATGATCAGCATGGACCAGTTTGGGCCGAAGGGCCTGTTTCCATGCTGTATTACTCTATGGCTCTACTCTATGACAAGGCCTATGTGATTCATGGTATTATGGAGATGGCCTTTGAAATGTCTAAGAGACAAGAGGAAGTTGTTATAGGTTCAAGTCACAGGGTTTCCTAACAATACCACTATATCTCACACATGTGATCATTTTACCAGAAATAGAGAGAGAGATAGTACAGTGATATATTCATGTACAGAATACCCTCCATCATGTTGTATGGCACTATCACCATGGTAAATGGGACAGACTTCAAACAGGTCTAGTAACTCAAGACTAGGCATCCATGAGACACTGTGGCCATCACAGCAGAAGAACAGTACTCTAGCACAATCTATAACTGCATAGCCTAGTATATCACTCACTTAACCATTATCATCAAGCCAGAGGATCAACCCTGGTTCAATGGACAGTGGATTAGGGGATATGCCAGGAGCAGCACCAGACATACCTAAAACTGAGGTGTCAACCTGGTGAAGCTATCAAAGAGGACTCCTCACGTGCCAAACAACATAAGCAGCAAGTGATAGACAGAGCTAAACAATTTCATGACCAACGGATCAGGTCTAAGCTCTGCAGTCCTGCCACATCCAGTTGTGAATGGTGATGGACGATTAAACAACTCACAGGAGGACGAGGCTCCACAAATATCCCCATCCTCAATGATGGAAGAGCCCAACACATCGGTGCAAAAGATAAGGTTGAAGCATTTGGAGCAATCTTCAGCCAGAAGTGCTGAGTGGATGATCCATCTCGGCTTCTTTCAGTGGTTGCCAGCATCAGAGATTCTAGTCTTCTGCCAATTCTATTTAGCCCACATGATCATAGAATCCCTATATGGTAGAAAAAGGCCATTTGGCCCATTAAGTCTGTACTGACTCTTGGAAGAGCACCTCACCCACATCCACAGGCATTTATCCAAGGATGGAACTGACCCTGGTCCCTGGATCTATGAGGCAGCAGTACTAACTACTGAGTCACCATTGCTTGTTAAAGGCCCTGGATACTGAAAAGGCTATGGGCCCTAACAATGTCCTGGAAATAGTACTGAAGACTTGTGCTCCAGCAAAAGCCTCCCCTAGCCAAGTTCTTCCAGTACAGTTACCACTGGCATCTACCCAGCAGTGTGGAAAATTGCCAAGATATGCCCTGTATACACAAAGCAAGACAAATCCAACCCGGCCAATTATCGCATCATCAGTGTTCCCTCGATCAAGTGATGGAAAGTGTCAGTAACAGTGCTATCAAGCAGCAACTGCTCAGCAATAACCTGCTCAGTGACACCCAGTTTGGGTTCCACCAGGGCCACTCAGCTCTTGACCTCATTCTATCCTTGGTTCAAACGGGTGAGAGTGACAGCCCTTGATAGCAAGGCTGCATTCGACTGAGTGTGGCATCAAGGAGCCCTAACAAAACTTTAATCCAATGACATCAGCGGGCAAACTCTCTGGTGGTTAGAGTCATACCTGGCACACAGGAAGATGGTTGTGGTTATTGGAGGTCAGCCACCTCGGCTCTAGGACATCTCTTCAGGAGCTCCTCAGGCTAGTGTCCCTTCCCAACCATCTTCAGCTGCTTCATCATAAGCTTCCTCCATCATAAGGTCAGAAGTGGGGATGTTCGTTGATGATTACAAAAGTTTAGCAACATTCGTGACTCCTCAGATACTGAAGCAGCCCATATTAAAATGAAAAAGACGAGTGCAATATCCAGGGAGTTCAAAAGCAGCACCATTTGTGTTTCAGTTACTGCACCTTGGATGCTGTCTCCATAAACCATGTCTAAAAGCTGAAGCCTGAAAACCACACTGTTTAGGTCTCTGGTAATCATCAGCTGTTACCTGCCAGTAAATCCACTCAGAGCCTGCATCGTATCACTGTAAACGTCATTTCATTTTACAATAACAGAGAGCAGCTGGGTTCTAACTGTGAAATAGCATGTGTAAAAGAGAAACGAATCTTTAAAATGTTACAGTAAGATTTCTGCATTTTGTCTTGGACACCACAAAGAAATAACGTGTTGAAAGATGGATCTGTTGTGGAGGTAAAGCAGGTCTGTCAATCAATGTGTTCAGTGATGTGCTGACAGCACAGGTGTACGTACAGTGGCAGTGAACTTCAACAATCACAAATCTGAATCCTGGGGCATCACTGTGGCTGTGTGGAGTGCATAGCTTCACAGATTTGGGATTTATTGTGTGTGAGTTCTGATGGACAATGCAACCAGCCCGTCTAAGGAAGTGGTTCTTGTATAATTTCACAGAGAACAGAGAGATGATGTTGAAGCCAACACACATCCCATTAAAGTCGATGGAAAATCAGATACCCAATTCAAACTTGCCTGTCCTCTAGCCCCATCCTATATTGACACTGACACATTCACAAGACAGAACATCACTCAAAGATACACACATTACAATGTTGCTCACTGACACACTCACTGCACTATCATTTACTGACAGACTCACTACACACAGTCACTCACTAACACAATCACTACACACAGACACTCACTGACACACTCACTATATACAGTAACTCACTGACACACTCACTAAACACAGACACTCACTGACACACTCACTACACACAGACACTCACTAACACAGTCACTATACACAGTCACTCAGTAACACACTCACTACACACTCTGACTCACCAACACACGCACTACACACAGTCACTCACTGACACACTCACTGACACACTCACTGCACACAGTCA
>NC_063363.1:34471504-34521590 GCF_021869965.1 Rhincodon typus | reverse complement strand
TTTGGTTTGGAGTCAGACTGGTTTTATTTCTAAAGAAGGAATTTATTAAATGCGGTTTGGACTGACTGTCTACAAATTGTGCACTTTTTGAACAAAATAAAATGTATCTGCAAATACAAATTCACTCTACAGATTCGTGTGTTTGTGTGTGTGTTTGAGAGACGGTGTGTGTGTGAGAGTGCGTGTGGGAGAGAGAGAGATAGTATGCGTGTGTGTGTGTGTGTGCGCGCGCGTGTGTGTGTGCGTGTGTGTGCATGTGCGTGTGTGTGCACGTGTGTGTGCGTGTGTGTGCATGTGTGTGTGTGTGTGTGTATGTGTGTGTATGTGAGAGTGTGAGAGTGTATATTGTGGTGGGGTCACCTGTAGTGTGACATGAACCCAAGATCCTGGTTGAGGCCATCCTCATGGGGACCGAACCTAGCTATCAGCCTCTGCTCGGTGACTCTGCATTGCAGTGTATCTCGAAGTCTGCCTTGAAGGACGTTTATCTGAAGATCCGAGGCCAAATGTCCTTGATCACTGATGTGTTCCCCATTTGGGAGGGACCATCCCTGTCTGGCGTTTGTTGCGTGGCGTCCTTTTATCTTTTGTTATAGTGTCTGCATGGTTTCATCAATGTACCACGCCTTGGGGCATCCTTGCCTGCAGCATATGAGATGGACAGTGTTGGCCGAGTAACATGAGTATCTGCCGTGTACGTGGTGGATGGTGTTCCTATGTGTGATGGTAGTATTTGTGTTGATGATCTGACATGTGTTGCAGAGGTTGCCATGGCAGGGTTGTGTGGTGTTGTGGTCGATGTTGTCCTAAAGGCTGGGTAGTTTGCCGCGAACAATGGGCTGTTTAAGGTTTGTGGTTGTTTGAAGGCAATAAGTGGGGAAGATCTTGGCGAGGTGCTCATCGCCATTGATAATGTTGAAGGCTGCAAAGAACATGACGTAATTTCTCCGGTCCCGGGAAGTACTGGATGACAAAGGGTACCCTATCAGACGTATCCCGTGTCTGTCTTCTGAGGAGGTCAATACATTTTTTCACTGTGGCATGTCGGAACTGGCAATCGATGAGTTGAGCATCATATCCTGTTCCAATTAAGGCATCCCTTCAACACCTTCAGGTGTCTGTCTCATTCCTCCTCATCCGAACAGATCCTGTGTATGTGTAGGGCTCAGCTGGGATCTTGTGTTCATGTCATACTACAGGTGATCCCACCACACTATACACTCTCTCCCACACACTCACACATATGCATACATACACACACACTCTCACACAGATCCTCTCTCACACATGCACCATCGCTCTCTCACACACACCTTCTCACACAGATCTTCTCTCACACACGCACCATCTCTCTCTCACACACATCCTCTCACACAAATCCTCTCATGCACACACACACACACACACACACACACACACACACAGTCTTTCTCCCACCCCAAACCCCTTCCCAACACACACACACATGCACACACACTGTCTCATACAGAGTCTCTTTCATTCACACACTCTCTCTGTCCCACACACTCACTCTTTCTCTCTCTCTCTCTCACACACACACACACACATGCACAGAGACATACACACACACAGAGACATACAAACACACACACACACACACACACACACACACACACACACAAACACACACGAATCTATGGAGTGAAGTTGTATTTGCAGATACATTCTATTTTGTTCAAAAAGCACACAATTTATAGACAGTCAGTCAGTTGTGTTTTATAAATTCCTACTTTAGAAATAAAACCAGACTGACTCCAAACGAAAACACAAACAAACTCTAAACAGGGCCTCACACTAAACACGCATTGCCTGACCTTAGATGCCACCTTTTCTTTACACTGGTAAAATTTTTCGTTCTCTCAAGACAGTGACTTGAAAGGAATTCAGGGATTTACATATACATTTTAATCAATTAAAACTTCTCACTGATTAAAGATTTAACAGCATCTTAGGCTTGTTTCATATATCCTCATCAGTGGTGTGACCCTTTGATCTTTTATTTATAAATTCTGTGTCTGATATCACCGCTCTCACTAACATCTGAAGAAGGAGTAAGACTCCAAAAGCTTGTGTTTTCAAATAAACCTATTGGACCATAACCTGGTGTTATGATTTCTGGCCTTATCCACTCCAGTCCAACACCGGCACCTCTACATCTTCTTTACAGTAAACACTGATTGGTCTTGAGAAGGTGGTGGTGAGCTGCTATTTTGAACTGATGCAATCCACATGCTGTAGGTTGACCCACAATGCTGTTAAGGGGGAAATTCCAGGATTCTGACCCAGCGATAGTGAAGGAACAATGATATACTTCAAAGTCAGTATTGTCAGTGGCTTGGAAGGGAACTTGCAGGTGGTGGTGTTCCCATATATCTATTGTCCTTGCCTTTCTAGATGGAAGTGGTCGTGGGTTTAGAAGGTGCTGTCTAATGATTTTTGGTTAGTTTCTGCAGTGCGTCTTGTAGATAGTATACATTGCTGCTACTGAGCATCAGTGGTGGAAGGAGTAAATGTTTGTGGATGTGGTATCAATCAAGTGGGCTGCTATATCCTGGGTGGTGTCAAGCTTCTTTAGTGTTGTTGGGGCTTCAGTCAGCCAGGCAAATGGGGGGTATTCCATCACACTCCTGACTTGTGCCTTGTCGATGGTGGATAGGTTTTGGGGAGTCAGGAAGTGAGTTACTCACAACAGTATTCCTAGTCTTTGGTCTGATCTTGTAACCACTGTGTTTATGTGGCGAGTCCAGTTGAGTTTCTGGCAATGGTAACCCTAAGGATGTTGCTAGTCAGTATTTAGTGATGGTAGTGTCATTGAATGTCAAGGACAATTGCTTGATTGTCTCTTATTTGAGATGGTCAGGGCCTGGCATTTGTGTGCAGGAATGTTACTTGCCACTTGACAGGCTGAGCTTGGATATTGTCCTCATTTTGCTGCATTTCAACATCGGTTGCTTCAGTATCTGAAGATCATCACTGAACATCCCCACTTCTGACCTTATGAGTGCTTTCCTACTTTCTTTATATTTCGCATGGACCTTGTCTGATTTTAACTTCCTAAACCTTACACAGGTTTCTTTTCTCCTTTTGACTACAATCACAACCTCCCTCGATATCCAAGGGTCCCTTACCTTGCCATCCTTGTCCTTCCTCCTTACTGGATCATGCCGGTCCTGAACTTTCCCCAGCAGGTCTTTAAACAGTTCCCAAATGTCAAATGTAGACTTGTCTGAAATAAGCTCCTTGCAATTAACACTCCCTAACTCCTGCCTAATACTGACATAATTTGCCCTCCCTCAATTTAGTACCTTGCTAAAAGGTCCTGACTTATTCGTACTCCTAATGACTTTAAAACTTAAGGAGTTATGATCACTGTTTTCAAAATGCTCTCCCACCCAAAGGTCAGTCACCTGGCCAGGCTCATTAGCCAATACAAAGTCCAGTATGGCCCCTCCTCTAGTTGGACCATCCACATTGTGTTTCAAGAAACCCTCTTGGATGCACTTAACAAATTCTGCCTCAACTACCCCTCTCGCTCTAAAGGAGTCCCAGTCAATATTCAGGAAGTTAAAGTCACTCACTATGATAACCCTACTGTTTTTGCATCTTTCCATAACCTGTCAACATATTTGCTCCTCAATATCTCAGTGGTTGTTTGGCCAGGGTTGGGGGGTGGTGGTGGTGGTGTGGCGCTCCAGTATGTCCTCTCTGAATGCAGATGCAACATTCTGCCTGATTAGTAATGCAACTCCTCCACCTCTTTTACCTTCCTCTCCATCTTGTCTAAAATAACTAGACACTGGAACATTGAGCAGCCAGTTCTGTCCCTCTTTAAATCAAGTCTCTGCAATGGTGACCATCATAGTCCCATGTACTGATCCAGGCTGTAAGCTCATCTGCTTTACCTATAATACTCTTGCCTTGAAAGAAACACACTTCAGCCCATTAGTCCCATTGTGTTCATTTACGTGTCACTGCCTGTCCTTCCTTTCAGACCTACTAGTCCTAGCATCTACCTTTCCCTTAATCCTTCCACTTGCTGACCTGCTGCTCTGTTCCTAGCCCCCTGTCACTCTAGTTTAAACCCTCACAAGTAGCACTAGTGGGCCTCCCTATTTGTTGTATCTTCTTCAATGAAAAGAGATGCAAAGTAATCATTTAACTTTTCTGTCATATCTTTGTTCCCCGAGGTAAATTCTCTTGACTGTGACTTTAATGGATCCACATTTGTCTTACCCAATGGCTCCTTTTTATCTTCCCATTGAAGATTTACGGTCCTTTTTCATGAGCTTTTGCTAGATTGCATTCATATTCTATTCTTCCTCTCTTTGTCAGTTTCTTGGTTTTCTTTGCTGCATTCTAAAAACTATCCCAATCCTCAGATTTATTACTATTTCTGACCACTTCATAAGGTTCTTTTTTAATCCTACGTAATCCTAAACTTCCTTTGGCAACCAGTTGGTTGACCTTCTTTGAGTTTTTACATCTTGAAGGCATATATGTATACCAGTTCCTTAAAGACGAACTATTACCTATGTACATTCATGCCTCTTAATGTACTTTCTTAGTCTACTGAGCCAATTTGTGTCTCAAGACTTCATAATTTCCGTTATTCAAATTAACACCCTTGTTTCAGATTGGACTATCTCACTTCCAAATGTAATTCTATCATATTGTGATATTGTGGTCACTCATGCTTTAGGATTCTTTTACAATAAAGTTATGAATCAATCCTTTTCATGATAGAATACTTGATTCAAAACAGCCTGTTCTCTAGTTGGGTCTTTAACAAGCTGCTCCGAAAAACCATACCGAAGATATTTGTCCTTCACAGCTTTAGAGCTCATTTGGTTTACCCAGTTTATATGTAGATTGAAGTCACCTATGACACATATGTTGCCCATCTCCTCATCAATACCATGTGCCACACTACTACTACTATGTAGTGGCTTACAAGTAACTCTGACTAATCTTTTCTGCTCTCTTATGTTTCTTGTTTCAATGCAAAAAGATCCTGCACATTATTCATTGGTTCTGAGATCCTCCCTTATCAATGTAATGATCCCATTGCAAATTATCAATGCATCTCCACCTTCATTTCCTCCTGTCTGTCCTTCCTAAATGTCAAACATCCTTGAAAATTCAGTTCCCGGTCCATCGTGCTGTTATGTTTCTATAAGGACTGTTAGATCATAACTGATCAGACCGTATGTCTGTTCGAACCTTCAGATCATCTATCTTGCTTAGAATGGTTCGTATATTCAGGTGCCCCTAAATTTGTCTTTTTGACATTATTCTGCATTTGAATCATACTTGATGATTGGATTTGTTCCTCCTGTGTCCTATGCTCACTGACACCATTTCTACTGTCTGTTACTAGCACAATTCCTTTTCAAATGTGTTACTCTTCATGTTCCTATCAAGTTAAAGGTAGATCTTCACAATAAACCAAGCCCTGGTCTGTTGGTATCACTAATGTTGCAATGTCACTTTGACAGCAACACAGGGAGATCCCACACTGTCTGATTCATAGAAATGTGGGGGATCCCACATTGTCTGAACCCAGATTTCACAGGGAGATCCCACTCTGTCTGAACCACAGCAACACAGGGAGATCCTGCACTGTCTGGCCCACAGTAACACAAGGAGATCCTGCACTATCTGATCCACAGTAACACAAGGAGATCCCACACTATCTGATCCACAGTAACACAAGGAGATTCAACACTATCTGATCCACAGTAGCACAGGTGTGTAAGATTGTGATGGGTTTAGATAAAGTAAACTGAAAAACAAATTCTAATTTGATAACATACAAAGACTCAGGACACTAAATTTTTGAAATTGCTACAAACTTTGAGACCTTTTTAATGTACTAATTTTCTGGAGTCTTCTCCTTCCAAGGGTGGTGGAAGCAGAGACAACGAATAATTTCAAAAGAAAATTGGATGAGAACTCGAGCAAATTAAACTTTCAAGACTATAGGCTTTGGAGCAGAGGAATGAGACTGTAAATTACCCTGGAGACATCTACCATGGACTCAATGGCCTGATTGTCCTTCTCTTACTTAATGAGTTTATTTGGATGGCCATGTTCAGGTTGAATGTCTGACAAAAAACCTGAATTTGTTTGCAAGATGACAGTGAGTTTAAAGGTGTCACTGATACTCATCTACTAACCACCTGGCAGCTCAGAGTGACAATTCTGGTTAAAAATGACAGCTTGCCCTCTACCCCATCATGCTTGGTACAAATTTTCTGCTTTAACAATGACACTCCCTCGACAGTATCAGCAATAAAACTTCATAAAGTAAATACTTTAATTGAGAAGACAATCTCTCTCTCTCTCCAAGGTATCTTGGAAACTATGATGCTTCAATGCGGAGGGTACCAAATTGTTCCAAAAGTCAATTTTCCCTTCAATTTTACACCTTCTCTTACTTTTCCTTTCTGTTGTTTTCTCTCTCTCTTTTTAAAATTAATTCTTTCTTCCTGTGTTTTTAATTCTCTATCTGTTTCAACTTATTCCCAGCCTCACAGATACCAGTCTTCAGTCAATTCAATTAACTCCACGCAATATCAAGAAACCGTTGGAAGCATTGGGTATTGCAAAGATTATGGATCCTGACGACATGTCTATATCATCTACAAGACAAGAATGTGATGGAATACTCCCCACTTGCCTGCATGGGTGCAGTTCCAACAACACTCAAGAAACTTGATACCATCTAGGCCAAAGCAGCCCGCTTGATTGGCTCCACATCCACAAACACCCACTGAGTTCACCACTGTCACTCAGTAGCAGCATTGTGTGCTACCTGCAGGATGCACTGCAGAAATTTACCAAAGATCCTGATAGCAACTTCCAAACCCATGATCTCTTCCATGGTCAAGGCCAGCAGATACATGGGAACACCATAACCTGCAAGTTCCCCTGCAAGCCTTTCACTATCTTGATTTGGAAATGTATCACAGTTTCTTGCAATCCTGCAATTCTCTTCCTGACAGCACAATGGGTCTACCTACAGCACATGGACTGCAGTGATTCAAGAAGAGAGCTCAACACCACCTTTTTAAGGACAACTAGGGATCGGCAATAAATGCTGGCCCAGCCAGTAACACCACATTCCATGAGTGAATACAAAAAATTGTCATGCTGTTCTCGTAAGACCTGAACTAATCTGAACTATTACTTTTACAAGGGTAAATAGACATGGGCAACAAATGTTGGCCCAGCGATAAATGTTGGCCCAGCGATAAACGTTGGCCCAGCAATAATGCCCATGTTCCATAAGGAATGTTAAAAAAATCAGACACCGTTTCCAGGTTTGCAATTCATGCAGCTAATTTAGTGGTTCTTGAATTGGGATCTGCAGTTTCTTCAGGATTGTGGAGAATGCAAACTAGTACGAAGAGGAAGGAATGGCTGCTGGAAGTGATCTACACAAACATATGAATTAGGAACAGAAATAGCGGCTACTTGTTTCCTTGAGTCTGCTCTGCCATTCAGACTGATCTAATTACTCCGCAATCTCATCTTCCCAAATAATCTTCTACCCCTTCTTTACCTTGAATCTACTTAAATGTATTACAAAGTTTAAAGATTATGCCTCTACAACCTTTTGAGGAAGAACATTTCAAAGACTCACGACCCTCTGAGACAAACGTTATTTCCCCATCTCTGTTTTAAATGGATGACCCATTATTTCAAAAGTGATTCCTAGCCCTAGATTCTCCTTTCCACATCTTCTCTGTCAAGATTCACTGGGATCCTAAATATTAAATAGTAGCGTCATACTCCAATGGATACAAACTTTATCTGTTCAACATTTCTCATTGGATAGCCATTAATTTCATGAGTCCATGTGATGAACTTTCTCTGTACAGCTTCCAGTCCATTAATTTTCTTCCTTAAATACTGTACTCCAGATGAGGTCCTAATTCCTGTGTCACACCACTCATTATATCTTGCCAAGCAGAAAATACTTGTGACTCCTTTCTGTTCCCTGCTAGCTAGCCAGTCTTCTGTTGTTTCAGTCTGTTACCCTTTATATCACGAGCTATTACTTTCTGCAGTAACCTTTGTTGTGGCACCTTATCAAATGCCTCCTGGATATCTAACCACAATATATCCTCGTGTTCCGCTTTAACCGCCACCCCTGTCACTTCCTCAAAGAATCATAATTAATTGGTTAGGCGTGTTGTTCCTTTCACAATACCATGTTGACTCTGCCTGACTACCTGGAACTTTTCTGCATGTCCTGCTATAATGTCTTCATAGCCAAGCAGTCAATGTACAGTAGTTGGAGTTGGATTTGTTGTTAGCCAGGAGGGGAATGTAACTACCACAGAGCAATTTGCAGAACTCAGTGCAACAGAACTGAGAGCTATTACATTGAGTGTCACCCTGACAGGATGTGTACCTCTTCTGTTTGTGAATAATATTTTACATGCAGATGTTACTATTATTTTAGCATGGGTTCTATGGTTCTTCATTCATGCTCAGGCCAGTCTAATAAGTTTCTTTTAAACACTGTTTATTCACATTACGTATATGATGGTAAGGAAATAGAGCTCACTGCTCTGAGTTACACCAGCTTCGGCCTTCTAGCAGAATACTGCCACATGCCTACTGAGGTCATAGTTACACCACAGCAGACTTCAGAGACTTGTCCACATTTTCCACATCTACAAATACCCATTATTTATAATTCTCTTATTCCAGATGCTTGCAGAAATCTTTTAGCCTGCTCCTGCCAGCACTTTGCAGTGTACTTACCCTCTGAAGAAGAGTCACTTATGGGAGTAGATGGGAAAGAATAGACTATGGGAAGATGGAGCATAGGAGTCAGATGGAATTGGTGATTCGGGAGTCTCTTTAGGGGAGAAATGGGCCTTTAAGGGAATGGTTCACAGAATTGTGGTTTCTCAGGATTATTACAGTGGAAATGGAGGCTATTCAGCCCATCATGTCTGCATTGGCTCTCTGAACGTCACTTGGTGTAATTCTCCTGACTTTTCCGATAACCCTAGATTTTTTTTGTGCTAAAGATCTCTCCCTTACTCTTCTAGCTCATATAAGACTGATGCACTGCAGCAGCTAGTAAGTCTTTCATTTCATAATGCTTTCTTTTCTCCACAAAATTACAGTTTAGTTCCAGTGTAGAAAGAGGCCACTGGCTCTCTGGAAAATCAATACACCTAGTCTCTGTCCCCAGCCTTTCCTCTGTTGTCCTGCACATTTTCTCACTCCGGATAATGACTTAAATCTCATTTGAAAGGCTCAATTAAAACTGCGTCGACCACACTATCTCAAGCAGCACCTGCTAGATCTTACCTGCTCACTGTGATAGAGGCAATTGTTTCTTTATGTTCAAGTTGATTCTTTTACCCTTGGATTCTTGAACAGTTTCCTTATTCTGTCCTGACCCTTCAGGACTCTATCACACCTCCTCTTATTTTTTTTTTCTTTTCCGTGGAGAACAGCCCCAACTTTGCCAAGTGTTCAACTCATCTGAAATTCCTCAGTTATGGGCATTCAGTAAATGTTTCCTATAAATGCTTCTGGGCCCCACATCCTTTCCTAGATAAAAGCAACTTGGTTTAGATATCCTTCTCCAGTTGAGGGTGAGCCAATATTTTATAAAATGTTCATCATAACTTCTTTATCGAGCCATAGAGATGTATAGCATGGAAACAGGCACTTTGGTCCAACTCATCCATGCTGACCAGATATCCCAAACTAATCTTGCCAGCATTTGACCGATATCCCTCTAAACCCTTCCTAATCACATACTCATCCAGATGCATTTTAAATGTTGTAATTATACCAGCCTCCACCACTTCCTCTGGTAGCTCATTCCACATACACCCCACCCTCCGTGTGAAAAGGTTGCTGGCTAGGTCCCTTTTAAATCTTTCCCTTCTCACTTTAAACCTATGCCCTCCAGTTTTGGACTCTCCTGTCCTGGGAAAAAGACTTTGGCTGTTTTTTTGTGTTCAGTGCCCCTATTTCTAAAGCCCAGAATCCCTGATGCTTTATTCATCACTTTCTCAATCTGGCTGCCACATTCAGGGAATTGTGGACCTGCTTTACAGGTATTTATCAGTATTTAGTAGTATTTATCTTCCTTGTACCTTACAGGGACAGGTTGGTTTTAATCCAACAGAACACCCAGAAATAACAACTGACGTTGAGCAACAGAAATGACATGTCTGGGGTGAAAGTGGGTTGTGGCCCGAAACAGTTAGCATGTTAATAAAAACTAATTTTCTTTAGGCCTTTGCCTGGTCTCTTTGGGCACCCATCATAAGATTGCTGTGGTCAGTTATCTCAGTCCTTGGACTGCTCTGTAGAAGTTCCTCAGGGTAGTGTCCTTCACCCGATCATCTTCAGTTGCTTCATCAGTGACCATCCCTCCAGCATAGGCTTAGAAGTGGGAATGTTCACTAATGATTTCAGTGCTCAGTGCCATTCATAACCCCTTAAATAAATGCATGCAGCGTGACCTGGTTAAAATTCAAACCTGGGTTGATGGTGACAAAGAACAAACGTGCCATGCAATGTCAGGCAAATGCCATCTTTCACAAGAGAGAATCTACCCCCTTGACCTTCACTGAGTCCACCACTGTCGGCATCTTGTTCACTATCATTAGTTAGAAACTGTACTGGTCTACTCAACTAATATTGTGAAGCAATTGCAGGTCAGAAATTGGAAATGCCGGAGTGCCTAACTCCCCTCCTGATCCTCCAAAGCCTGTCCTTTATGTACAAGGCACAAGTGTGGTGTGGTGGTGTCGAGACCGTGGTGGATTATTGCTCACTTACATGGATAAATGCAACTGCAACAACTTTCAGGAAACTCCGCCATTCAGAGAAAAAAGAACATCCAGTTGTTTGTCACATTATCAACTCCCACTCCCTCCATCACTGCACCATGTCTCCATTGTGTAACATCTTCAAGATGTACAGCTGCAATTTGCCAAAGCTTCTTTGAAAGTACCTTCCACACCTGCAACCTCTGTAGCCTCGGGCAGCAAGCATATGGGAACTGTCCAACATTTAAGTTCCCTTCCACATCTCACACAACCCTGATTTGGGATGTTATCACCATTCCTTTACTGTCACTGTGTCAAAATCATAGAATTCTTTCCTTAATAGCTCAAAGGGGGTACTGGACAGTGCAGACTGCAGTGCATTTTCTCTATCTCGAAAGTTAGACTAACTGAACTATTGTTCTTTTTTCTCTTGCTCCATCCTTGGTTAAGTAGTGGTGATTTCCAATCTGCCTCAGAACTTCTCAGAGTTCAAAACAGTGCAACCACTATCTCTGCAGTCACCTTTGTCAGCATCAGAGGATACAGGCCATCAGGTCAAAAGGATTTGCCTGCTCCTTGTTCCATTCTTTTCTTCAGTACTTTCTCCTTCCTGATATTAATTGTTTCAAACTCCTTGTTCTTATTTCCCATTATTTCCAAGATGATTCTTATGCCATCTACTATGGAAATGGATACAAAATACATAATACACCTGTCATTTCTTTATTCTCTGTCATATTTTCTCCTATCTCAGCCCCTAAGATGTTAAGGTCACTTTAGCCAATCTCTTCCTTTTTCAAATACTAGTAAAAGCTCTTACAATCTGTTTTTGTATTTCTTGACAGTTTACTTGCACATTCTATTTTCTACCTCTTTATCAATTTCCTCTTATCCTTTTGTGATTTTTAAAACCATGTTGATCTTCAGGCTAATAACTCTTCTTGGCAGCCTCTTCCTTTAAACCAACACAATGCTTTTTTTTTCTCTGGTTAGTCATGGTAGGACCATTTTTACACCTAAGGGGGTAGAATCTCCCTTGGGCTCAGTACAAAGGAGAGAAAAATAGGGTAGTTCCATTTGTCACTCTTCAGTCTTTGTACGAGACATTGGGAAAATGTTACATTTCCAGTGACTTGATTTGGGTATTTAATGTCTTAAAAAGGAACAATGAATTGTAGAGAGACATTTAACATTGACAGTGGTTGGCACGGTGGCACAGTGGTTTGCACTGCTACCTCACAGTGCCAAGGACCTGGGTTTGATTCCACTCTTAGGCGACTGTCTGTGTGGAGTTTGCACATTCTCCCCGTGTCTGCGTGGGTTTCCTCCGGGTGCTCCGGTTTCCTCCCTCAGTCCAAGGATGTACAGGTTAGGTGGAGTAGCCATGTTAAGTTGCCCATAGTATCCGGGGATGGCCATGGGAAATGTAGGGTTACAGGGATAGGGTAGGGGGTGGGTCTGCGTAGGATGCTCTCAGAGGAGAAGTGTGGACTTGATGGGCCAAATGGCCTGTTTCCACACTGTAGGGATTCTATGAATAGCTTGCTTGATTGGCACCTTGTCTATCACATTCAATATTGGGACTCTCTTTATCACTGACATACACTGGCAGCATTGTGTATGATCTACAAGATGCACTACAAAAGCTCGCCATGGCTCCTTTGAGAGTACCTTTCAAACCTACAACCTCTACCCACCTAGAAAGACATAGGCCGCAGATACATGAAAGCACAATCATCTGCATGATCACCCCAAGTCACACACCACCCTGACTTGGAACTATATCACTGTTCCTTCAGTGTCATTGAGTCAAAATTTTGGAACTCCCTCCCTAACAACACTGTGGGTTGACTTACACCACAAGGTCTGCAGTGTTTCAACAAACAGCTCACCACCACCTTCTCCAGGACAAGTAGCGATGGGTAAAATATTTCTGGCCGAGCCAGGGATATCATACCTCGACAGTAAATGTTAACTAAATTCGCTCCAGGACAAGTAAAGATTTTTCTTTAGCAACAGGATGGTGCAACCAATAGAAAAGATAAACTAGGAACAGCCCTGTCTGTTCTGCAGTGTGACTGTATGGGGAGGGGTGAGGGGGCAGGTGGTGGCTAGTGGCTGTCAAAGTGCGATTGCACTATTTGTGTCAGCTCACACTGGTGGGATTCAGTCACCGTGGGGAGAATGTGTAGTGGCGTGGGGGTGGAAGGGGTCGGGTGGGGGGGCGGGAGATGGTGAGAGCACTGTTGTACTTCAACTGAACTAGCAGGAGGTGATACATTTTCAGAGGGTGGTGCTTATTATTTGGCAGAGCAGGAGGATGTTTGAGGTATAACTGAGGTGAGTTAGGTAATGAAGTGTGTGGCCAATAATCCTGGCTCAATGGCTAGAGGTGGTCATGTATAGTGCTGTCCAGCCTGATATTCCTCAGAACACTGGGGCATCTCAGGAGTTAAGTTGCTAAAATACCTCTGATGATGCTGACATCTTGATGCCTGATGAAAACAGGGAGAAAATTCATTGCAATCTTCCTGAAATTTGTTACAGGGTGTTGTTTTAGAGCTGTCTTCAAGGCATCCAGAGAGGGTTAGGCAACAATCTGCATCACATTTTGTACAGGATGAGCAGACATGGATTTTTCTGGTTGAGTTTCTCTCTGACCTCTGTGTGTTTGGCTAAAGATGCCATTTCTTACTGTAACACATTCTGTGGGTGTGTCCACATCTCAAATTACAGCCTTCGTAAGAGGCATTGCTGAACTATTCGTACCTGGGAGGTATCACAGAATCTGTCTACATTAAAAGGCTCACTGGCCAGTGTGGCAGTTGCACAATGATCAGGAGGAGGAGCTGTAGTAGATTACTACTTTGATCAGCAGCCAAGGGATGCTGAGGCCAACAGGGACCACAGGCACTGGAACGTTTCAGTATGGGGGGTGGATGCTTATCCTTTCTCTGTGACCAGACACCTCTCTCAGGTTGCTTTGAAAAGACCTGTCAGGAGCTGAAGGGTTAACAGCATTGCCTAAAGGCCGCAGTGAAAGTAAATAGCTCCCCTCAGTCTGAAAGCATTCGGAAATGAAAGCCATATGCTTGCTTTGGACGTCCTGTCTGTTCTGCAGTGTGACTGTATGGGGAGGGGTGAGGGGGTGGGTGGTGGCTAGTGGCTGTCAAAGTGCGATTGCACTATTTGTGTCAGCTCACACCGGTGGGATTCAGTCACCGTGGGGAGAATGTGTAGTGGGGTGGGGGTGGAAGGGGTCAGTGGTGGGGGGGGAGGGGGCAGGGAGGTGGGGTGGTGATGGTGAGAGCGCTGTTGTACTTCAACTGAACTAGGCTGACCAAACATGAAGTCTTAAAGGGAAACAGATGTGGAGTGGAAACCAGGACAGTGAGACAGTGTCTGTATACTGCACCGTAAGAGCCGGGGAAAAGAAATCACAAATGTGTTATGATTGAACAGTATAATGAGAGCTTCATCTCATGGCGTTTGGCAAAATCCATACACAAAAGAACTCAGTATTTAAATACAGCTGGCTCTTATAGCACAAATAACTTGCCTGAACAGTATTTCAATTGCTTATCAAAGGCACCCTTACAAAAGGAGCGGGCATTAAGCATCAGGTGGGTGTTATATGAGAGTCTTTCCTCCCTCCATGTTAAACACAGTTTGGTGTTCAATAAAACAGAAAGGAACTTGTACTCTCAAAGTCTCCTGGGCATGTCCCCACTGTCAGGCAAGGCTGAATATTTCCTGTGGTGTCTTAGCCTGTTAGGTGTGGGGAAGCTAATGGAAACTTTGTGGAGGGGAGAGGGGTTTGAGGAGAGATAGCATCATTACACCCTCTTGCTCTAAGGATGCACCATTCATTCAGTGATTTCTTGCTGTGGACTCTCTGGGAATGGGAACTGAATTTTGTTAAATTGCCAGACACTAAAACTACCCTGAGGTTTCAATAATGATCATATCAATTTAAACCAAGCTTTCGATAGATTCTCTTCAGAATGATAAATACGAGAGGCAGTGGTGAAGTGGTAATGTCTCTGGACTAGTATTTCCATGAACCAGGTCAATACTCTGGGGTAATAGAGATAACAAGGTGTAGAGCTGGATGAACACAACAGGCCAAGCAGCATCAGAGGAGCAGGAAGGCTGACGTTTCGGGCCTAGACCCTTCTTCAGAACATGGGTGTGAAACCTACCACAGCAGACTATGAAATGTAAAATTCAATAAAAATCTAGAATTTAAAAGCAGCTCTAAGGATGACCATTGTCAGTTGTTGTGAAAACCAGTGTCATTTAGGGAAGAAAATCTGCCATTTTTACCTGGTCTGGTCGACATGTGACTCCAGACCCACAGCAATGTGCCTGACTCTTAACTGCCTTTGAGACTGGCTGGTAATGTACTAAATTGTATTAAAACTGTGACAAAGTCTAAAATAAGGAATGAAATTGGACAATCTGGATCAACTTAAGGCAGTGATGATAAGGACATACACAGTACTGTTTGTGTAGCAATATACTCCTTACCACCTTCCGGGAGATTGTGCCAGAATTGGGAGAGCTGTCTCAACTGATTGCTCATCCCCAGAAGATCCTTATCTATAAGCTCTCTTATTAATCCTACTTCATTGCATATTACTAAATCTAAAACAACCTGCAATAACCTGGGATAACAAAGTGTGGAGCTGGAGGAACGCAGCAGGCCAGGCAGCATCAGAGGAACAGGAAAGTTGACGTTTCAGGTCAGGACCCACACTTTGTTATCTCTGACTCCAGCATCTGCAGTTCTTCCTGTCTCTGCAATAACCTCGGTCAGTTATGCAAGGTATTACTCTAAGTAGCAATCCCTGATACACTTTACATTTGCCTGTCTTACTTGTTCAGTTAACATGCAAATTGTAGTGCTCTTTTTTTACACACCTCCATTATTTTCTGATTGATACTTTGTCCTAAAGTGAAATAATTATTCAAGGGCCCATAGATGAAGCCCATCTATGAATTCTATCTCATACTATTTACTTATTTCCCTTCAAACTGATTCCACCTCATGACATGTTACATCTTTCTCACCATTTACAATGACACTAATATCATCTTTTATTAACCAGGATACCCTACCTGCTTTTTGAATACCCTTTGATTATCGAGCTCCCAGTCTTGGTCGCCCTGTAGTCATGTCTCTGTAGTTGTTTCTAAGCCATATTCATTAATTTCTATTAGTGCCATCAACTCATCTATCTTGTTACAAATGCTGCGTGTGTTCAGAGAAAGAGCTTTAGCTTTGATTTTTTTTACCATTATTAATTATTTTGGATCTAATTTCTGCTGCACTCTTCAGTCCCTTTCTGTCACAATTTGATTCTCGAGATATAGAAAATTGGAACAGGAGTAGGTCACATGGCTCTTTGAGCCTGTTCTATCATTTAATATGATCATGGCTGATCATCCAGCTCTGTACCCGGCTCCTGATTTCTCCCCATACCCTTTGATCCCTTTAACACTAAGAGGTACATCTAACTCCTTCTTCAAAATATTCAATGTTTTGACCTCGACCACTTTCTGTGGTATTCGCGCCACACAAATGCCAGGCTATAACCATCACCAATAAGTGAAAATCTAACCAACATCCCTTCACATTCAGTGGTGTCACCTCATTGAATTCCCCAATATAAACATCTTGGGGTTTACCATTGACCAGAAAATCAACTGGAATCATCATATAAAAGCAATGGCCACAAGAGCAGGTCAGAGTCTAGGAAGACTGTGGCACGTAACTCACCTCCTGACTCCCCAAAGACTATATATCAACTACAAGACCCAAATCTGGACTGTGATAGAATGCTGTCCAGCTGCCTGGATGGGTACAGCTTTAACAAAACTCAAAAGTTTGACACCATCCAGGGCAAAACAACCTGGTGGATTGGCAACAAATCCACAAATATCAACTCCTTCCACTAGTAATACTCAGAAGCAGCAGTCTGTTCTATCTGCAAGATGCATTGCAGAAATTCACCATGGATCTTGAGACAAGATACACTGCAGTAATTCACCAAAGATCCTTAGCAACACCTCCAAAACCCGTGACCATTTCCGTCTAGAATTACTAGGGGAGTGGATACATGGGAACACCACTCCCTGCAAGTTCCTTTCCATGCCACTCATCACCCTGACTTGGAAATATGTTGCTGTTACTTGGTCAAAGCCCTGGACCTCCCTCCCTCAGGGCATTGTGGGTCTACCTACGGCACATGGATTGCAGCAGTTCAAGAAGGTAGCTCACCACAGCCTTCTCAAGGGCAACAAGTGATGGGCAATAAATGTTGGCCCAGACACTGACGCCCACATCCCACAAGTCAATAAAAATATATCCACCAGTTTGAAGTTCTAGTACTAAGGGGCATAAGATAAAACTTGGGCCAGACCACTCAGGAGAGACTTTAGGAAGCACTCTACACACAAAGGGTGGTAGAGGTTTGGAACTCTCTTCCACAAATGGCTGTTGTTGCTGGATCAGTTATTAATTTTAAATCTAAGACAGATAAACTTTTGTTAAGCATAGGTATCAAAAGAAATGGGCAAAAGGCCCATGGAGTTAGGCCACAGATCAGGTATGATCTCATTGAATGGTAGAACAGGCTTGATGGCCTGAATGGCCTATTCCTCTTACTATGTTGCTACTAAGGATGACCTGAGTCTCTGTGTTCCACCTTTGTCAGCTATTGGATAAGGATCTGTAGTCTGAAATATTTGAGTGGTAATCCCTTTCTGGTTGCTCTGAAGGATACAGCTACCTTTAATTCTTTAAGCAATTGGATAATCTCTGAGATCAACTGGGACCTCTATGTCATTTCACACTCCTCTACCCATACGTTCTTCCAGGATTTCACTGATACGTTGTTTGTCAGAGCACACCTATTTATATCTTTCCCACTTGACATAACCAGTCAAGCAGAGAGGGCAATCGGATTCTCAGTTGGCTTCCTGATAGTACTCACTTTGCATCGAGAGCACCCTATCACCCACAAACTGTATTAGTGAAGAGAAAGAAGTCCTTTCCGTTAATATTCTTCACATTTTAGAAGACAGCTGCTAGATTTTGCAGGCACACTCCAGATATCCAAGGAGCTGGTATGCTTCATTCATACTGGAGCCCTCATAGGTGCCAGCCTCTTTGCAAGGCCCTTGGCCCATACAAGGGGTATCCCCTCCAAATCTTACTCATGTCACCTCTAAGAGTTCCTCAGAATGTCACAGAGAAAAGTTTCTCATCCTCCTAACCAGGACTATAACGGAACAGAATATATGGTAGTGAAGATTAGGTTCTGATGTCTGGAGTGGTCAGGCAGTGCTATGCAGTACAACCCACACGCAAGCTGTTCCACATCATAATGGCGCCTGTGCTCTTCACCATTTAAGTCAGCAAAAGGGCTGATGTGTTGGAGGAGAGAGAGATGCAAGAAGGAACGGAATCCTTTGAGGAGGATGATGAAGGTGAGGACCCTGAGATGTGGCAGGGACAGAGGCAGCATTCCGGAGAGCACAGAATGCCAGAGTTTATCTTATAGATGCCAGCTTTCAGGGTGACTGAGTTAGTCATAGAGTCATACAGCATGGAAAGAGACCCTTCGATTCACTCATCCATTCCAACCAAGTTTCCTAAACTAAACTTGTCTCGTTTACCAGCATTTGGCCCATATGCCTCTAAACCCTTCTCACTGATGCACCTGTCCAAATGTCTTTTAAATGTTGTGATTGTACCTGCCTCTACCACTTCTTCTGGAAGTTCGTTCTATATACACAACACCAATTATGTGAAAAAGTTGTCCCTCAGGTCCCTTTTACCACTTTCCCTTCTCACTTTAAATCCATGCCCTCTAGTTTTGGACTACCTTACCCTTGGAAAAAGACCTTGGCTATTCATTATTTCTATGTCCCTCATGATTTTATAAAGCTTTGTAAGGTCACCTCTCCACGGAGATATGCCCCAGCCTATCCAGCCATTCCTTATTACTCAAACCCTCTAGTCCCAGCAAAATCCTTGCAAATTTCTTCTGTACCGTTTCTAGTTTAACAACATCCTTCCTATAGCAGGGTGATCAGAATTGTACACAGTATTCTAAAAGTGTCCTCACCAGTGTCCTGTACAGCCACAGTAAGACGTCCCAACTCCTATACTAAATGCTCTGACCAGTGGAAACTTCCTATTTATTCATAAACAGTTTTCAATTTGTCCACCACTTGATGTATTATGCTTCTCGAGAATTTTGACTTCCTTTCTTGTTCATTACTCTATTTAATAAAATGCTCAGTTCTTCTTTCCAATGTGGATCTGGTGTCCTCACTTCTCTGCAAGCTAATATGCCTGCAGGTCAGAGGCTACAAGTACAGTGGCAAGTAACTCATCTCCTGACTCCCAAAGCCTGTCCACCATCGACAAGGCACAAGGCAGGAGTGTGATGGAATACTCCCCACTTGCCTGGATGGGTGCAGCCCCAACAACACTCAAGAAGCTTGACATTTTGCAGGACAAAGCAGCCCGCTTGATTGGCACCACATCCACAAACATTCACTCCCTCCATCACTGATGCTCAGTAGCAGCAGTGTGTACTATCTACAAGATACACTGCAGGAATTCACCAAAGATCCTCAGACAGCATCTTCCAAACCCACAACCAATTCTGTCTGGAAGGACAAGGGCAGCAATATGTGGGAACACCGCTGCCTACAAGTTCCTGTACAAGCAACTCATCATCTTGACTTGGAAATGTATAGAATCATGGAATCCCTACCATGTGGAAACAGGCCCTTTGGCCCAACAAGTCCACACCAACCCTCAGAGCAACCCACCCAGACCCATCCCCCTATAACCCACCTAATCTACACATCCCTGAACACTACAGGCAATTTAACATGGCCAATCCAACTAACCTGCACATCTTTGGACTGTGGGAGGAAACTGGAGCACTCAGAGGAAGCCCACGCAGACATGGAGAGAATGTGGAAACTCCACACAGACAGTCGCCCGAGGGTGAAGTCGAACCCGGGTTCCTGACGCTGTGGGGCAGCAGTGTTAACCACTGAGCCAACGTGTCGCCCCCAAAATATATTGTTGTTCCTTCAGTGTTTCTGGGTCAAAATCCTAGAAATCCCTCCCTAAGGGCATTGAGGGTCAACCCACAGCAGGGGATCTGTAGTGGTTCAAGAAGGCAGCTCACCACCACATTCTCAAGGGCAACTAGGGATGGGCAATAAATGCTGGCCAGCCAGCAATGCCCAAATCCCATGAATGAATTAAAAAAAAACAACTATCCTTGCCCTAGACCAGTGCCACTGTGGCAGGAATTCAGAGAGGTTCAGATCTGCATCAAGGTTAATGGCCCAGGACCTCCATCTATCTGGAGACTGGAAGTGCTGAGCCATTAACTTTGTCTCTTTCTCCAAAAATTCTGCCCCACTTTCTAAGTACCACCAGGATGTTCTGTTTTTATTGCAAAAGTGCAAGATCCTACATTGATAATGTGAGATTCACTGGCCTCCATTACTCCAGCTGACACCACTAATACATATTCTTAGCTGCTGTCTTAATGAAAGCCAGAGAAAACTCTTATAGATGGAAATGGAAACTCGATGTCACTTGAACAACTAGCAAACCAAGGCAAAACCATAAGCCCCCTGCTCAATAAAACTACATAGTATAACAGAAAGGTATTTTGTAATGATTTCTGTGATGCTAAAAACAGCAATTGAACTCCACATGAATAATCTGAGTCATTGCTAACTTTAGTCTCCACTCCTTACATTCTCTGTTTCAATTAACTTCTCTGCTGGCTTAGCATCTAGAGGTCCTGATGTTGTACTGTTCATATCCAAACGGTAGTGCTTTTGGTCAACAGTTAAAATTGATCCTCTGTATTACTGAGTTCACTGATCTTCAGATATCAGTAAGATCCTCCATCGATGCTGTGGAAATGCAGGAGGCTGTATGAGATCTTTGTACCGCCATACCACATGCAATAATCAGTAATTTTATCATGAGCATGTTTCTTAAAGATATCCTGGCATATTGACAATCAAACATAATACATCAGAAGGCACTGTGTGTTGTTCCTGCTGTTCTTACTCTCCCCCTCCTCTTTTACTGTAGGTCTCCACAGGGCCACAGAGACAATTAACTGTAATGTTATTCAGGGAATATTGTTTTGATAGAAAAGCCACCCAATTTTTGTGTTCTGTTGTTTATAATTAAAACTGCTAATGTTGTATATTTAATGTTGGTCTTTTCTGTCGTAATTTTACACTACACTCAAACTGCCAGGTTGTTATCTGTTGTGAATGCCTGGAAGGGCTGGGCCAGCATTCATTAGTCCAAAGAATTCCACATTCTCATTTCCCCCATTTTCATTGTTTCGTTTTTGGCTAATTTGTACCATTCTGGTTCTATCAAATTCATTTATTTTCCATGATTTAAGGATAGCTGTTCTCCACACGCAGCCAAAAATTTCTCCTAATTCTAGAGTCAGAGCAACAGTGAGTTACAGTTCTTGGGGTTACTTTTATATTTAAAATAAAGCAATGCCAGCATTGGCCCACGCTTCAAAAAGAGAAACCAGCAGTGAGAACCCTTCAGAATGTTAATATTTTGTAAACTGTTTCCTGAGTTAAATATTCAAGCATAGAAGGAAGCTAAATGAGACCTTTCAAATCATGTGCAGTTTGATTTCAATTGTTACTGTTTGCAGCGGTCACTTATATAATTTACCAAATTTTGTTTTGCATGAAAACCCCGTTATTGAATATTTTTCTTCAATGTTGTAGTTTTTAAAAACAAGCTAAAATCACTGGATTCACCTCACTGGGTTGTGTGTTTGGGATCCTGGAGCAACGTTCAGATGATATGCTGGAGCTGCTCCCCACTGGGTATAAATAGCACAGCGTGACTGATGTTAAGAAGGAAGACAGCAGAAGCTTGAAGTTTCACCATGTCAATATCAGAAACATATACAAAGGAGCATGTAAGTAGACTAACTAGCATTAGGCAGAGTTGTCTATGAAATAGCCTTTCAATAATGTAACAGTAAGATTAGAGCCTGGTGTGTGTATTTATTTAATGTATACCATGTATTGCAGTATTTAGTCTTAATATATAAAGAAACCCAAGTCTGAAGACAATTCTTGACCTTACCTTCTCTTCTATCACTCTGCCTTCAACCCAAACTCATGGATATGGGCAAAATAATTGTACACAAGAAAAGAGAAAATGAGAAAGCAGCCTTTGTGTCTGAATGGAAAAACAACCTGCCACTCATCTTTGGTATTTCAGTCCTTTTTATCAAGGTCAGGGATACTCGTGTTAGGATGGATCTCTTTCTCGGCTTTCATTGGCAGGGGATTTGAGTTTAAGAGCCGTGAGGTTATGCTTGAGCTCTATAATACTCTGGTTAGACCATACTTGGAATATTGTGTTCAGTTCTGGTCACCTCATTACAAGAAAGATGTGGAAGTTTTAGAGAGGGTGCAGAGGAGATTCACCAGGATGCTGCCTGGAATGGAGGACAGGTCTTATGAGGAAAGGTTGAGGGAGCGAAGAAGAATGAGAGGTGACTTGATAGAGATTTACAAGATGATGAGAGACAAAGATAGAGTGGATAGTCAGAGACTTTTTTCCAGTGCAGAAATGACTATTACGAGGGGGCATAACTCTAAGGTGATTGGAGGATGGTATAGGGGAGATGTCAGAGGTAGGTTCTTCACACAGAGAGTGGTGGGCGTGTGGAATGCGCTGCCGGCAGTGGTAGTGGAGTCAGATACTTTAGAGACTTTTAAGCAAATCTTGGATAGGCACATGGAGGATAGTAAAATGTAGGGTCTGCAGGGTAGGTTGACCTTAGTAGGATAATAGGTCAGCACAACATCGTGGGCCGAAGGGCCTGTACTGTGTTGTACTCTTCTGTGTTCTATGTCCTATTATGTTCTTT
Source organism: Rhincodon typus (assembly GCF_021869965.1). Classification (NCBI taxonomy): domain Eukaryota; kingdom Metazoa; phylum Chordata; class Chondrichthyes; order Orectolobiformes; family Rhincodontidae; genus Rhincodon; species Rhincodon typus. The sequence goes on along the minus strand of NC_063363.1, from coordinate 34,498,777 downwards.
CAGTTTCATGTACTCAGGCCAAGTACGCAACAGCCCAAGGTTCCCTCTAAACTCCCACAGCTCTAATTTCAGATGAACACCACCAAAAATGGCAAAATAACATATCTGCCATTTCCCGCAATAATCCCATGTTGGCCTGTTGGAATAACGTTATCAGTACCACTAAGTGCAGAGAACCTTTGTGCCATTGGCCTCTACCCAACACGGACTGGACTGAGACTGACCAAGCACTTTTCATTTGAAATTCTTGAAGAGGTTTTCATCCTGTCAGAGCCTGGTCTGAATTTTAAGTCACTCTCAGATGTGAAATATTCGTGTTCAATCCACTGTACATCCATCATCATGAATACTCCACCAATTATGAAGAAGGAATGTTCAACCACAGTGCCATACAATGTTCTACGCAAAATAGTTGTCCAGCATCTACTTAACTTTTTGTTTTCAAACATCTTAATTCTAAATAGAGAAGAGGACTTCCATTATATAGCACATTTAAGGGCTTCCCAAAGAATGTGTCAATCAGTCATAATTTGAAATAATTTGAAGATTAGTGAATGCTATATTGCTGGAACTATAACTGTGACTCTGAGTATGACAAGATTCCAAGATGTTAATGTGGTGATGACTGAATAATCTGTTTTTTTGTGATCTTTATTGAGAGATGAACATTGGAAAGAATTCCAATTTTATACAAGGAGACCGCAGTTTAGTACATCTGTCAAAATCACTGCCAATGTTGTATTCCTAACAACACTGTGACTGTACTTATACCAGTTGGAATGTAATAGTTCAAGAAAATGGCTTGTCACCAGCTATGACAGAGCAGTGAGAGGTGATGGCATAGTGATAACGTCATTGGACTAGTAATGCAGCAACCACAAGCTAATGTACTGAGGCCGTGAGTTCAAATCCCATCATGGCAGTTGGTGAAATTTGAATTCAATAGAAATCTGGAATTAAAAAGCTAGTCTAATTGTGACCATGTAACCACTATCAACTGGCATATACTCATCTGGTTCTTTAATGTCCTTCAGGGAAGGAAATTTGTCATCCTTCCTGGTTTGGACTACATGTGACAGCAAGGTAGGTGATTCTTAAGTGCCCTCTGGAAATTAAGGATGAGCAATAAATGCTGGTGATATTCACATTCTGTGAGCAATTAAAAAAAAATGTTAAGCCTTATGGGGACAAGTTAGACAGGCTTGATTTACATCCACCGGACTGTAGAAGAATATAAATAACTTGTTTGGAAATTATAAGATCCTGAGGGGGCTTAACGTGTTGGATGTGGAGAAGTTGTTTCACTTTAAGGACCTGTTTAACAGTCAGGAGTGACCACTTGAAACAAAGGCGAAGCAGTTTTCTTCCACTTAGAGAGTATTCAACCTTTGGAACTCTCTTCCTGCAGAGGTGGTTGAACAGAGTCCATCAATAAATTTAAAGCAGAGGCAGATATATTTTTATTATTCAAAAGTGTATCAGAGTGAGGCATGAAAGTTGATTTGAGGTTACAATCAGATCAGCCATGATCATATTTCATGGTGGAGCAAACTTAAGGGGGCAAAATGACCTTATCTGCTCCTTCTTTATATGCCTACAACAAATTTTGGCCTTGTTAACATTGCTCCCAAACCATGAAAGATCAAAACAAAACTACCTTTCTCTAAGTATTACTGCTGGAGTACTGTAATTATTGGAGTGTGAGCCTGGTTTCAGTATTATTACCTTAATAAGAGCCTGTGTTATTACTGGAGTTGATCTGGAAAAGGTCAGAGCTCAGAGAACAATCACTGTCTAAGTTTAGAGCAGTAATATTCGACGTCAGTATTATTCATTTGTAGAAGAATATCATCGATGTAGTCAGGATTTGGCTGGATCCCTAGTGTGAGTCTGACACTGGATATGAGAACAGATTCTGAGAAACAGCCTTGCGTTCAGCCAGAGCCAACATGTGGTCTTTGGAAATCATGCAGAGGTTGTGCTGGAGAGGCTGCTGTAAGTAGGCGGATGTTTCTGTGGCATTCTGGAACTTTGTTGCTCAAATGTAAAACAGCGACAATGACCGAGAAATAAGTAAAATGAGAAAATTTTTTTTTTGCTCTAACTCCAGACTTGGGAATATTCCAGTAATCGCTGGATGAATTGACTGAGATGAGCCATCAGATTGATCAAATATGATGTTTCTCCTGACTGGACACCCGTCCCCGTGACACATACATTGCTCAATATGCTATTTGTAACAGGTTTGGTTAATATAGAATCACTAGAGTGTGGAAGCAGTCTATTCAGCCCATCAGGTCCATGGTGACCCTAGAACAACATTCCATCCAGACCCACCCCATCCCTGTAACCCTGCATTTCTCATGTCTAATCCACCTAACCTACACATCCCTGAATATAATGGGCAATTTAGTATGGCCAATCCACTCAACCTGCACATCTTTGGACTGTAGGAGGAAACCGGAGCACCAAAAGGGAACTCACACAGACACAGGGTGAATGTGCAAACTGCACACAGACAGTTGCTCAGGGATGGGATTGAACCTGGGTCCATAGCACCATGAGGCTGTATTTCCAACCATTGAGCCACTGTTCCACCCATTCGTTTTGATGTTTGGATGAAATTACTGAATAGTCCATGAGAGGGTTTTGTCTCACCTGGGACTACAGGGATATTTCTGCTATAATGTGTGTTTTATTAACCCGAATTGGCTGTAACGCGATTGACGAATTGTAGACACTGTTTGGATAATGCGAACTTTCTGCAATACAGGTACTGTGATTTTCTCAAGCAATTTCCCTCTAATGCGATTTTCTCTGCTGATTTTCTATAGCGGGTGGTCACACAAAAACGCAACTATCATGTTATAAAGGAAATACCTGTAACATAATCTGGCAAACAGAGCTGTGTTTCAGCTTTGTCCTCCTTAATGTGTTCACTAGGATCCAGAGGAATGGAGGTCTTTGCCCATATAGCCACATTCACAGGGGAACTGGTGGCATTGTGGTAATGCCATTGAATTAGCAATCCAGAGATTTAGGCTAATGGGTTTAAACCCTTCCATGCCAGATCTTCCTAGCAAGGCACTCAGCTCAAGCACTAATAAACAGCTACCCTCATCCCATAAACAAATCATTCAAAATAAATTCAGCCCTGGTCATTTTATGGAGACTGGTCAAAAATCCCAATCCAGCCTTTGTAAAATTAATTATTACAGAACAATTGTTCCAATTTAGGAACAAAATGTAAAACCAACCTATAACTACACAGCACCCTCAATGAAACAAATCTATAAAGACGGACACCGAGTTTACAGAGGGTGGGGAGAAACGGTAAGCTCTGGTGCTGTCAGAGGTTTGTAGAAGCTCATGTAACTAGTTGTGGAAGATGTAACACTTTCTCCTCAACCACTTCCCTTCTGACTGTCCATGTCTCAAGGTGACACCATGCTTGTGCTGCACTTGCTCATGTGGTCTCCTCCAGACTCAGGAGACCAAATGTAGATTGAACTACTGCTTTGCAGAATATGTCTTTTTGATCTTCAAATGTGGCCCAAAATTTACAATTACTTGATGTTTTAATTTTCCATTCCAATTTCATCCTGACCTTTGTCCTCTCCTACGCTATCCCGACGAAGGTCAATGTAAGTTTCAGGCACAAAATCACTTCCTTTGAGTAACCACTTTACAGCCTTGTGACTTCAACATTGTTTCTCCCCATTCTTCTGCCTCTGTGCTTGTTTAAAACTGGATCGACCTCTCATGTTTTCCTTATATATTAAGTATGTTTCATCTCCTCTGTAGATGCTGCCTGGCCTGCTGTTTGTCAGAACGTTTTGCCCAGTTTTTCTCAACTAATTGTGGGAAGGTTTTTGAGCAGATATAGGAATGATCAGAGAAAAAGAGACTATGGAATGCAGGATCTGAGAAAGCAGCCATCCTCCTGATTGAGTTTTCAGGTTATAGTAAAGGTCTGACCAAATGGATTCCAACATGTAAAAACTGAAATAGCTGAGGATGCTGTAAATCAGAAACAAAAACAGAAATTGCCGAGACAATTCAGCAGGTCTGGCAGCATCTGTGGAGAGAAATCAGCGTTAACGCTTCGGGTCTAGGTCTGAGGAAAGGTCGCTGGACCCAAAACATTAACGCTGATTTCTCTCCACAGATGGCTGCTTTCTCAGATTCTGCATTCCACAGCCTCTTTTTCTCTGATCATTCCTGTATCTGCTCAATAACATTCCCACAATTAGGTAAGCAAAACTGGGCAAAACATTCTGACAAACAGCACGCCAGGCAGCATCTATGAAGGAGGTGATTCCAGCATTTGATTATTACATACTGGTGAATGCATGAATTGGGAGCAGGAATAAGGCCTCCCAGTCACTTGAGTCTATTCTGCTATTGAATAAGACCAGGCCTGATCTGATTAGTTCATATTCCTACCAGCCATTGGTAACCTTTCATCTTCATGCTTGTCAAGAATCTATCTATTTCCCTCTGCCGAACAAATATTCACAGACTTTGCTTCCATTACCTTTAGAGGAAAAATATACCAAAGACTCACAATCCCCTGTGAGCGAAAAATTCTCCTAATCTCTGTTTTAAATGTGCAACTCCTTATTTCTAAACAATGACCCCTTGCTCTTGATTCTCCCACAAGAGGAAACTCCCTCTCCACATCCACCCGATCCAGACCTTTCAGGATCTCCTAAGTTTTATGAAAGTTGCCTTTAACTCTTCCAAACTCCAGTGAATAGCAAGCGATCCAATGGTCAGGAGGTACATTTAAATTATCTCAAGGTAAAAGGAAGAAAGGAAAGCAGGCGCAATTTATGGATCGAGGCGTATCAGAACTACGGAATAAATTGTCAGTAATGAGAGGGGAGCAAGTTTAAAAGACAACTTGAGTGATTGTACTGAAGGACAGGTGGGAAAACAGGCAAGAGAGTGAAATCTATTAACAGAAGAGAGTTGTTTTGAATTCCATCATGAACTTATTTCATATTCAGAGATGTACCAGGCTAGTAAATGCAGTTAGCATCAGCCTTTAAGATATGTGACCAGTAGTTCTGACTGTATTATTTACAAATGAACACAGTCAGTTTCCAGTTAGAGTCACTTGCAAATTTCAACAGTACTGCACCGACTCTTGACGATTGGTAGGGTCTGCATTCTCAATAAAAATTCTTCAGATCTATAAATAACACTCACTGATATTAAATCACTCTGAACAGGCACACTGTTGTGAGCCTGGCTGCTTTCAAATTGAACATTGGCCCCTTATGTACATAAATTAAATTTGCTTTATGAATTTCTTTGGTTAATAATTCTTAGTTATTTCTGAATTCTGATTTTCTGAATTCATACCAAACAGATTATACCAAATAGTATTTCTGAATTCATATCAAACAGATTGACAAATAATGCAGAATGATAATGAAATAAAGATAGAAAGATTGGTACAAAGGGGATGTGATAGGCCAAAAAGAAGTTGGTCACAGGAGAAGTGAAGAGAAGAAAATATGAAAGGATATGATTAGAAAAGATACTACAGAGAAATTTATTCAACAACAAATGTCTGAAAATGTATCACAGAGGCATAGGAAGTGGATGTTGGGAAGTGTGTCTTGGTCAAAGAGGTAAGGAGTATCCAAAATGAGGTGGAGGAACAGAAAGATTTAGGAGCCTGTCACTTGGGGTCCTGATGTCTGAAAGCACAACAACCAAGGGAAAAGTGCACAACATGAGATGGAAGAACTTCCGAGTGAGTTTTAGAGGTGAAGAAGATGACAGAATTTTTTTTTATTCATTAATGGAATGTGGGCATTGCTGGCTAGGTCAGCACCTTTGCCCATCCCTAATTGCCCAGAGGGCAGTTAAGAGTCAACCACATTGCTGTAGGTATGGAGTTACATGTAGGCCAGATCAGGTGAGGATGGCAGATTTCCTTCCTTGAAGGACATTAGCGAACCAGATGGGTCTTTCCCGACAATCAGCAATGGTTTCATGGTCACCATTAGATGCTTAATTCCAGATTATTATTGAATTCAAATTCCACCATTTGCCATGGTGGGATTCAAACCCAGGTCCCCAGAACATTACCTGGGTCTCTGAATTAATAGTCTACCCTGTGAGGATAGACTTGAACCTGAGGTTAAGAATTTTACGTTGAGGAACCAGACACAAGTGTATGTCAGAACAGATGCAGGTGATGGGAAATGAGGATAAGTTGTGGCATAGAATCTGGATAAAGTCAATGTTTACGGAAGATAAGGTTATCCAGGGTGGCACAAGAGTGGCCCTGTCTGAAGATGGAAAAGGGGTGGATCAGGGTTTTAGCAGCACATGGGCTGAGGTAATTGCGAAATATTAAGAAACAATTGGACTATGAACTGTAGGGTCCTGTGAGGGCTGTGAGTAATAATGATTAAAGCGATTAACAAGAGCAAGGGTATGGGACAGGCTAGTTGCGTCCTTCCGCTACATCGCAAGGCTAGGTTTAAGGTTAGGTTGAAGTCCCATCCTGCTACTGATATTAAAGGTGATATTGCGCAGCAGTATTGAGGGAATGCCAGACTGTCAGAGGTACTGTCTCCCTGAGAAAATATTAAACTGAGACCCATTCACCAGCTCATGTAAATGTAAAAGATCTTGTGGAACAATCTTGAAGCACAACAGGGGAGTCCAGTATCCTGGGCAATATTTTCTCCTCAGTCAACCTAAATTAGATTATCTGGTCATTATCATATCGCCATTTGTGGGAGTTTGTTGTGCATAAATTGCCTGTTGCATTTTTTACATTATAACAGTTTCTACACTTCAAAAAGCACTTCATTGGCTGCAAAGTGTTTTGGGACATCTGGTCATTATATAAACCCAAGCCTTTCTTCCTTTGAAATTCTTGAACTGATACCAAATGCACATGAATGAAATTTAGGCTGACTTTGAAAAAAAATTCTATTAAAATTGGGAGGGCGAACTGCATGTGATTTCAACAGCAATCTGTCTTATTACGACTCGTACAGCCAAAGTAAAGCCACGCTGGCCTGCACTGTGTATTTTAGCTGCAATATGCCTGGCACTCATCGTAAATGAGCTGAGGGCTGGGTCTCACTGTGTGAGGTTCCAGTAAACGACCACCAGGGGCCCCCAGGCCTCTGGCAGACAAAGATTTTCAGGTTAAATTATTGAGAGCAGACTAGGGCTATGAGACACTTTGCTTTCTCTATCGTGCCCAAACTACAGACAATTTTTTTTTAAAGCAGGACCAGAGGCCACAATGGGGAGTCATTGAAAAGTTAGTATAAAACAGGTATTAGAAGAGCTTTACCCGAAAAGTGATAAACGTTCTTAATGACCTGTCCGAAGATGGGCTGCAACAAGGGGGATAGGAGTGGGTGGGATGTTAACTGTATCCGAACCGAGGGAGCAGGAGGTTTGAGTTCAAGCATCTTTTGTTTTTTGTTTGTTCATTTGTGGGATGCGGGCATTGGTGGTTGGCCAGCATTTATTGCCTGTCCCTAGTTACACGAATTCTACTTTACATGAATTGACCTTCCTTTAACGTGGAGACTAAAATCAGTCAAATAAACATTCAACCTGAAAACAACAACAATTAAGTTTAAAATTAACTGTACAAAGTACCATTGAATATTGTGATGGGAAGGTTCAGATATTAGAGACAGAAGCTGGGACCAGAATTCTCATCACAGAATCAAAGGATATGGTGATTGGATCAAAGGACCAATTCCTATGTTGTAATATCTATGTAATGTGAAGAAACCCCCCAGCACTGTTTTCTTTGTTGGTGTGTTGCGTGTCCAATTGATCTAGTTCAAGATAATCTTAATCAGAAATAGATAAGGAAAAACACAGGTTCCGGATAAAGATATTAGTCTAGAAATTAACCAATTTCATGTGGCCTGCAACGGAATCTTGTCTGAATTAATTGGTTGGAAAAATAGCAGATACAGCAGGGATAATCATAGCGATACATTGCAAAATGCAGCGTTCAGTAGTACTGAGAGTACAATTAGGTAAATATTTCCTTTGGTTTGGATATTGAGTTAGAAGTGATTTCTGCTGGCTGTCAGCACACAAAAAAATTCACATTGACAGGTTGTTTCTTCCCATTAGGTCCCCGTGCAGCTAAATAAATCCAAAATAAAGTGGATACTCGAAATCAGACACAAACACAGAGAATTCTGGAGAAACTCAGCATGGCTGGCAGCATCTGTGGAACTGAACGGAGTTAATGTTTCGAGTTTGTTGCACCTCTTCCTCTGAAAGAGAGTTGTACTGGACGCGAAATATTAACTCTGTTTAGCTCTACAAATGATGTCAGGCCTGCTGAGTTCCTCCTGGATCCTCTGCATATGTTTCCAATGGAGTTGGTTTAGGGTCAGTGGTGCTGGATCTGCATTGTTACAGGAATCGCACTCACCAATCAGTCAGTGTGTATTTGGCTCGAACCCAAAATCAAGAGATCGGCGCAACGTAGAGATTCTGACCCTTTCTCCTTTGTAAGAGACCACTTATGTATTTCCACCAAATTCACTTAGGAACACACCATTCTGCCAGAGATCCTCACCAGACCCCACCCCATTGAAGCCAAACCAACAGAATGATGGCTCTTTGATCCTTTCCTTCCTTATATTCTTAGCATTGAAAGTCAAAGTTCCATCAGGTTATGTGAAGAGTTGGATGATCAGAAATTGTTGAGTTAATAGAATCTCTTAAAACTTTTAAAAGGGATTTCATTTAGCATTCCAGAAAGAAAAATGTAAGCGAGTGGGCAAAGAATAGAGAAATGAGCCTGAGGGGACTGCACGAGTCAAGGGGCTTATTGGTCTTTTCTATGCATTCTGAGAAATTCTAGAAAATCAGATGAGGGAATGAAAGATAACTATGAAAGAAAATAGGCAGGGAAAAAAATAAAACTTAGGAGGTCAAATCAAGCAATTTTTAAAGTGCTGTCTCTGTTATAACCTTTGTTCTTTCATCGAATATGGGCATCACTAGCAAGGTTTGCCATTCGTTACCTATCATTAATTACTTTTGAGCTGAATGGATTACTACGCCATTTCAGAGGACCGATAAGAGTCAACCATATTGATGTGGTCTGCAGTCACAGGTAGGTCAGACCAGGTAAGGACGGCAGATTTCTTCCCTGAGGTACATTAGTGAACCAAATGGTTTTTTGCAACAATAAATGATAACTTCACAATTGCCATCATGGAGATTAATTTACATAAGGTGGGATATCCAGTAGTCAATTTGTGCACACTGACATTCCAGTTTTATGCTGTGACTATTGCGAGATGTGTAAATGTGACCTTTGTTTGAAAAGTGTTGAAACTGATAGGCTTATGTTGTGATCCCAGCTGATGTTAGTAGTGGACATCTCAGATCCCAGACTGAAGTCAGGCTTGATAGATCCTTTTTTGTTTTGTTCTCAGTTTAACAAGGTGGTCTCTCACTGAAGCTCAATGTTTTTAGCAATAAAATAGAATTTTATGAATGAAACGAAATCAAGATAAAATCAATTTTGTTAATGTATTTAGGTATAAAAAAAAAACTTTAATCCATTTAATCCTAAAACACCCTCTTGGGGATCCCAGAAGTAACCTTTTGCATATCTGACAAACATCCCTTGTACAATACCCAAAAGCACTTGTACAGTGTTCACACAAGAGAATCCCATTCTCTAACTCCTCAATAGGTTAAATTGAACTTCATTTGAAATCCCAGGTGAGAAAATTTGTTAGCCATTTCCTGGAGCTTTCACGCACAACTGAGTTTGAACACTCGCAATTGCGAATAACCTCTTCAGGATTTTATCCAAACACTTCTGGTCTGCAGCTATCATTGAATCCTTTTATTTAAGGTAATCTATCCTAAACACATCTCCTTTCTTTCTCTGGATTACTGCTTTATACATCCATCTTCATTCAAAGATTTCTGCAGAACTGCCCCAAACTGAAAACCATTAAAAAGTGCTTCTTTTTCCCAGAAACGTCAAAAAAGGCTAATTCTAGAATTTTCTTAAAGAGGCCTTGATGTACAGTGCTTTCCATGGTTGGTCATAAAACGTCCTAATATACATTTGCAAACTAACTCTCTTGGGCTCAGTGGTATTGATGTTTACAGCAGCCCATTCAACATTCAATAAGATCAAGACTGTGACCCAGCATCAGATATCGAATTAATCCAATATCCTTTTGTACTTTTAATTAAGATAAACCTATCAATCATACCAATTATTTCTGGAAATCCCTGTGTGGAAGAAGCTGGCTCTGAGTGGAACTATTTCTGAGTTAAAGAATGTGAAAACAACTTCAGACAGCACACTTCAAAGGGAGCGATGTTTTTCAAAAACTGAACCATGATCTCCCATGGCTACAGAGATAATGCAGAGCTGATTGCTCTCTCTTTGCAGGAAATCATTATCTGTGGGCTTTTGCCCCAGACTGCAAACATGGTTTGATTTGAAAGAAGGCCAGCTCCAGGTGAAAGACACATTTATGTGATATTACAACTGCAATCACTGTTCTCTATGTGTGAGAGTGCTAGTGTGTTAGAGAATGAGTTTGAGGTTTGAGTTCAGGTATGTTAAATTATGCTGTGAAATAACACAGTTGAAAACCCCTGTGCAGTAAGAAATAAAATCTGTCTGATTGCTGAAAGCAAATCACATCAGCAAAACCATTGTTAAGAACAGAAGAACTTAGAGCAAGAAGAGCTAATTCAGTCCCTCAAGCCTACTCCACCAATTAACTCGATCAGGTCTGATTTCATCTCAGCCTCAACTCCAATTTCCTGCTTCCCCACAACATTTTAAGCCTTTACTAGTTAAAAATCTGTCCACTTCTTCATTAAGTTCCTTCAGTGTTCCAGCATCCACTACACTCTGGGGTATAAATTCATAACCCTTTGAGAGAAGTAATTTCTCCTTATTTCCATTTTAAATCTGCCATTCTAAAGTCTAAAACTATGTTCTCTCATCCAAGATTGCCCATGGGAAAATATCCATCTATTCTGTCAACCCCCCTTGGCATCTTATATACTTCAATCATATCTCCTCCCATCCTTCTAACCTCTAGTGAGTACAGGCCTACACTGTTCAATCCCTCCTCATAAGACAAGCCTTTCATCTCTGGAATTAATCTGATGTACCTTCTCTCATAGAATCCCTACATTGTGGAAGCAGGCCATTCAATCCATCAAGTTCACACTGACCGTCTGAAGTGCATCCCACTCAGACCCACCCCCTATCCTATAGCTCTGCACACATCATGGGCAATCCACCTCTGCACATCTTTGGACTGTGGGAGGAAATCGGAACACCCTAAGGAAACCCATGCAGACATGGGGAGAATGTGCAAACTCCACAAAGACGGTCATCTGAGGGTGGAATTGAACCCATGTCCCTGGTACTGTGAGGCAGCAGTGCTAACCAATTCTCTGAACTGCCTCCAATACAATTGTATTCTTCCTCAAGGAAGGGGATGAAAACTGTATGCAGTATTCCAGATGTCATCTCACTAATGCATCATATAGTTGCAACAAAACTTCCCTGCTTTTATAATCCATTCTATTAGCAATTTTATTTGATTTCCTTCTTACCTGCTGTACCTGTAGACCAGTTTTCTGTGATTCATACATGAGGACACCCAGATCCCTCTGCACCAAAGCATTTTGAAGTTTCTCTCTATTTAGATAATGAGTTGCCTTCTTATTTTTCCAACCAAAATGGATCACCTCACACTTATCCACATTAAACTCTATCTGCTAAATTTAGTCCCTTCACTGAACCTGTCCATATCCATTTGTAAATTTCTTACATTTTCATTGCAACTTTTTTCCCACCTATTTTAGTGTTTGTCTGCAAATTTGGTTATCCCCGCATCCAAGTCATTAACATAGATTTTAAAATAATGGGGCCCAAAGACTGAACCCTGTGGCAATCCACAAATTGCATCTTGCCAACCAGAACAAAGACCCATTTATCCAACACTCTGCTCTCTGTTGATTAGCCAATTCTCTATCCAAGCCTCTAGCCTCGTACAATCTTACCTTGTATATCAAACATATGTGCGGCACCTATGAAATGCCTTCTGAAAGTCCAGATATGCTGCATCTAGAGGAGCCCCATTATTCACCTTGCTTGTTAAATCTTTGAAGATCTCCAGCAAAATCTAGCCAAATACAATTTATCCCTCATAAAACCACCCTGACTCTGTGGTTTATATTTTAACTTTCCAAATGCCCCCTTCCTACTTCCTTAATAATAGGTTATTACAATCTCTCAACAACAGATGTTAATCTAACTTGTCTATAGGGTTTTTTTTTGCTCCCCTCCCCGTCTTTTTGAATAAGGATGTTACATTAGCATTTTTCTAATCCATTGGAACATTTCCAGAATCCAGAGAATTTTGGAATATTGTAATCAATGCATCCATAATTTGTGCTGTTACTTCTTTTAAGAGCCTAGGATATAGGCAATTAGGTACCAATGGCTAATTAATCCCAAACATTTGCTCAATACTTTTTCCCTAGTGATGGAAGTTGTTTGTGTCCCTCCTTTTCTACAACCTCTGAATTACTTGTTACTCTTGTGATTGGTTCAATGTCCTCCCTTAAGGAAACTGAGGCAAACTGCTCAACTGCCAAAGTTAGTGCTAACAGAATCACCCATCCATACACCTGAATGGATATAATGTTTCATAACCGCTCATCATGGACAGGACAAGGACTGATTCATAGATTCTTTTTTTTGACTTTTTGAACTCGTCTCTCATTTCTTATCTGTGTGTATTATTATCCATTCTCACATTTTAGAGCTATTTACTCTTTCTTTAATTCAAGGAACTCTGGTTAAATTGGCTCCTTTTGAATGTAAGTACATTTGGGTTTGGGAAAGGTGTCCATGAGGAAAAGGATTCTTTTTAAATTAATCTTCTTGTGACCAATCAAGGGAGGGTATGGTTAAGAAAGATGAAGCAGTTCATTGCTCCTCACTGGGATCAGAACAAACTGGGGACTGTCTCCCAGGGATCAGTCATAACATGGTACATAGAACAATCCCAACATCATAATGACATGGCCCCTGTGACCACTAGCAATGTGAAGGTAACTGAGGTATAGGAAGTAAGGGGAGGCAAACTGGATGATTCTCCTCTGAACAGAATGTCCATGAACAATTGTTCCAACAGTGATGCCTGTAAACACAACCCAATTTCTCATGCGCCAAGAATCCTACAATTGAGTTTCCTTCCTTAGCAATCATCACAGTGTCTAATTGATCACAATATTCAGAGCTAAATGTCATCACAAAATACACAGTTTGTATTGGATTTACAGGCCAAAAGCATCACATATTACATACAGATCTCAACGAATCTCCTTCACTAAGGAGGATACAAATAATCTTCAGGAAATGCTAGGGGACAGAAGGTCAAGCATGAAGGAGGAATTGAAGGAAATCTTTATTAGTCAGGGAATGATATTGGGGAAATTGATAGGATCAAAACATGATAAGTCCCCAAGGCCTGATGTTCTGCACCTCGGACTACTTAAGGAAGTGGCCCCACAAATAACAGATGCATTGGTGGTTATTTTCCAGCATTCTGTAGACTCTAGAAGAGTTCCAATGGACTGCAGGGTCACTAATGTAACTCCACTCTTTAAAGAAAGGAGGGATGGAGAAATTGGGAAATTATAGGACAGTTGGCTTGACAACAGTGGTGGGTAAAATGCTGGAGTCAATCATTAAGGGTGTGGAAAGTGATAACAGGATCGTTCCAAGTCAGCATGAATTCTCAAAAGGGAAATCATGCTTGACATGTCTTCTGGAATTTTTTGAGAATGTGGCTTGGTGAATCAGTAGTTGTTGTGTATCTGGACCTTCAAAAGGCTTTTGACAAAGTTCCACACAAGAGATTAGTAAGGAAAAATTAAAGCACATGTTATCAGAAGTAATGTATTGATGAGAACTGGTTGGCAGACAGAAAGCAGAAAGTAGGAATAAACAGGTCCTTTGCAGAGTGACAGGCAGTGGTGAGTAGGGTACCACAGGGTTTAGTGCTGGAACTTCAGCTGTTCACAATATATATTAACGATTTGGATGAAGGAATTGAATACAATAAGTACAAATTTGCAGATGACACAAAGCTGAGTGGCAGTGTGTGCTGTGAGGAGGATGGTAAGAGACTGCAGGGTGACTTGGACAGACTGGCTGAGCGGCAAATACATGGTAAGTGCAACATTATGTGGGTAAATGTGAGATTATTCACTTTGGTCACAAAAACAGGAAAGCAGATTATTATCTGAATGGTGGCAGTTTAGGAAAAGGTGAGGTGCAATGAGACCTGGTTGTCATGGTGGAACAGTCGCTGAAGGTTGGCCTGCTGGTACAGCAGGCAGTGAGGAAAGCTAATGGCATGCTGGCCTTCATAGCGAGAGGATCTCGCTGCCACATCTCTTCCAGGCATGCCCGTCTTGATGAAGTTTTGCTCCTCTCTCTGACGGAATTTCTGTTCCAATCTCTCTTCTTGCCCACCGACTTTAATTTCACTCTCACTCCTGGTGTTTGACGAGGTATTTGCTAAAACTCGTTTCCACAGCCATATCACATTCCTCAGTGACTGCCTCCGGCTCAGACTCACCCCACGTGGATTTCAACCGAAGTTTCATCCTTCATGTTTTGAATCCTCCCAGGATCACAGATATCTCCATGATGTTCAACGTTCCACAGACAGCTGCTGTCGCCGCGTCCTGTGATCCACACTCAGTGCCATGCGGCGCCACATACCCACTCTCAACCTTTCTCTCCAACAGCATCGCAACGTGCTGGCTCAGGGCTGCACCACTTCGCAGTTCCACTTCATCCTCTGGGTCATTCGTCGTGCTAACAAGAAACTTTCTCTTTTCCTTTCAGGCATCAAGGCCCTCAAGATGCAACAACTCAAAAATACCCATGGCCCTCTGGAACATTCCTCTCCTCACCTTCTCTCTGAATCCATCCCCTCCCCCAACCCCACCTCCTGTCAGGTATTCACCATCCCTCCTAACCTTCCACTATCCAATGCTGAGCACTCTGTACTCAGCAAAGGCCTCAGCTTTATCCCTCTGCATCCCCACCTTAACGAATTTTGGGCATGGCATGATGCTGAACTCTTCTTCCACCGTCTTCGCCTCTGTGCCCATTTCTTTGGACAAGAGTCCTCTCCCGGTCCCACAGACCCCTTCACTCAGTTCCAACACTCTCCCTCCACCTGGACCCCTCCATCCAGCCCTTTACCTGCACTCGAGCTTTTCATTGACAACTGTCAATGTGATATTGGTCGCCTCAATTTCTCTGCGCCCCCTCACCAAATCCAACCCATCTCCCTCCGAAATGACTGCACTCCATGCACTTAGATCTAACCCTGACTTTGTTATTAAGTTGCCGATAAGGGTGGTGCTGTTGTAGTCTGACATACTGCCCTCTACCTTGCAGAGGCTGAGCGACAGCTCTCAGATACCTCCCTGGACCTTCCCCTGAACCATAACTCCACCATGACACATCAGGCCATTGTATTTACTATGGTAACTGATCTCATTTCATCCAGTGATCTCCCTTCCTTTGCTTCCAAGCTGATAGTCCCCCAACCCCACACAGCTCGCTTCTACCTCCTTCCAAAAATCCACAAATAGGACTATCCAGGCAGACACATTGTTTCAGCCTGTTACTGTCCCACAGAACTTATCTCTTCCTACCTTGACCCAGTTTTCTCCCCCCGGTCCAATCCCTACCCAAGTACATCCATGATTCCTCTGACAATTTACTCCAGTTTTAAAATTTCCCAGTTTACCGGCTCCAGCCACCTCCTCTTTACCATGGACGTGCAATCCCTTTACACATCCACTCCCCACCAGGAGGGCCTTAGGGCTCTCTGCTTCTTCCTGGAGCAAAGACCTGAACCATCCCCACCCACCACCACCCTCCTCCGCTTGGCCGAGCCCATCCTCACCCTCAACAAATTCTCTTTCAACTCCTCTCATTTTCTTCAGGTAAGAGGGGTTGCCATGGTACCCGCATGGGCCCTACTTATGCCTGTCTGTTTGTGAGGTATGTGAAACATTACTTGTTCCAGTCCTATTCCGGACCCACCCATAACTCTTTCTCCAATACATCGATGATACCATCAGAGCAGCTTCCTTCTCTCGTCTGGAACTGGAAAACTTCATCAATTTCGCCTTCAATTTCCACCCTGCCCTCACTTTCACCTAGTCTATCTCTGAGTCCTCCCTTCCCTTCCTCGACACTTCTGTTTCCATTTCTGGGGATAGACTGGCCACTGACTCCCACGGCTACCTAGTCTATACATCCTCACACCCCACTCCCTGTAAATACTCCCTCCCATTCTCTCCGTTTCGGTCGCATATGTTCAGATGAGGTCAACTTTGACAAGGGAGCCTCCAAAATGTCCACCTTCTTCCTCAACCGAGGATTCCCCAGCTCCGTTGTCGACAGGGCACTCAACTGGGATCGTCCCAATTCCCGCACTTCCGTCCTCCCCTCTTCTGTACCCTCCCGCAACAGCGATAGGGTTCCCCTTGTCGTCACTTACCGTCCCACCAGATCATCAGATTGGCCATTTCCGCCACCTCCAGTGAGATGCCACCACCAGACACATATTCCCTTCTCCTCCCTTGTCCACTTTCCACAGAGACTGTTCCCTCCGGGACACCCTGGTCCACACTTCCTTCACCCCCAACATCCTCCCACAGCCCTTGTAACCAGAGAAGGTGTAACACCTGCCCATTTACCTCCTCCCTCCCCAGTATCTTCCAGGTGAAGCAACACTTCACCTGCAATTCCCAGAATCTAGTTACTGCATTCGCTGCTCACAATGTGGTCTCCTCTACATTGGGGAAACGAAGCGCAGACTGGGTGACTGCTTCACAGAACATCTACATTCTGCTCGCAAAAAAGACCCTGAACTACCTGTTGCCTGCCACTCTAATGCACCACCTTGCTCCCTGGCCAACATCTCTGTCTCTGGCTTGCTGTAGTGTTCCAGCAAAGCTCAATGCAAGCTGGAAGAACAACATCTCATTTTCCGCTTGGGGACCCTGCAGCCCTTCAGACTCAAGATCAAGTTCAATAATTTTAGGCCCTAAATTCTCCCATGTCCCATCCCCCCACCCCGTACATCAGGCCTTGTCATCACATAGCCTGCCATTACACACCTGTTGTTAGTCACTAATATTACCCATTAACAACTATTCACCCTCCAGCCAGATCGTTATAAACTTTTTGTCTGTCCAACTGCTCTTCTCTCTCTTTAGGCTCTATCCTATCATTTACTCCCTCCCCCAACCCCCTCCCTTTTTAATGCATATAAACTGATGTTTTCCCAGCCACCATCTGAGGAAGGGCCACCGGACCCGAAACGTTAACTCTGTTTTTTCCTTCAAAGTGTTCCAGACCTGCTGAGCTTTTCCAGCAAATTTGTTTTTGTATCTGAGTAAAGATGTTTTGCTGCAGTTAAACAGGGCCTTGCTGAGGTCACACTTTGAGTGTTGTGTGCAGTTTTGGTGTCTTAGTCTGAGGAAGGACACTCTTGCTATTGAGGGAGTCCAACGAAGGTTCACCAGACTGATTCCCAGGATGGCAGGACTGACATATGAGGAAAGACTGGAATGACTGGGCTTGTATTTGCTGTAATTTAGGAGAATGAATGGGGATCTCATAGAATCCTGATGAGACTGGACAGATTAGATGCAGGAAAAATATTCCCAATGTTGGGGAAGTCCAGCACAAGGGTCACAGTTTAAGAATAAGGTGTAAGCCATTTAGGACTGAGATGAGGAAGAATTTCTTCAGAGAGTTGTGAACCTGTGGAATTCTCTCCCACAGGAAACTGTTGGGGCCAGTTCATTAGACACATTCAAGAGGGAGCTGGACATGGCCCTTGTTGCTAAAGGGATCAAGAGATATAGAGAGAGGGCAGGAATGGAATACAAAGATTGCATGATCAGCCATGATCATATTGAATGGTGGTGCATGCTCAAAGGGCCGAATGGCTACTCCTGCACTTATTTTCTATGTTTCTATGAATCACTCTTTTGTATTTTCTTAGTGTCTAACCTCCATGGCCCTATTGTTTCGAGGCAATGTCACCCTGGTGGCTGTAAGAAGAATGATGGAAAGTGCTTGATTTTTAGGAAAGGAGACTACAGGTGGCCTGGCAGAATGAACCCAAGAAGTGTCACATTGAGAACACAGCTGAAACCCTTGAGGCAGATGGAATCCTGAAAGGGGACATTACATTTACACTCCTTGGACTGACTACCAACTCCCTGGGGCACCTCGTCTGTAACATGCTGGAGACCAGATTGCTGGGATGTTGATGAGGATTTGCAAGCCCATAATACGCAACTGCAACCATGATGGTGGACATTGTATAGCTACTGCTGGTGTTCCAGTCATATCCGAAAAGTTAGCCATGAGACACTTGATCATGATCCGGCTCTCGGATATTACCATGGAATTATCCACACTCTCATACCAGAAGGGACAGTCTCCAGATTCTGCATTAAGCCTATTGAGTCCACACCAACCCTCCGAAGGGCATCCCACCCAGACCCAAGCCCTGCACTATCTCTGTAAGACTGCATTTTCCATGGCTAATCCACCTCGCCTGCATGTCCCTGGACACGATGGACAATTTAGCATGGTCAAGTCGTATCTTTCAATCACTAGAATAGATTGGACAGAGCAAATCTGTCAATATTTTAATGTGGTACGAGGCCCAATCTAAGAGATGCATACAGAATCAAGAGGTTTTGAAGAAAAGGAAATAGTGTACTTCAGAGGATCATTAAAAAGGAATCAATGCAAACAACCTGTTTGTTATAGTTCCACTAATGCTAGGCCCAGCAAGGTAAATTTATTCAGTCAAACTTATTGTTTGCCTAAATTCTTGAGTATTGTTATTTTAGATCATCATAAAAAATTAGTCAGAATTTAGACAAAATTTAGACAAATTTAGTCAAAATTTAGAATTCGGAATTTAGTCAGCTATAGACTGTCAAAGATATCTCTGAATAAAGCAGACCGAATCAGTATATCACAGATGAAACAACTCCTCTGAGTTTACCAATCTCCTGAATAGAAATCCTCATTTAAGGATTCGAAAGTTTTGTTTCCATTCTTGAGGCATTAAATATGAATCTATCATTTTTATAATGATTGCTTAGTAATACTTTATTGTAAAAATCAATCCTGGATTGGACTATAATCATGGTTACAATTCAATAGAGCAGAGAATAATTAAAATAGTCAAATTACCTGTGTACAATAACAAGTAAGAGTAAAAGTTCAGACAATACCAATTAAAAATGGATGTGAAGTAATAAATCCACAAATATTTTGCAAAGGTTCCCAGAATAATTAATCACTTTTTAAAAATCTTGTCCAGTTGTAAGGGGAATTCACTTTCTAATGAACATAACGTTATTTATGTCAAAGATGACTGACTTGCAAACTCTCCTCATCTTAAATTAGTTTTAAATAAAATTCTGTGTCACTTTGGGAAACAGCTTCCTTTGTTCATTGTTAAGAATTCTGAGAGTCAGTGAATGTTTTTCTATTTGTAAATTTTCCAGCTGCATAGCAAACAGTCTCAAGGTCATCCTATATCTTCCTCTACTTTATGCAAAGCTTCATTCTTGGCAAAGATTCAAAATCTGGATTGACTTTTGTCTTTAAACATTCTAGGTTAAAATTCTGTATTCATTCTAACACTTCAAAATCTTCTTTAATTGGGTCATTTCCTTCACCAGTTCACGAGTCTGAGGATCCAAATATTCTGAGATCTTTTGTGTTTCTGCCCTGGTTGAAGTTATACCAGAGGCATCTATCCCTTTGTATCCCACATGACCAGGTGGATGGCCATATCTTCCTGTGCATTGTGTGGTTTATCGTGGCACACGTTTAAGTGAGTGTAGTTATGTTTTCCTTACACATCATTAAAGGGGAAATGACGTAATTTGTCACGTGGATCAGTCTTAGTCTCAGTTTGTCCTGACAAAGCTCCTAACTCAAACATGTAAATAGTTTTTCCAACTATGTAATGCTTTGAATAACTTCTCAAATTGTTATTAAATGAACCTACATATTTTAATGTTACCTAATCCCTTATGCATGTTTGCTGCCTTGATGTTTATCTTCCAAGTACGCACAAGGAGAAGAAAGACACAAAATTGCCTTCAACTACTTGCAGTTTTCACCCCCTGACTCCACACCCAGGTCTTATACTACATCCTGCATTTACCCTCAGCTCAGAATGAATGAATACGAATCTGGTCAGCCTCATATCTTCCCAGGGCCTCCTACACCAAATCATTCTGATACTCCAGAGAGTGTCATCAACCTTGGCACGTGTAAAACATGGTTGATACATTGCATACTTGTTGTCATTTGACTCGGTGAATCATTCAAATACCTGGGCCAATGATTCTGAGACAACAGATCAACTCCCACCTGGGCAACTGAGAAATTTAAATTCACATTAAATAGATCCTGAATGAAAAGTTAATCTCAGTAATGGTAACCATGAAACCATTATTGAATGTCACTAAAGCCCATTTTGTTCACTAAGATACTTCAGGGAAGGAACTCTGGCCTACATGTGACTCCAGGTCCACAGCAATGTTTAACTGCCCTCTGAAGTGGGTTAGTGAGCATTCAAGAAGGTATCTTCACACCAGCATCTTCTTAAGGACAATTAATGACTGATAGTAAATATAAACCTTGCTAGCAATGCTCACGTTCTGATAATGAATCATAAGATATGCTCACATTCCTATAATGAATCATAAAATGTCTATCCTAGTCCTGCAACATATAATTGGTTAAAGATCCAGAAGAATGATGAGTTGATTTTATTTTGTTCTGCAGTAATTCATTTTGGTCTGGAATGTCCTGTCTAAAAGGTGCTGAAAGCAGATGCAATTTGTAGTTGTTAAGAGGAACTTGAATGAGGAATCGATCAGTGTTGTAGGGAAAGAACTAAGATAGTGTAATTAATTGGAAAGGTCTTTTCAGGAACTAGCAGAGTCAGCATGGCTTTATGAAGGGGAAGTCATGCCAGACAGATTTATTACAGTTCTTTGATGAGGGAACACATTTTGGGGTTTGTATATTAGCACAGATAGGCAATTGTTTAACTAACAGAAGACAGCAAGTTAGGTTAATTTTCAGGATGGCAACCAGTGACTAGTAGAATGCCACATTTATTTACAAGATTATTTACATTATTAAAGACTTATATGAAGAAAATGAAGCTAGTATTGGCAAGTTTGCAGTGGACACAAAAATAGATAGGAAGGTAAGTGGTGAAGATTAATACAGTTCCCAGAGGAATAAAGGCAGGTTAAGTGAGTGGGAAGATGGAATATCACAGAATTACAGAAGCATTAAATGCAGAAGGAAACCATTTGGCTCTTCAAGCCTGCACTGGTGCCAATCTCCTGTCTTTTTCCCATATCCCTATACACCATTTTTAACCAAATAACCATCCAAAATCTCTCTTGAATGTCTCAATTGAACCTAACTGCAGCACATTTCCAGCCAGTGTTTTCCATGCCCTAACAATTGTTGTGCGAAAGATTTGCTTCTTTTGAAGATCACTTTAAATCTATGCCTTCTCATTCACTTTTCTTGTATGCATGGGAACAGCTTCTCCCTACCTAAATTATCCAGTCTGCTCGTGATTTTGAAAACCCCAAACAGATCTCTTTTCAGCCTTCTTTCCAAGGACAACAGTCCCAACCTCTTCAATATATCCTCATCACGAAAGTTTTTCATTTCTGGAACCATTTTTGTAAATCACTCTTGCATTCCCTCTCTCCATTGCATTCCCATCTTCCAACATGGCACCCACAACCGTATGCAATATAGGGCGACTGTAAAAATCTACAGAAAGGAGGGATTTCGGAGTCCTTGTGCATTAATCACCAAAAGTAAACAAAACTTAGAGGATCGTAGAATTTTACAGCACAGAAGGAGGCCTTTCAAAACATCTTGTCTGTACCGACTCCTGAAAGAGTTACCCAGCTAATCCCACTCTCCAGCTCTATCCCCAAAGGCCTCTTTTCAAATATATATCTAGCTCTCTTTTGAAACCTTGTATGGAATCTGCCTCCACCATTCTCCCAGGCAGCACATTCCAAATTCTAACAACTCTCCGTGTAAAGAAGTTTCTCCTCATCTCACTCTTAGCCCTCTGGCTGACAACCTTGAAACTGTGACCCCCTAGTTGGTGACATACTAACCAGTGGAAACAGAATATCCTCCGTTACTCCAGCAAAATTGTTCATAATTTTGAACACCTCAGTAAGGTCACTTCCCAATCTTCTCTGCTCCAAGGACTTTAAACCCGAACTGTCTATAGAATCCCTACAGTGTGGAAACAGGCCTTTGGCCCAACAAGTCCATACCTACCCTCCTGCCAAGACCCATCCTCCTACAACCCAGTTAATCTATGCACTAAACATGGCCAATCCACCTAGCCTGCACACCTTTGGATTGTGGGAGGAAACCAGAGCACCTAGAGGAAACCCATGTAGACATGGGGAGAATGTGCAAACTCCACACAAACAGTCGCCTGAGGGTGGAATCAAACCCAGGTTCCTGGCGCTGCAAGGCAGCAGTGCTAACCAGTGAGCCACCATGCTGCCCACTCTATTTTCTCGTTGTTCTAAAATCCTTCATTCCTGGTATCATTCGAATAAATCTCCTTTGAGCCCACCAAGTTCAGCAGGTAATAGTTCAGCGGGAAACCAAATGGAGTTTTGGCTTTTATTTCAAAGGGAATGGAGTATAAAAATTGGGAGGATTCGCTAAAAATATATGAGGCACAAATCAACCCACACCCAGAATACTGTGAGTAGTTTTGATCTCCTTATCTAAGGAAGGATATCCTGGCAATGGAAGCAGTCAAGAGAAGGTTCACTGGGTTGATTTCTTGGGATTGTCTCATGAGGAGATGTTGACTAGGTTGGGCTCATACTCATTAGAATTTGGGAGGATAAGAAGAGAACCTGCCAAAACATGCAAAATTCCTATGGGAGATAACAGGGTAGATGTAAAGGGTTGTTACTCCTTGTGGGGGAGTCGATTACCAGTTATGGAATATCAGAGTAGGTGTTTGCACATTTGAAAAAAGAGACAAAGAAGAATTTCTTCTCTCAAAGGGTAGTGAATCTGTGGAACTCTTTAGCACAGAGGCTTATCAAGGCTGTGCTTTAAGAATGTTCAAGGCTGAGATTGACAGATTTTTAATCAGTTAGGCAATCAACAGTTAAGAGGGAAATGCAGGTAAGTGGAGTTGAGGATTAAGGGAGCAGACTTGATGGCTGAATGGCCTATTTCTGGTCTTTTGGTCCATAAAAATACAATCACGATTGGCCAAATTTCTTCTTTCCTTGCTGTAAGATTGTAGGAAGTGCACAGTGGGATGGAATTAGACAGATATACCATGCTGTTGTGGAATACAGAATATAAAGGTACAAGATCTATCACCTTATCCATTGATCACTCGATTGTTCTCATGCAAGGAGCACATCTGAATGATATGAGCAACAATAAGGTATCACATCATGATGTAGAAACTCCCCAAGGTGATCATTGCCTTGTTAATGGGTAATTATATCAGTACAATGGCCCAGTGTGTAGTGAATTATCTCATTGTTTGACTGGCACTGTGCGCTTGAGTCCCTCAAACTGGGTGAACAATCACCAAACACCCCATATGTTGAATTATTGAGTTTTTGGATGCTTTATGATACATTACCCTGAATTCCTGCCAATATAGGCCTCTTCACTGAGCACATGCTCTTTGCTGTGTTTGTTTTTTCGAATCACTTTCCAAACAAATTTGAGTTCAAGTATGGCTTTCTTCTGAGAAGATTAATATCGACCTCAAAATGTTAAGTTTGTTTCTTTCTCCACTGAGGCTGTCAGACCTGCAAATTTTTTCCAGAGGTCCTCTTTCTGTTTTAGATTTCCGACATCTGCAGTATGTTGCTTTTGTTTGTCTTTGCTAAGTTAAATTTTTTTCTTACACATCACAAGTCAGTTCTTTTACAGCAACACAGAATCCTTGCTCTCCTTTATTGTAACAGGCTTTGATTCCATAACATAGCACATTATTTGTTGATGTTCTTTGAACATTGGCACTTCAAATATTAATAATACATGCAATGTTGCATCATTAGCCTAAGCAGAGTGACAAGAGGAGGAGAAACAAGGATGGCAATAAAAGAAAGAACAGTAAATGCAAAAAATATTAGACGGGGTAATCAAGAGCAAGAGGAAAATACGGCCACAGTGCAAAGAAAAGTTAGGATTATTAAAAATGGCAAAAGACAAGCCTAAAGGTTGTGATTCTGAATGCACAAAGTATTCAGACTAAGGTAGACAAATTGACAGCTCAACTGGATAAGATCGGGTAGCCATTACAGAGACATGGGTTACAAGGAGATCAGAACTGGGAGCTTAACTTTCAGGTATATTTGAACTTTTGGAAAGACAGAAGGAAAGGAAAAGGTGGTGGATGGCACTGTTAATAAGAAATAGAATATGGAGAGTTGTGGGAGATGATCTAGGCTCGGATTATGGAAAGTTCTTTTAGAGGTGGACGTAAATAACAGCAAGAGAAAGAACACAGGGTGGGAGTGATGTGTAGATCTTCAAACAGTAGCCACTCTGTAGGAAAGGTTATAAATCACAAATAATAGGATCACAGAAAAAGAATAGAGCAATAATTATGGATGGCTTTAATCTTCATGTTGATTGAGTTAATCAAGTTGGAAAGGATAGCTACGACAACAAATAAAAACATCCTTTAAGAAGTAATGATCATAACATGATTCAATTTAATATTCAGTTTGAAATGCAAAACTTGGGTCGGAAACTAGAAAACTAAAGAACTGTGGATGCTGGAAATCAGAAACAGAAACTGAAATTGCTGGAAAACTTAGCAGATCTGGCAGCATCTGTAGAGAAAAGTCAAAGTTAATGCTTCGGGATGAGTGAACCTTCTTCAGAACTTTAATTTTAATTTCTCTCGACAGATGCTGCCAGACCTGCTGAGTTATTCCAACCATTTCTGTTCTGGGTGAGAAGCACTGAGCTTAACATAAGTAGAGGGAATGCAATGAAATAAGATACAGTTAGCTATAGTGAACTAGGCAGATAGATAAGCAGGCAAGCAGTGGCAGATACTCAAGGAAGTAATTCATGAGTCTCAACTAAAATACATCCAGTTAGGAGAAAATATACTAAGAGGGCGATAAACCAATTGTGCTAACCAAGGAAGTTTATGAAAGTATAAAGTTGCAAGAAAAAGCATATAAGGAGTCAAAAGTCAGTGACAGCTGTGAAGACTGGAAAAAATTCAGAATTCTGCAAAGGTGGACTAAAAATATAATAAAGAGAGATAAAATAAACTACAAGGGCAAACCAGTGAGAAATATAAAAACTCAATAACAGCTTCGTTAAATATATAAAAAGGAAGAGGGAGGTCAAACTGGACATAGGCCTCTTAGGAAATTAATCTGGGCAGACAGTTATGGGGAACAATGAAGGGGCAGAGGAGTTAAACAAACATTTCCCATCAGTCTTTATGGTGGAAGATACTTCAAATATCCCCTTAAGACTAAAAAATATGGGGAGGAATTAAATACCTTCTCCATCACTAGAGAAGTAGTATTCGACAAACAAATGGGTCTAAAGGCAAATAAGACCTATGCCCTGATGTCTTGCATTCTAGGATCCTAAAAGAGGGAGCTGCAGAGATGGGGTATGTGTTGGTTGTAATTTTCCAAAAACCCTTGGATTCTGGAGAATACAAGAGGATTGAAAAATGGCCAATGTGACATCCCTATTCCAAAGGGAGTGAAGCAAAAGGAGGAAAACTATGGGCTGAATAGCCTAACATGTACTGTCAGAAAAATATTAGGATGAATTATTAAGGAAACAACAAACTAATCAAGTAGAATCAACATAGCTTCATGAAAGGGAAATTGTGTATGATTAATTTATTGGAGTTTTTTTTAGGAAGTCTCAACCAGAGTAGATAGATGGGAACCAGTAGCTGCTTTGTATTTGGACTTCCAGAAGGTGTTTGGCAAGATACCTCACAAAAGGTTAAGTCTTGAGATAAAATCCCACATGTTGGGGGTAACATATTGACATGGATAGAGAATTGGCTATTGAGCAGGAAACAGTGAGTGGAATGAGGGACAAAAACATAAATTGCTGGAAAAGCTCAGAAGGTCTGGCAGCCCCTGTGAAAAAAAATCAGAGTTAACTTTGCAGATCTGGTGACCCTTCCTCAGAGTGGAGAAAGGGGTTCTTTTACATGTTGGCAACCTGCGGCCAATGCGGTTCCATAGGGATCAGTGCTGGGACGGCAACTTTTACAATATATGTGAATGACTTGGAGGTGGGAAGTGAATGCACTGTGGCCAAATTTGCAGATGACGCAAAAATTGGTGGAAAGGCAAGTTTCAGAGGGATATAATCAGCTTACAAAGAGATATTGATAGGTTAAGTGAATGGGCAAAAGGTTGGCAAGTTGTGTTAGAATGTGGAAAAATGTGAAGTTGCTAATTTTGAAATGAATATTATTTAATTAAAGAAAAAAAGAACTGTAGAAAGCTGCAACATAAAGGGACTTGCAGGTATTTGTGCATGAAACACAGAAAGTTAACACAGGATACAACAGGTAATCAGGAAGGCTAATGGAATGTTGGCCCTTATTTCAAGGGAACTGGAGTATAATTGAAGGGAAGTCTCACTGCGACTGTACAAGATGCTGGTGAGACCGCATTTGGAGTACTGTATATAGTTTTAGTCCCCGTATTGAAGAAAAAATATCATTTTATTAGCGGCAGTTCAAAGAAGGTTCACTAGGATGATCCCCATGTGGAGGGATTGCCTTATGAGTAAAGGCTAAACAGGTTGGGACACTACTCACTGGAGTTTAGAAGAATGAGAAGTGATCTCATTGAAACATATAGAATTCGTAAAGGGCTTGACAGGATAAATGCTGAGAGGATGTTTCCCCTCATGGGAGAGTGTAGGACCTGAGGGCATACTCTCAGAATAAAAGAGCATCAATTTAATTCAGACATAGTAGGAACTGCAGATGCTGGAGAACCTGAGATAACAAGGTGTAGAGCTGGATGAACACAGCAGGCCAAGCAGCATCA
>NC_063363.1:34433718-34456504 GCF_021869965.1 Rhincodon typus | reverse complement strand
TTGGAATATGTGAAATCTGTAACTATCCCATAGACAACACATGCCAAGATCTCAAGAAGGGTCTAGGCCTGAAACAATAGCCTTCCTGCTTCTCTGATGCTGCTTGGCCTGCTGTGTTCATCCAGCTCTACACCTTGTTATCTCAGATTCTCCAGCATCTGCAGATCCTACTATCTCTGTATCAAGGAAAAATACTTTTTTTTTCCATACAACAAGTAGTTAAGGCCTGGATGCACTACCTGAAAATGTTCTGAGTGTTCCCAGTTCTCAGGAAGGGTCACTGGAACTGAAACATTAACTTTGATTTCTCTTCACTGATGCTGCCAGAACTGCTGAGCTTTTCTGGCAATTTCTGTTTTTGTTTCTACCTCAGAGTGTATTGGAGGCAAATTCAACAGGAGGCATTCAAAAGGGAATTGGATTGTTTTCAGAAAACAAAGATTGTGTAGAGCTACAGAGTGAAAGCAGAAGAATGGCAACTAGGATGGGCAATAAATTCTGGGCTAGCTCGTGATGCACACATCCCTTGAATAAATTAAACATACTTGACACCATCTAAAACAGTTCAGCCCACTTGATCAGCACTCCATTCTTCAACATTCTCTCCATTTACAACGAGGACATCGCGGCAGCAATATGTACCATCAATAACATGCATTTTGACAATGTGGGCATTGTTACCCATTACCCATAACCCAACAGATTTGAAAAAAAATCCAGGATTTGTATTCTCTATTGTCTAGCAACAGCTTTTGGGATGAAAATCCCTATGTATTTTCATGCACTTGGGATGATGCAATTTTTGAAAAACCTTTCAGCAGAAAGCATCTCTCTCTCTCAGTAAGTAAGAGACAAATCTTAATGAAGGTCAACAAAAAACTGCCTCTCTCACAGAGATATCTTTTAATTTTTCATTCATGGGATGAGGGTGTTGCTGACTAGGCAGCATTTATTGCCCATCCCTAACTGCCCAGAGGGCAGTTGAGAGTTGACAACATTGCTGTGGGTCTGGAGTCACATGTAGGCCAGATCAGGTAAGGATGGCAGTTTCCCTCTTGAATGGACATTAGTGAACCAGATGGGTTTTTCTGACAATTGGCAATGGATTCATGGTCATCATTAGATCTTTAATTCCAGATATTTTATCAAATTCAAATTCCACCAGCTGCTGTGGTGGGGTTTGAACCCAAGTCGCCAGAATGTTATGTGGGTCTCTGGATTAACAATCCACCAATAATACCACTAGGCCATTGCCTCCCCACATATCTGTATAACCTTGTAAAATTTAAATGTCATGGTTACGAACTGTTTCCCATCTGAATCTGAAATCTGGTCTAAAGATCTCCCATGAATTTACAACTGTCAACAAATGATCACTTTGATCGGAAAGCCAAGGAACTGTGAGAATTCAACCCATTCCTTTTTCTAAACTTGTCCTCTTCACCCATGTTGCCTATTTGTTTCAAACTCACAAAGTCTGCAGAGCTGTTTCTACATATGAATGTGCACAGTTGGGGTTCAGTGAACACAGTTTAATTCCGCATAGTGACTTACTTGTGAACCATTTTTTCCACTTATTCAAATAAAATATTTTTATCTGTAATAAACAAGTTAGGCAAGACCTTGGGAAACACAGAGGATCGGAGGGATCTTGGTACATATCAATTGCTCCCTTAACGTTGCAGGACAGGTGGATAGAATGATTAAAAAAGCATATGGGATACTTGTCTTTATTAGCTGAAGCACAGAGTTTAAGAGCAGGGAGGTAATGTTGGAATTGTGCAAAACATCGGTAAGCTTACAGCATGCAGTTCTGGAATTCACATTATAGGAAGGATCTGATTGCATTGGAGAGGGTGCAGATGAGATTTACCAGGATGTTGCCTGGGCCAGTGAGTTTCAGTTACAAGGGGAGTTTGAACAGGCTGACGTTTTCCATACAGTAGGGGAGATTTGGAAGGGACATGATTTAGATGTATAAAACTATGAGGGGCATAGATAGGGTAGAAAGGAAGGAACTTTTCACCATGGTGGTGGGATCAATGATCAGTGGACATAGAATTAAGGCAAAGTCAAGGAGGTTTAGGAGGGATGTGATATGAGAATGACAGCTCTTGATATCAAGGTTTTATTGGATCAAATGTGGCCTCAAGGACCCCTAGAAAAACTGGAGTCAATGGGAATTAGGGAGCAACATGTCCAATGAGTGAAGCCATGCCTGGCTCACAGGAAGATGGTGGTTGTTGATGGAGGTTAGCCATCTCAACTCCGGGGAATCTCTGCAGGAGTTCCTCAGGGTGGTGTCCTAAGCCCAACCATCTTCACCTGCTTCAACAACCTTCGCTCCATCATAAGTTCTGAGGTGGGGATGTTCATTGATGATTGCTCAATGTTCAGCACCATTCATGACTCCTCAGATACTGAAGCAGTCCATGTTCAAATACAACAGGATCTGGACAATATCCATGTTTGGGCTGACAAGTGGCAAATAACATTCATATTACACAAATGGCTGGCAATGACCATCGCCAATAAGAGACAATCTAACCACTGCTCCTCAGCATTCAATGGCGTTACTATCACTGAATTCCCTACTATCAACATCTTGGGGTTACTATTGACCAGACTGGACTGGCCATATTAATATAGTGGCAACAAGAGGCTACAAATACTTCGACAAGTAACTCAGCTCCTGACTCCCCAAAGCCTGTCCACCATCCACAAGGCACAAGTCAGGAGTGTGATGGAATACTCCCCACTTGCCTGGATGAATGCAGCTCCAACAACACTAAAGAAGCTTGACACCATCCAGGACAAAGCAGCCCGCTTGATTGGCACTACATCCACAAACATCCACTTCCACCATCATTGAGACTCAGTAGCAGCAGTGTGTACGGGCAGAAATTTGCCAAGGTTTCTTAGACATCACCTTCAAAATTCCCATTTAATTCCATCTAGAAGGACGAGGGCAGCAGATACATGGGAACACCATCTGCTGCAAATTCCCCTCCAAGCCACTCACCATTCCTTTTTGGAAATATATTACTGTTTCTTCACTGTTACTGGGTCAAATCCTAGAACTTGTTGCCTCCCCAACCCAAGTGCATTGTGGGTCAACCTACAGCACATGGACTGCAGAGGTTTAATAAGACAGCTTATCAGTACCTTCTCAAGGCCAACTAGGGACAAGCAATAAATGTTGGCCCAGGCAGCAATGCTTATATCCCACAAATGAATAAACAAAAAGGAAAGGTTTTTCACCCAGAGGGTTGTGGGAATCAAAAACTCACTGCCTGGAAGGGTGAGAGAGGCAGAAACCCTCATATCATTTAAGAAGTGTTTACATGTGTTTTTCTGATGCCAAGGCAGACAAGGTTATGGGTCAAGTGCTGGGAAATTGGCTTGGAATAGTTTGGTCGTGATTTTTGATCAGTGCATACCAGATGGGCTGAAGGGCCAATGCCTTTTCTAGCTTTATGTCTCCAAATTAATTTTGAGTCTGTTGAAAAGAATTGATCAAAGCCTCCTTTGTTCTAGATACAGTAATAAAGAAAAACATATTGATCATTTTGTTGATAAAATTAAAAGCATTTCAACATTTGGTGTGGAGCAATGGTGCGTGGTTTCCAGTGCATTCCTCCCATCAAAGTCATTCCAATCCTGACCTATCGCCGTTCCTTCACTGGCTTTTGGTCAAAGTCCTGGAACTCCCTCTCTGATGCCACATGAACTGTAGCAGATCATGAGGCAGCTCAACATCTCTTTCTCCAGGATAATTAGGGGCAGGCAATATTATTGATAATACCTATATAAAAGAAAAAACACAGTATTTGGTAGAAAAAAGGAACAGCATAATATGAGGACTCAAAGTGAAAGGAGCAACATGAAATTGAAACACAAATTAGAAAAGGAGCCTTAACACATGAAGGTCCTGGCGTGAGCATTGGAATTTCAGGCAAGTGATGTTGCTTTGAAATTTTAATAAGTTTGGAAACACTTGAACAAGAGGAGAAACACACAAAGGCCCCACAATGCAAACAGAATCTCTGCCATATACCCATACCAGCTATTGCTTGGGGAAGAGTAGCAAATAGAGCATACACTGGACTTACTCTGGGCACAAGTGCAGTACTGGAACAAATTCAGAAGCTGAGTTCTAATTCCTCAGAGCCATGGAGACACCTGCCAAACAATCACATTCCACTCCCTGAAATATAATTGACTGATAAACACCAGATCCACATAAATCACACGCAAGATCAACTCATTTTTGCTGCACCTGGTTATTTATAACAATCTGGGGACAAGGTCACTCGAAGTGGGGTTTCAATGCCTAACAAGTATGTTTTGCTGTGGTTGATGTCATGACATTGATTGTCTTCCTTCCAAGCTGAATTGTTAGGGGACATCAATGTTAACAGGAAACTGGCTGGAGTTGGTGTTAATGTGCGTGTTTCTGTTTTACTGCCCCTCAGTGATTACGATGTTTCCTGGCCTCTTACACAGTGACTGACACTGACCTAGTTTAGATTTGGTAAGGAATGGACTGGAGCCAGGCCAAGCTGTGGTTGCTGAGTTACTACAACACCCATAATTTTTTGTTTCTTGTACTTTCCACAAATTAATTGTGCTTCCCGTATTTGCTAACAATTCCCAATTCTGTTACAGGTTAACGGTCATGAGACTAATTGAAAATATCATGGTAATGAAAGCAATTACAGCAGTATATTGATAGTTTTGTGACTGGATCTGAGAGGAATCCAAATATATTGTCTCATTCTAATTCTACAACATGGTCGGTACGAGCCATGCCCAGCTGGCTGAATAATCAAGTGGTTGCATCAGAGCCACACAGACCAGATGGATAGAGATCCCATCTGTTTTGGATTAGCTGATTCAACCTGGGTGGCAAGAAAGAAATATTTGAATTTATTTAGCAACCTTTTACGACCTCAGGACATCCCTAAGTTTATGTTAGCCAATGAAATTCCTTTGAAGTGTAATTGCTGTTGTAATGTAGGAAACAGTGCACCCCATGTTCACACAGCAACAGTTACACTGGCAGTGCTGTAACAATCAGGTTGTCTGTTCTGTAACAACATTGTCTGAAGGACACCAGCAAGAAATCCCCTACTTTTCTTCAAACTGTGACATGAGAACTGAAAGATACCTCCTCCAATAAGACAGCACTCCCTCAATACTGACCTTGTTTGTGTGTTCAAACCTTGGACTGGGACATAAGCCCGCGAACTTTTAAGTCATGCAGCTTTCTCTGCGCCCTTTAGTCAAGTGGGGACAATTAAGCAGGGAACTAACTAGTCATCATTTGTCACTGCTGTTTGAAAGTATGCATGTGCTGTTGTCCCCGCATGTTTGAAGAGCTAGTTAGACATCAGACACATGGTTAGAGAGGTGTTAAGCTTTGTCAATACTCCCAGATCATTGTATATAGAATGCAAAATGATACATCTGGTGTTCAAGCATGTGGTGGTGGTGGTGAATTGTTTGCTAAGCAATAATGAGCACAAAATGCTCAGATTTGTTACAGTCTCAGTGTGTGTTCATTTCGCCAATTTAGAAATGTTGTTAACTGGAGTGGAGGAAGCTGAAAAAAATTACAAGCAGTGCAGAAAGGATTAGATCAAGCAGTCTTTCTGCAAATCTGTCCATCAGCACTGGCCCAACAGCAGAAATCACTATATGGAAACTCACTAGCATAGACATAAGGGAATTGAGTGATTGAAAACATGGCTGGAAGCTGGTGTAGAAGGGAGGGCTTTAGATTTCTGAGGCATTTGGACCAGTTCTATGGAAAATGGGACATGTGCAGTTCCTCCATTTCCATTGCTGTCACATCTGTTCCAATGATGCCAACTTTGACGAGGGAGACACCAAAATATCCTCCTTTTTCCTGAAGCGAGGATTCCTTACCACCATGATTGACTGGGCCTGCAGTCATGTCTAACCCATCTGTCTCACTTCAGCCCTCACCTCCTCTCTTCCCTCCCACATCAGCGATAGGTCTCCCCTAGTCCTCACCTACCATTCCACCAGCATCCACATCCAAAGGATCATTAGCTACTATTTCCGCCACCTCCAGCAAGATGCCATCACCAGACACATATTCCCCTCGCTGCCCTTTCAGCATTCCACAGGAACCACTCCCTCCAGGGTACTTTGATCCACTCCTCCTAAACGTCCAACACCTCCATCCCCCCACGGCACATTCCCCTGCAATCGATGAAGGTGTAATACTAGCCTATTTACATCCTCCCTCCTCACCATCCAAGGTCCCAGACTGCAGCAATTTACCTCCACTGTACTCAATTTAGTCTACTGTATTTATTGCTTATGTTGTGCTCTCCTTTACATTGAGAGACAAAATGCAAACTGGGTGACCATTTTGTAGAACACCTATGTTTTGTCTGCAAAAATTACCCTGAGCTTCCTGTTGCTTGTGACTTCAACATAACACTGTGTTCCTTGGCAAACATCTCTGTCTCAGGTTTGTTGTAGCTCTCCAATGAAGCTCAGTGCAAGCTGGAAGAATAGCACCTCATTTTCCGCTAGGAAACCCTGTGACCTTCTGGACTCGATATTGAAATCAACAATTTTAGGGCCTAAGCATCTTCTCACATGTCCTTGCCCCACGTCCCACACCTCAAGCCTTGTCATCACAAGGGTTACTACCACACACAACTCATTATCAGCCAATAGCAGTCCCCATTAGCAGCTATTGATTCTCCCAGACTGACCTTTACCCATTCCTGTCTGCCCAACTGCTGACCTCTCTCTCTGGGCTCTATCTCCACCTATCGTTTATTCCTGCTCCTAACCCTACCCCACCTTGCACATCTTTTCCTCACTATAGTCAGTTCTGAGGAAGGATCACTGGATCCGAAATATTAACTCTGATTTCTCTCCACAGATGCTGTCCAACCTGCTGACTTTATTCAGCAACTTTTGTTTTTGAACCTATACCCAAGCTTGTGGATGACACAAAAGTAGGCGGGAAGGTAAACAGAGGGAATGACACAGAGAGTCTGCAGAGGGATATAAACAAGTTAAGTGAATGGATTAAAACTTGGCAGATGGATTATAATGTGACAAAATGAACTTTGGCAGGAAGAATATAAGAACTGAATATTAAATGGAAAAAGACTGCAGAAAGCCGAGCACAGAGTGATTTTGGATCACTGTGCACGAATCATAAAAAGCTAGCATCCAAGTTCAGTACGTGATAGGGAAGGGAAATGAACTGCTGACTTTTATTTCTGAGGCAATAAAGTATAAAAGTAGGAAGGTTTTTCTAAAACTATACAAGACACTAGTCAGACCACGCTGGAATGCTGAATAACTTTGGGCCCCTTGTCTAAGGAAAGACATACTGGCATCGATGACAATCCAGAAGGTTCACTAGGCTGAGCCTGGATATGAATGGACTTTCTTATAAGGAGAGGTTGTGTAGATTGGACCTGTACTCATTGCAACAGAGAACAATGAGACATGATCTTCTTGAAACATGTAAGATTCTTAGGAACTTTACAGGCTAGGTGTGGAAAAGTTGTTTCCCCTTATGGAGGAGTCTCGGACCAGAGGGTATAATCTCAGAATAAAGGATCACACATTTAAGGTAAAAGCAAGGAGGACCACCTTCTCTCAGAGGATCGGGAATCTGTTGAATTCTTATTATTGCAGAGGGCTGGCAAGGCTGGGTCATTAAGTGTATTACAGGCTGAGATGTACAGCTTGTTAATCAAAAGGGAATTAAGGGTTCTAAGGAAAAGGCAGGAAAGTGAAGTTGAGGATTATCTCATTGAATGAGTCATGAGCAGACTCAATGGGCTGAATGGCCTACTTCTGCTCCAATGTCTTATGGGCTTTTGGTCTAATATCAAAGAAATGAGCCACTTACCCAGATGTTTTCATGTGGTCAAAGGGTCTCTGCACAGTAGCACTCTAGGCATAGGCTGTGTCTGCAAATTACTCGACACCTCATATGTTAGTGCAGCTATAAATAAACTCAACAAAGATCTTCAAGTAAATGGAACCTGCATACCTCAGTTATGTTAGTTTTGGATAATATAAGACTATTATTACATAGTCAAAAGTCTAGAGGCCTATAGGTGTGAAGTTAAGAAAAGGAAAATGAAATTGGGAAAGCAAATAGAAGGTATGAAAAATATTGTTTGATAAAGTTACGGAAAAATCAAGAATCATTTATCAACACATTGGAAGCAAGAGGATGATTAAAGAAAAGTTGGGCCTATTAGAAATGCATTTGGTAATTTGAGTTTTGATGCAGAGAATGAGGGCAGGGTTTTTAATCAGTACTCTGATTCTATCATCAGAAAGGAGAGAGATGGTGCAGACATTGGAATTAAAGAAAAGGATTGTGAAATATTAGATACGATTAGCAAAACGTAAGAGGAAACACTGGACGGACTGACAACCTTGATGCTGGATAAATGAGCAGGGTTGGATGAATGAATAAAAAAAGAAATACCAAACTGTTAAAATAAGCCAGGGAGTAAATAATGGATGTTTTGGGGATTATTTTCCAATCCTCACCAGATGCAGGCAGTAAGCCAGAGGTCTGCAAACACTGAACAATTGATTGAAAAGAATGCTGAGGGCTAGGCCAAATAATTACAATTGGTCAGTCTGATTTTGATGGCGGGCAAATTATTAAAATAAATTCTCAGAGGAGGCATAAACAGTCATTTAAAAAGGCACGCGTTGATCAGGAATAGTCAGCAGAATTTTGTTACGGGAACATTGTATCTTATTAACGTAATTGTGTTTTTTGAAGTAACAAGGAAGAAGGATGAGGGTAGCGCAGTGGATGTTGTCTACATCGATTTTAATCAGGCATTTGACAAGATTCCACATGACAGGCTGGTCATTAAAGTCAAAACCAAAAGAACTATGGACGCTGTAAATCAGGAACAAATGCAGAAGTTGCTGGAAAACTTCAGCAAGTCTGGCAGCATCTGCGAAGAGAAAATCAAAGTTAACATTTTGGGTCCTGTGACCCCTCCTCAGAACAACTCAAAGATACTCATGGCTCTGTGGAACCTTCCTCTCCTCCCCTTCTTTCTGACTCCATCCCCTCCACCAACCCCACCTCCTGTCGGATATTCACCATCCCTCCTAACCTTCTGATCTCCGATGCTGAACATTTTGTACTCAGCAAAGGCCTCAGCTTTATCCCTCTGCATCGCCACCTTAACGAATTTCTGGCACGACATGATGCTGAACTCTTCTTCTGTCATCTTCGCCTCCGTGCCCATTTCTTTGGACAAGAGTCCTCTCCCCGTCCCACAGACCCCTTCACCCAGTTCCAACACTCTCCCTCCACCTGGACCCCTCCCTCTGACCTTTTACCTGCACTCGATCTGTTCATTGAGAACTGTCAACGTGATATTGGTTACCTCAATTTCTCTGCCCCCCTCACCCAATCCAACCTGTCTCCCTCCGAACTAACTGCACTCTGTGCACTTAGATCTAACCCTGACTTTGTTATTAAGCTGCTGATAAGGGTAGTGCTGTTGTAGTCTGGTGGACTGAACTCTACATTGCAGAAGCTGAGTGCCCGCTCTCAGATACCTCCTCCTATGGTCCCCTGAAACTGATAGTTACTCCAGCCCCACACAGCTTGTTTCTACCTCCTTCCTAAAATCCACAAAAAGGACTGTCTGGGCAAATCCATTGTTTCAGCCCGCTCCAGTTCTGAGGAAGGGTCACCCAAAATATTAACTCTGATTTTCTCTTCACAGATGCTGAGCTTTTCCAGCAACTTCTGTTTTGGTCAATAAAGTCCATGGGAATCAAAGGATTATGTTGAGATTCATCCTAAATTAGCTCAATGATAGGAAAATGAAGATGATAGTTGAGAGGCTTTTGTGAATTGAAAGTGGTTTCCAGTGGTGATCCGTAGAGCACAGATATATATATGATATAAATTTAAATGTTGGAGGTGTGAATGGGGAATTTGCAGATGATACAAAAATGGACCAGACAGTTAATAGTGACGAGGTTGGTTGTTGACTGCAGGATGCTATCAATGGATTGGTTAGGTGAACGGGAGAGTCGAAAATGGAATTAAATCTGGAGAAGGGTATGAGGTCATGCATTTGGGGAGAACATCAAATTAAGGGAATATGCAATAAATGGGAGGGTATTGAGAGAGGTAGAGAAGGAGGTTAGGAAAGCATAGAGTATGTTTCCTTCACTGATATTGAATGCAAAAGCAGGATTGTAACGTTGGGACTCTATAAGATATTGGTTAGGCCACAGCTGAAGTTTTGTGTACATTTCTGGACACGACATTACAGGAATGACATAAGTGCTCTGAAGAGAGTACAGAGATTTCCAGGAATGTTGTCAGGGCTTGAAAATTGCAGTGAAGAGAAAATATTAGATAGACCGGGGTTAGTTTTGTTAGAACAGAGGAGGCAGGATCAAAATAATGAGGAGCTTGGACACAGCTGACAGGAAACATGTGTTTCCCATAGGGGTCAGGTTTAAGGTGATGGGCAGAAGGATTAGATGAGATATGAGGATAAACATTTTCAGCCAGAGGGTGGTGGGTGTCTCGCTGTCCAATTTGGTGGTTGAGGAAGAGACCCTTAATTCATTTCAAAGGCACCTGGATCTACAGCTGAAGCTCTGGAACCTGCAGGAT
The DNA here is from genome assembly GCF_021869965.1 of Rhincodon typus. Classification (NCBI taxonomy): domain Eukaryota; kingdom Metazoa; phylum Chordata; class Chondrichthyes; order Orectolobiformes; family Rhincodontidae; genus Rhincodon; species Rhincodon typus. Next base: position 34,445,817 of record NC_063363.1, on the reverse strand, counting down.
TCATTTTTTTGTTTATTTCTGGCCGGTGAAGATATCATCCTATCATCGACCTGTACCTGAGACAGGAAAGAAGAAAGAGAACAAATCTGTATTTGTATAGCAACTTTCCCTACCTCAAGACACCCCAAAGTGTTTTAGAACTCATGAAACATTTGTTTGAAGGGTAGCCGAGACTGTAATGTTGGAAGTGGAATGTTAATTTGTGCATGCCAAGTTCCTTTGGGCATCAGAGAGCTGAAACCACTGTGTCGAAATCATTAACTGCTCCTGGAGTTTTTATTCTTGGGAATAATTTGCAAAATATTTATATTTCATAGGGGCAGTGCAAAATGTTTGCTGTGAAACTTGCATGCTGTGTTCAATGTTTGCCGGCATTGCAGATTTTGAGTTGGTGGTTGACAAGGTGATAATGGAGGATTAAAAGGATGGCAATGTCCTCAAAGTGGTCATTGGATATACTGTCGCAGTAGCACCAAAGATTTGGAAGCAGCCATTTTTCCAAGTGCCTCCTGTTAAATGTGAATATTAGAGTGCTGGGACACATTTTAAGAGAGCCGAGGGTAGAGATAGAAATGGCTCAAGTCAATTTAGAGCACAGGGAGCCCCCATAGCCCCAGGCCTAATGTGAAGCCTTACTCCAGGTTCTTGCCAAGAGTGAGTGCCATGCATTGTGCCCTCTCCAATCACTCATTGGGGTGAAGAAGCCCCAGGAGCTCCCCTGCACACTCCAACCATCACTATCACCCTCACCCTCGCTGCGATCAATAACTTTATTGTACCAATCACACACAATGCTTCACCAAGTATCCAAACAAAAATTCAAGTCTACTCAATATCAGACTCTTGATTGTACAATGCGTTACACTTTATACAAGTTATGTAATCACCTCCTCTCGACATGATCAATATTATATTCCCTTTTGATCAGGTACAGTCAGGGTGGAATGAACAGGTCAATTTTCAAGTTCTGTGAAAGGATGGTTTGCTGGAGCTTCCCTATTTGCCCTAATAGGTGGAGGTCCAGGATTAGAGTTTAGAAAAATGGGCTTGGGGGAGGGTGTGGAATCTCAGAAACCTGTTAAATTCTAATAGGGCTAGACAGGGTAAACATAGGAGAATGTTCTCAATGACCGAGGAGTCCAAAACTGGGGTCACAGTCTGAGGATATGGCATTGGTCATTTAGGATTGAAATGAGGAGAAATTCCTTCACCAGGGATTGGTGAGCCTGTGGAATTTGCTATCACAGAAAGTTGTTCAGGCCAAATTCTTTCAAGTAAGAGTCAGAAATAGTTCTTAGAGCTAAAGGGATCAAACGGTATGGGCAAAAAGCGGAACAGGATATTGGGTTGGATCATCAACCATGATCATGATCAAAAGGTACAGGATGTCCGAGATGCTGAGTGGCCTCCTCCTGCTCCTTTTTTTTATGTTTCTTTGATCAAACTGTGACAGAAAGGTGCAGAAAATTTCAGAAGAACGCAGCAGAAATTAGAACCAGAATAATTAATAACGGTAAATTTGTAAGTTAAGGTTCTATGTTTCAAAGATGAAAGTAGCTATGTCCCTCGGTGGCATTAAATTTCCTTGCAGTCAGTAATAGGGAGAACGTTCTGGGAATATGTTGAGATGGTCACACTCCAGCCCCTGATACAACAACACTGAGAACAATACAACAATGAAGAGAAGTGAGTAACCACATCGGTATCCTGATCTCTTCCCTTAGGCTCTTTCCCCTGTTTTACGAGAAGACTGAGCCAAGATTTACAAGCTTCCAAAATTAGTCAATGAAGGCTTAATTCATTCATAGAAAGTGTCTTTGTGCATGATGTGAACAGAGAAAGATCTTTTTCATTCATAAGCTAGTCGGTCTCTCATGACACGGCTCAGAGAGTTAATATTTCTCAACAGGACTTCAGATCAATGGGTGATTATTTTGTTCAATGCACAAGTGGCTAGAAAGTTGGGTGTGGCATTTATGGGCATGTCGTGGATCAATCCCAGCACCTAAAATAAAAATAGAGAAACACTCAGCGAGCCAGGCAACATCTCTGGCATGAGAAACCGAGTAAACATTTCAACTTGATTTAAACTGCGGCAACAGTTTGTTTAGATTTTTGAAGTCCTGCGACTGTTTCCACCCTTGCAGCCACTAACTGGATGACAAACACATCTCCACGTCAATAAGTGTCTCCTCTATTGATACTGTGCGTTATTTTTATTCCACCATTTGCATCAGGTTCGTGACCCAGAATTGCCCCCATCGCATTTGCCTCTCCCAATGTGAAAATGCAGTCCCAAGTTAAAAAAAAAGATCCCACAGCAACCTTGGAGCATTTTCCTCTCGATCTGTATTACACTCATTAATCTAGCCTCACTCATGAGGAGTGACAACTAGGTGGCAAGGCACTCAAGAGGGCATTGGATAATTATTTGTATATGAATGGTGTGAAGGGAAATGGGGAAAAGGCAGGAGATTGGCACTAGGTAATACAATCAGGTACGATGAGCTGAATGGCCTCTTTTTGCATCATAACAATCCTGTGATGTTGTGGTAGACACTGATAAACTTCCATCTCAGATATAGCTCCCTTGGGCCATCTCATGATGCCCTTTGGAACAAATTCACTCCCACTTAATTTGAGAAACAGAAATACACAACTTCAGCAGTTGCTGCTCTTCTGTATAAACTTGATCTTGCATGTGCCTGAGGTGGAGCGACAGTTGAGCTAACCACTGAGGATAAAGCTGTGCATATGGTGTCAATGGAAATTATGTACAACTGCAATGGGCCCTGGATCATTGTCACTCTCTGACTCGTCAATACAAAATGAGAGTGTTCAATAAGCAAGTTTGAAATCTAAAATTTTCCAACAGTTTTGACTCAATGTCAGGTAGATAGACTAGGATTCAATGTCCTAGAATTATAGGACCCCTACAGTGTGGAAACAAGCCATTAAGTCCACACTGACCCTCCAAAGTGCATCCCACCCAGACTCACTACCCCCCTACCCCCATCCCTGCAACCCTGCATTTCCCATGGATCATTCACCTAACCTGCACATCTTTGGACTGTGGGAAGAAACTGGAGCACGTGGACGAAAGCTGCACAGACACGAGGAGAATGTGTAAGCTCCACACAGACAGTCACCCGAGGGTAGAATCGAACCTAGGTCTCTGGTACTGTGCTAACAGTGCTAACTACTCAACCACACGAATGCCCTGTGAATGATAACTGAATTAATCACGTGCTAAGGTGGTCTCAGCTCCAACTATATATTTGCACACAGAATATTGTATATTAATTAATATCAAAATGAAATACCGTAGGCATTTGATATAACTGCACAGAGGCTGGTTACCCACCACAAAGTCACCCTTTATTTATTTGTGCCCAGTACATTGGCTGTGGCCAGCTATCTCGGAGTCAATCCCCCGAACTGAGGAGATTATAATTCCTCTGTTTACCTTTAACTTTTTTTTCCTTTTTTTGAAAAACCCCAGGTGTGCAAATAACTTTATTAACGTACCACCACCAGGAAAAACACCCGTGTGACCAAAGCATCAGTATCAAGCAGAGCCCCTGTAGGGGGCAATGCCTATGTGAAAGAAAAAGTGAGGGGGGGTGCTAGGGATCAAATCAAAATAGAGTTTGTGGGGGAAACAAAACACTTCACACCCCGTGGTGCCCTCCTCTCCCGAAGGGCATCGAGAGCGCCAGTGCCCACTGCATGGTCCTTCCCCAGGGACACCCAAGCACGTACGTAGCCACGGAAGAGGGTCAGGCAGTCAATCCCCATTTACATTGGTCAGCAAGGGCTTTCCTGATTGGCCCAGGTTAACAACCCTAATCAAGGATCTCATAGTCAATAAGATCCAGCTGGTTCCAATCACTACAGCCCAATCCCCACCAAGCCCAGGGATGGAGGCCTGGTCTTTCTCTTGGAGCTTTTCTTGTGACATTTTCACCCAGTTCCAGTTCCTCTGACTCAGACTCTGACACAGGCAGCATGTACCAGACTGTAGCCTGTCTTTTGCATGCGAGCGTCTCAGGAGAGTTTCCTCCTCTTCTTTCGACAGTAACAGTAGCGAGGCTATATCCATCTCGGACTCTGAGGTTTCCTCGACACTAGTTGGAGGAGGAGAACCTATGGTTTCTGACAGGTCTTCTGGCTGTTCTGAGGGTCCAGGTATGTTTTGCTCTTGCCATTTTTACAGTTAACAACTTTCAGGTGAGCCACGTGTTTGTTCTAGACTGTATCACCTACCTGAACTTTGTAAGTCATGGGACCTGATCTTGCGTCAACCTCACCTCATACCCATTGGAGAGTCATTCCCACGGATCTGGCACCAAACTTTGTTGCCTGAATTAAATTGTGTCTCTCCCTTAGGGAAGGCATGTGGCCAGCATTGGCGTTCCTGCTGCCATTTTACCCTCCCCCAGATCTGGAAATATCAAGTTTAACCTGGTGTGGAGTCTTCTCCTTGTCAGCAACTCAGCTGGAGGAATCCCTGTTGTTGGGTGAAGGGTGGTCCTATAACTGAACAAGAACTAGGACATTTTGGTATCAAGTGATGCTGTCGGCTGCTTCTTTAAGCCTGCCTTCAGTGTTTGGACCATTCTTTCCACTAGACCATTGGACGATGGATGGTGTGGAGCTCTCCTTATGTGCCAAATGCCATTTGACTTGAGGAAATGTTCTAATTCCCTGCTGGTAAAGGACATTCCATTACATGTGACCAATGCTTCTGAGGGTCCATGTATTGCGAACAATGCTCGCAGCTTCTCAATCGTCATCGCTCAGTTTGCTGAACGAACTTTATGCACGTCCAACCACTTTGAATGGGCATCCGTAATGACCAGGAACATTGACCCCATGAAAGAACTGACACAGTCAACATGCAACCGAGTCCAGGGTTTACCCAGTCATTCCCACGAATGTGGGTGTTCTGCAGATGGCAGTTTTTATCCTTGTTGATACTCTGGGCACTACCCCATCAATGCAGCTATGTCGGCATCTAATCCTGGCCACCAGACATAACTTATTGCCGGCATCTTCATCTTAGAAACTCCTGGATGACCCTGGTAGAGTTCAGCCAGTATCTGGCGGTGACCTTTACTTGGGATAATCACTCTTGCTCGCCACAGTAATATGCCATGCTCTACAGTGATCCAATCTCGCTGGGTCCAGAAAGGTTTCAGTCCTGGTTGTGATGGCCCTGCTGTGTCCCCCATTACCACCAGCTGTTTTATCTTTGCTAGGACAGGATCTGTTTGTGTGCACAGTTGAACATTGTCAGCAGTTATTGGAAGGGTGTCCAGGAAGTTTGAAACCAAAATGGACTCTTCCAGGGGAGACTCCATCGGTGGACTATCTGCCGGTGAGATGCAGCTCCACATTAGCCACTTGGCTTCCTGGATAGAGTTCTAACTTGTTCATGCTGAGACTAAGGGCCCAACGCAGAATTGGACAGGAATATATGGGTGGCACTGCCTGGTCTTCCTTCAATAGCCTTATCAGGGGGTTTGTGATCTGTTCCTATGACAAATTCCCATCCGTAACAGTACTGGTGGGACTTCCTCACATCAAAGACGACTGCTAAACCTTCCTTCTCTATTTGAGTGTATTTGCATACAGCGTCAGTGAAAGTCTGTGAAGCAAACACTGTCAGACATTCCTCTCTGTTGGGTCACCAGCGAGCCAACACTACCCTGATACTGTACGGGGAGGCATCACATGTCAGCACTACATCTCGCTTCGGATTTTACCGGGCCAGCACCTCAGATGACGATATCTGCTTTTCTCCCTTCTCTAAAGGCTACTTCTTGGCTACACGGTCATTTCCAAGGCTGACCCTTTTCAATAGCAAGTGCAAAGGTGTCAAGATGGAGGCCAGGTTACATATGAATTTTCCATAATAATTCATTAATCCAAGGAAAGACCGAAGATCCAGTACAGACCTGGGAGCCGGGGCTCTTTTGATCGACCTCATTTTCTCTTCTTCTGGGTGTAACCCAGTTTTGTCGACTCGTTAACTCAAATCAGTCACTTGGGATGCCTGGAACACACATTTTTCCTTTCTAAGGTGTACACCCACCCAAGAGAAACATTTAAGCACTTTCCCCCTTAATCATTATGCACAAGTTCTCCAAGTGCTCTTTCTTGGTCTTCCCCCTTATTAGTATGTCACCCAGATAATTGGCAACCTGGGGTAGCCCTTGCAAATTATTCTCCATCATCTGGTAGGAAAGGGCGCAGGCTGATGATGCCCCAAATGGCAGTCTTGTATATTGATATAAACCCTTATGGGTATTAATTGCGGCATACGGCTGGGACTCCTCATCCAGTCGCAATTGCAGGTGGACGAGCCTCGTGTCCAGCCTCATAAAGGACAGCCCCCTCTGCAAACTTTGCATACAAGTCCTCTATGTGAAGGATCAGGAATTCATCCAGTAGTGAGAAGTGTTTTACCATTTGCTTAAAATCCCCACAAAGGTGAACTGAGCCATCAGGCTTCACAATCGGTATGACCAGTGCTGCCCATTCTGCAAACTGGTTTGATGATTCCTGCACTCTCCAGCCTCTTGATTTCTGCCTCTACTTTTGCCGGCAAGAGAAATGGCACTGGGCGGGCCTTGCAAAATCTCGGGATTGCATCCTGGTCAACATGTAAAGCAGCTTCGGCCCCTTTGATAGTCCCAAGCCCTTCCTGAAAAACTCATGCGTATTTCACACGAACTTCACTGAGGCAGCTATTTTCTAATCGAAAAATGTTGAACCAATCTCAGTGAATCTTTCTCAATCAATTTCACCTCAATAGGCTTGGACCTGAGCCTTTTGCTATTATCAGTGTTAACTGCACAAACTGATTCTCATAGGAGACTGGGACCAAAGGTGCACCCGTAATCTGCAACAGTTCCCCAGTGTATGTTTACAGTTGATTGAGATCTTGTGAAAACTTTAGGGTTGGAGTCCCGAGGGAATCTTGTTAAAGGCAGATTCTGCAACCACAGATACAGCTGCACCGGTATTGACCTCCATGGGAACTGGGTGATAATTTAACCAAACATTAATTTTAGCTGGTTCTGGTTTGGATGTTGCTAAGCAATTTAATTGTTCCAATCCACATGTAGGGGGACTTTCTAGGGTGTGCAGCCTCCTGGGTACCATCCTACAAGTTTTCTTACTCAAGTCAGGTCTTGTAAGACTCCTTTGCTGTCTCGAGTCTGCATACTGGCATCAATGACAATGGTTTGTTGGCCCAGATCCTGAAGAACATCTTAGCCACTTGGCCGAGGCTTGGCTTTGCAGTGGGGGTTCTGCTGTGGGCTGGCCTCTGGTCCCTCTGCTCAGGATATGCCCTGCATGAGGTTCTGCAATTTACTTCACTCAAGTGGTGTTCCCTAAGCTCAGCCAGAGAGGTGAAGGTGTCCACTTCTGATGGGATGCCCTGTAGTTCCTGTTCTCCACTTGCCGCATTTTCTAATGACAAAGTCAGTTGTAGAGCCTGTTTGAAGTCTATTTGGGCTTCAGCTGGTAGGTACTTCTGCATGGTTACATCGTTAATCCCACATAATGAACAGTTTCTCAACATCTCATTCAGGGTTAACCCAAAATCATATGCCTCTGCCAGTCATCTCAACCTCAAAAATCCTGTTACCAATTCCTCTGGTTCTTTAACAGCCGAATGAAACCAATAGCTTCTCAGAATTAGAGGTAGTTTGGGGTCATATGGAAGGTTTTAATGTGTGATGCCTCTGGGAAAGTTAAGTCTCTTATAATCGAGAAAGCTGCAGGTCCACAAGCAGTCAGAAGGATTACTCGTTGCTTTTCATCTGCTAAAATGCCATTTGCCCAGAAAAAGTATCACATTCGTTCCACATACCTGGGCCCAGTCTTTAACAGCAGGATCAAACGATTCAAGCTTCCCAAATAAAGACATGATGCCAGAAATGCTTACCCTAATTCCAAGATGACTATTGCAAGTGAATGTTCTTCAGGCATGTTCTGTTTTCTCCCGTCACCACTGAAATAACTGAGACTGGTATGTCATCACTAAGTCATTCTTTATTCACTTGTGCATAGTCCACTGGTTGTGGCCAGCCAGCTCCGGGTCAGCTGCCTGATCTGAGGAGATTCTCCTGTTTATATTGGTCAACCAGGGCTTTCCTGATTGGCTGGGTTAACAACCCTAATCAAGGATCTCATAGTCAACAAGATCCAGCTGGTTCCAATCTCTACAGTACTAAAAAGCAGGAATGTTGTTGAGATTATTCGACAGGTCACAGACCATCTACAGAGTGGGAAAGAGTGTTAAACATTCAGGCCAGTGAGCACCGGACAGGGCAGTAATGAAAAATTCTATTTAAGTAGGAAGACATAGGGAGACATTAATAAATAAATCGACACAAAAATTGAGAGAGGAGAATTGGGGCTCCAGAAGGCTGCAGTATATTAAATAGATGAGAGTGAAGGTACGCGTAGCTTCTTCAGTCTATGCCGTAAGGGCTGGTGAGCACTGGAATCAGAATTGAGCTTTGAGCATTTGGCTGGAGACCTGTTGCAGGAGGGAGCCATGAGATTCCTGAGGAGTCAATACAGTGTGGAGCTGGAGGAAGCAGCAGGTCAGGCAGCATCAGAGGAGCAGGAAAATCAATGTTTTACACCTTTCAGCAGGACCTTCTGAGGAATTGGGACTGGTTGTGAAGCAGGTAGAACCTGTGCAAGATGGATGGGTTGGATCTGGGCTAATACCCTCACACGGAGAATTTATATAGCTATTGGGTTTATTTAAACTAAATTGACAGGAGATTAGGAACCTAAAAGGAAGCTCAGATTGCAGAGAAGCAAAACTGATAACAGGAAATGCAAGAGTAATAATAAAAAAATTAGAAGTCATACAAAGAAAAGGCATGCATGCAACCACACAGCTTACAGGGAAAATTGCACCCTATCTAAGAAAGCTTATATTTGCCATAGAGGGAGGCCAGTGAAGGTTCACAAAGCTGATGCTGGGGATGGCAGGACTGTCCCATGAGAACACAATTAGTTTTACTGGGCCTGTGTTCACTAGAGTTTAAAATGATGAGAGGGGAATCTGATTGAAATGTATAAAGTTCTAACAGGACTGGGCAGACGACACTAAAGGAGGGTATTCCTTGGTTGTGGAGTCTAGAACCAGGGAACAGTCTGCGAAAGGATAAAGGGTAGACCATTTATGGGGCTGAGAGGAGGAAATATTTCTTCACTCAGAAGGTGGTCAACCTTTTGCTGTCGAGGCTGGGTCACCGAGTATATTCAAAAAGAGATATCAATACATTTTTTACATTTTAGAAGCATCAAGAAATATAGAGAGGAAGTGAGAATGTGATGTAGAGACAGAGGATCAGCCACGATCATTTTGAATGGCAGAGCAGACGCAAAGGGCTGAATGGCCTACTCCTGCTCCTAGTTTCTATGTTTTAATAAGAAATGATATAAAGTCATTTGCAGAATGTGTAGAGATCTGGTGATCTTGCTTGTGTAGGTTTGTCCTGGGGATTATGGGATATGATTCATGCATTTGTGGCAGTCTAGAATTAGCCTCAGGTACTGCAGTCCTGGCTGTGCAGTAAGATCACCTCAATTAGGCAGAGTGTCTCTGTGCACTGGTCTTGGGACATGTGGTTGGCAGAGTGTTGCTGTCTGCAGATATTGAAGGATAGGACATCTAGCTGAAACTCCTTTAAATCTCCTTACTTACACTCTTTACCCCTCACTCCGACCTGAGCTTCCACATCCCCTTCACCCTCCTTCTCCACCCCTCCTAAAGCTGCTGCTGCTGAGCTGCCTGGCCTCATCTCTTCCATCCACTCCTTCAGGTCAAGGCAACCTATTGGAAAATGCCAATGACCCATCATTCTCTTTCTCCTCATGATCCCATCAAGTTTCCAACAGCCTCCAGGACCAATGTATTGACTGTCTCCATTGATGACAGTGAGCCAATGAAGGCTCAGGTTAGAGATGGTAGGAACTGCCGATGCTGGAGTCTGAGATAACAAGCTGTGGAGCTGGAGGAACACAGCAGGCCAAGCAGCATCAGAATTTCTAAAGAAGGGTCCAGATCTGAAACGTCAGCTTTCTTGCTCCTCTGATGCTGCCTGGCCTGCTGTGTTCATCCAGGCTCTACACTGTGTTATTGAAGGCTCAGCCTCGTTTCCAGTTGCACACATAGTCTGCACTAATGATTTCTTTACCCGTGTTCAGTTCATCATTGTTAAGACTGGTGGCTGACAGCGCTTGTCGACAAAATGGCAGTTGGTATCTTTATCAAGCATAAGCGGCTGATTTACTTGGTAATCAGAGGTTTCTTCATCCTCAGGACTGCATTTATTGCAGGTGTTTGTACTCATTTACCCAGTTGGCATTATGTACTTAAATGGTTGAACCAGGGAATTCTGCTTCCCAGCTTGACTGGACTAACTCTGAGGCCAGTATCCCATCACCAAGTCACCCTTTAGTTACACATGGAGAGTCCTTGACACTGATCCAGCTTCCTCAGAACCAGCTGTCAAAGTGAACAGAACCTCTGACACTCTGTTAATATCTGTCAGTCATGGCTCTCTGATTGGACCAGTTTAACAGCCTCAATCAGGGAACTCATATTCTATAAGGTGCACCTGGCTGACCTTGTTACAATCACTACAACTACCCTGGGAACTACCTTGTGCCTACAAGTTAGCACTACAGTAGGAATACACCACTGATAAAATCCGATTTAGATAGACACACATTCAAATGTTCTGGCTCAATGGCTGCAGTTCTCTCATTCTCTTATGCTCCATTCTTTCTCCAACCTATAACAGAGGACAAAGAGAAGAATGGTCATGATTTTCTGTGGATTCTTGTAGCATAAAAAAATGGCATTTGCTTTTGTCTAAATCACAACAAATTAAAAAAACTTTAGGAAGTACTTTGCAATATTTCACATAATTAACAAAACAACATTTAAATTCAAAAGTTCCATTCTCTCATTACGGATAGATACGTGGTTTGATTTTCATCTCAAGCTGTCCGTCTGATAATAGGATCTGCAGCTGGGTTGCAGACAATTACTGCCATTGGGTTTTGCAATCATAATGCAATGAGTTATTCAGGCTGTGTTGGTCTGTGTATCATCGATATTTGCTGCTTGTTCTGTCATTTCCCTATTGTTTGTGCTGTGGCCATGACCTGCTGGCCCTGGATATATTTATAATTCCATGCCTTTCCTCTGCATGAAGGGTGTTTGTGCAGACGTGCTGTGTAGTCAGTTTCCTGTGCGTTAGGAGTTTGGTCTTTGGCCGTTTGTTGTTTCCGCTCTTTCTTGTTGGTGATGCAGGGATCGTCAGTGGTTAGGCACAATCACTTGCTTACTTGCTTATTGAAGATCTGATTGAATGAGTTAGAAAGTTGGAACACAACTTAGGAATGCAAGGAGAGATAGTAGGAACTGCAGATGCTGGAGAATCCGAGACAACAAGGTGCAGGGCTGGATGAACACAGCAGGCCAAGCAGCATCATAGGAGCAGAGAGGCTGACGTTTCGGGCCTAGACCCTTCATCAGAAAAGGGGGAGGGGAAGGGGGTTTTGAAATAAATAGGGAGAGAGTGGGAGGCGGATAGAAGAGGGATAGAGGAGAGGATAGGTGGAGAGGAAACAAACAGGTCGAAGAGGCGGGGATGGAGCCAGTAAAGGTGAGTGTAGGTAGGGAGTTAGGAAGGGGATAGGTCAGTCCAGGGAGGACGGACAGGTCAAGGGGGCGGGATGAGGTTGGTCGGTAGGAGATGGAGGTGCGGCTTGAGGTGGGAGGAGGGGATAGGTGGGAGGAAGAACAGGTTAGGGAGGCAGGGACGAGCTGGACTGGTTTTGGGATGCGGTAGGGGGAGGGGAGATTTTGAAACTTGTGAAATCCACATTGATACCATTGGGCTGCAGGGTTCCCAAGCGGAATATGAGTTGCTGTTCCTGCAACCTTCGGGTGGCATCGTTGTGGCACTGCAGGAGGCCCAGGATGGACATGTCGTCTGAGGAATGGGAGGGGGAGTTGAAATGGTTCGCGACTGGGAGGTGCAGTTGTTT
>NC_063363.1:34394144-34433318 GCF_021869965.1 Rhincodon typus | reverse complement strand
TCTGCTCCTATGATGCTGCTTGGCCTGCTGTGTTCATCCAGCCCTGCACCTTGTTGTCTTAGGAATGCAAGGACATAGGTTCAGGGATAATCTGTTCAACACTTTGTACCTGCTCCACCATTCAGTGAGATTATGGCTGGTCTTCTATCTTAACTCTGTCATCATCCTCTACCACCTGCAGGTCAGACCAAGGTCATCCTATTCTCAGTCATTGAACTCTTGCACGTGCACACACGGACGCTAAGCTCTAAGCCATCATCAACACTTTAACTGAGGTGTTTGAGAATGTGGGCTTTATATTAAATAATCATAAGACAAAAGGCCCTGTACCAACCTGCCCTATCACTGTGTACTGCCCTCCCAACGAGGCTTGGACAACATTATCCACATTCCATCCCTTGGCAGCCTCTTGTCAACAAAGACACACATTGACGTTAGGATACCATCTTCAGTGTGCCAGGTCAGCCTTCGGTTGCCTGAGGAAGACAAGGTCGACAAAATGTGGTACAAACACATTGTTACAAAGCAGTCCTGATACTTGGCCTCCTCAAAGACATGGACTATGTAGAGGGTGCTCCACAAAACTCTGAGGAGATACCACCAACAGTGCCTCTGCAAGATACTGCAAATCCATGGGCAGGGTAAATGCACCAATGTCAGTGTTCCCATAGAGACCAACATCTGCAGCATCGAAGCACTGACCACAATCAATCAGCTCCACTGAGCAGGCCATATCATCCACACATCTCACATGAGACTCCTGAAACATTTCTGAAGAAGGGTCTAGGCCCGAAACATCAGCCTTCCTGCTCCTCTGATGCTGCTTGGCCTGCTGTGTTCATCCAGCTCTACACCTTGTTATCCCTGAAACAAGTGTTCTGTTTGGAACTTCAAAACTTGTTTGATATCAGCTAGAGTATTGTGTACAATTGTGGGTGCCATGTTATAGGAAGGATGTGAATGCAACAGAGGGAGTGCAAAAGAAGTTGACAAGAATGGCTCCACGGATGAAGAACTTCAGTGATAAGGATAGATTGAAGAAGTTTATGATTGCTTTTCTTGGAGAGAAGCAGGTTGGGAGGAGATCTGATAGATGTTTTCAAAATCATGAGTGGACTGGACTGAATAGATAAGGAGGAGCTAGTCTCACTTGTTAAAGAAACAAGGACATGATCCAACAACAGCAAAGAGATTAAAACCATTGGAGTTACATAGTATCAGGCAGCACAGGAAGCCAGCCAAACCATTATTCTTGTGTCAGGTCTTTGCAAAAGTTTTTCAATTAATCTCATTCTCGGGTTCTGCTTCTTAATGTTTCATGTTGAAAGATAAAATTGTGAGGATTTGAGAATTCATGCAGAATCCACAGTTTTGTGGTGAACTGTCTCCTGACCTATTCTATCAGATTTGTTTCCTCTGGTAATTGAGGATGAGTCTGACATCACCTGATTCCTGTTATGATAGATGTACATGTGAACAGACGAGTCCTCAGAGCTATCATCATACAAGCACCAGGCTTTCAGCTGAAGCTCTAGCCTGCCTGAGAGTATGGGGCTGGTTTTGGAGCACCTTGTTGCCAAAATTCATTTTAACACCTTTATCTGACAGAGACATCTGACCCTTATCACTCAAAAGTCAGCAGATGTTTCCCAGCCTAGCAGCTGATAGAACTTCGAGATGACATTGCCCAGTAACTATTCTTTCCTGTTTTTTTTTGGACAAAAGAGGGACTTTCAAAGCTTTAAGCAAGTATAGCGTGTTTGTTTGGTTCACTAGAAACAGCCCAAACTAATCTAACATAACGTGGATCATCAAAAACAGGCCAAACTCTTCCAAAACCACATGGATTATCAGATGCTCATTGAAGAATCTATAGGCACTAACATACAGACTTCAAAATAGAGCAGGGCCTACAGTAGATTAGAATAGCCCGTAAAGACTTTGCTTATCTCGGCAATGATTGCATAAACAATTATCAATTTGTCAGAGGTTTTTGCATATCACAGCATTTTTTAAATTCCTTCCTCAGAAGTGTGTAACCCTGGCTGGGCCAATATTTATTTACCTAACCCTAACTGCCCTTGAGAAGATGGTTTTTGAATCACTACTGTCTATTTGGCGTAAGCACACCCGCAATGCCATGAGGGAGGGAATTCCAGGATTTTGACCCAGCGACACTGAAGGAACGGCAATATATTTCCAAATCAGGATGGTGAATGGCTTGTGGGTGAACTTGTATGTCATGGTGTTCCCATTTATCTGCTGCCCTTGTCCTTCTAGATGGAAGTGGTTGCAGGTTTGGATGATACTATTCAAAGATCTTTGGTGAATTTCTGCAGTGCATCTTGTAGATAGTACACACTGCTACTACTGACTGTTGCTGGTGGAAGGAGTAGATGCTTGTGGATGAGGTGTCAATCAAGCCGGCTGCTTTGTCCTGATTGGTGTCAAGCTTCTTGAGTGTTGTTAGAGCTGCAGCCATCCAGGCAAGTGGGGAGTATTCCATCACACTCCTGACTTGTGCCTTGTACACGGTGGACATGCTTTGGGGAACAGGAAGTGAGTTATCCACCACAGTATTCACAACCTCTGACTTGTTCTTTTAGCCACTGTGTTTATGTGACAAGTCCAGGTGAGTTTCTGGTCAATGGTAACCCAAGGATGTTGATAGCAGAGAATTCAGTGATGGAAACACCCTTGAATGTCAAGGGGCAGTAATTAAATTATTCTTACCGGAGATTGTCATTGCCTGGCATTTATACAGCACAAATGTTACTTGCCAGCCCAAGCCTGGATATTGTCCAGATCTTGTTTCATTTGTACATGGACTACGTCAGTACCTGAGTGTCACAAATGGTGCTAAACGTTGTGCACTCATCAGCGAATAGCCCCACTTCTGAACGTATGATGGAGAGAGCTTGATGAAGCAGCTGAAGTTGGTTGGGCACAGGACACTACCCTGAGGAACTCCTGCAGAGATGTCCTGGAGCTGAGATGATTAACTTCCAAAACCATGACCATCTTCCTATGTGCTAGTATGATGCAAACCAGCGGAGAGTTTGCCCCCGATTCACATTTATTCCAGTTTTGTTAGGGTTCCTTGATGTCTCACTTGGGCAAATGTGTCTTCGATGTTAAAGGCTGTCACTCTCATCCCACCTGTGGAATTCAATGCTTTGTCTATGTTTGAACCAAGGCTGTAATGAGGTCAAGAACTGAGTGGCTCTGACGGAACCGAAACTGGGCGTCGCTGAGCAGGTTATTGCTGAGCAGGTGCTGCTTGATAGCACTGTTAGTGACACCTTCCATCACCATACTGATGATCGAGAGTGGACTGAAAGGGCAGTAATTGCCTGGGTTGGATTTGTCCTTTCTTGTGTGTACAGGACATACTTGGGCAATTATCCATATTGTCGGGTAGATGCCAGTGTTGTAACTGTACTGGAACTGCTTGGCTAGGGGAGCGGCAAGTTCTGGAGAACAAGTGTTCAGTGCCATTGCCGGAATGTTGTTAGGGCCTGTAGCTTTTGCAGTATCCAGCATCTCCAGCCATTTTTTGATATCACATGGAGTGAATCAAATTGGCTGAAGACTGGTATCTGTAATGCTGTTGACCGCTGGAGGAGGCCGAGATGGATCATCCATTTGGCATTTCCGGCTGCAAGATTGCTGTGAATGCTTCAGCCTTTTCTTTTGTACTTATGTGCTGGGCTTTTCCTATTGAGATGGGGATATTTGTGGAGCCTCCTACTCCAGTGAGTTGTTTAATTGTTCACCACCATTCGCAACTGGATGTGACAGGACTGCAGAGCTGAGATTTGACCCGTTGGTTGATGAAAATTGCTTAGCTCTGTCTATCACTTGCTGCTTTCCCTGTTTGGCACGCGAGTTGTCCTGTTTGGTGGCTTACTCTGTTTTCAGATATACCTGGGGTGCTGCTCCTGGCATGCCCTCCTGCACTCTTCACTGAACCAGGGTTGATTCCCCCTTATCAAATGCCTTATTAAGAGCAAAGAGCAAAGAGCATAATGCATGTCAAGTAAGTCAGACATCAAATATTCTCAGTCAACACAATGTGGAGCTGGAGGTTCACAGCAGGTCAGGCAGCATCAGAAGAGCAGGAGAATTGACATTTCGGGTTGAGACCCTTCATCAGAACTTCCTGATGAAGGGTCCCAACCCGAAACGTTGACTTTCCTGCTCCTGTAATATTGCCCGACCTGCTGTGTTCCTCCAGCTCTACACTGTATTGACTGAGAATATTTGTTGTCTGACTTGCTTGACATGCATTACTGAGGCGACCTTTGCTCTTAATAAGACATTTGATAAGCGATAACCCCCAAAGTCGGTAACTTCATGCTGCCGAATGAGAAAGCCCTCCTTACCACTTGGCAGTTACATAAAAGATGCAGCGAGTTGCTCCTGATGCCATGATAGGCCTCATGGGGGTTCTTGTTCAATTCTGCTACCAGTCTTCCCAGTGTTTAGGCCCTTTCAAAATTCCACCTCTCGTTCTAGATTCTCTCAAAAGAGAAAACATCCTTTCCACATCTACAATGTTAAGAATTGCACTCTTTATCTTAAATTGCTTCTCCTCATTGTGTTTTACAAAATTAATCATTTAATGCTTCCATTAAATTTTATCTGTCTTGTCTCTGCCCTGTCTAAAAGCCTATCTCCTCTATTAGTTTATTACTATGTCCACCATAATTCACAATAATATCATTTTATCTGTTATGCACAAACTTAGAAACTGGACCCTACACACCCAAGTCTGGGTCAAGACTATAGGTCAAATAAAACAACTTACACTTCCAGACTGAAAAACCGACATACAGTACACCACTTTGTTTTCTGTCACTCAGCCACTCATGCTTTGACTGTCACATTATTCCATGGATTTTAATCATCTTACAAAACTTCATCAAATGTCTTTTTGAAGTCCAAGTACACCACATTGGCAGCTTTCCCCTCATCCTTCTCTCTGTTACTTCACGTAGAACCCAATCAACTTGGAACGGCACAATTTCTCCTTGAGAAATTCATGCTGGCTTTCCCTAATTAACCCACAATTGTCCAAATAACTGCTCATTTTGTCCCAGATTATTGATTCTAAAAGCTTTCCCACTACCAAGGATAAACTGACAGGCCAGTATTGGCTAGGTTATCCTTTACAGCCTTTATAGAACAAGGGCATAACTTTTATAATTGTCTAGTTCTCTGGCACTAATCCTATATGATCAAAAGATTACAATGAATGACTTTACAGATTGCACCCCTGCCTCTTTCAATATTCTCGAGCACAACTCATCCTGTCCTGTAGACTTATTTACTTTAACTATAACCAGCCATTCTAACACATCCTTTTCACCAACTGTTGGTCCGTCCAGTGTTCAGTTACTTCCCGTTTCACAATGATTTTTGTCGGAGAATTTCTTCTAATACGCAAATAACCAGATTGCAGCTGTCAGTCTTCGAGGTAAAGAAAACTTTTTATTCGTGATATCACGGAGAGTCAATGCTAACAAAGGTTAGATACCAAAGACTCTGCAGCAATGCAGAGTTACAAGATATTTATAGAGAGATACAAACAAGCCAACGTGACAGATAACAGTAATCTCATAGTCCAAAGCTTAGCGTTCTCCAGAAATCTCATCATTTTCCTGAGGTGCAGGTTTTATTCTTCTTTTAATGTTCAGCTAACATGCACTTATTTTACTGACTAGGGCAAAAATGTGATTAGGTTTTACTAAGATGGCAGTTACTAAGAGCTAGGGGTGTTTGAACACTTTGAGTTGTCACTTCGTTTTAACATTCTATCTGTCACATTGTCTTTTTGATTTTGCAATACTGACTTTTCTCGAACCTTGTACAACATGCTAATTTCTTCCACAATTTTGGCAGTGCAGTCTTCTTTCATTAAAGCAGATATAAAATATTAATTTTCAACCTAGCTATGCCTCTCCCTTCATGTGTAAACTGCTTTAGTCCCTATTTGTCCTCAATCCTCCTTTTATTATCTGTGTGCTATTATTTATGTGCCTATAGAGGACTTTTATATTCCTTTTCATGTTAGCTGCCAATATCTTCTCATGTTTTCTGTTTGCTTCTCTTATTTCCTTTCTCAGATTCTGCTGAACCTTTTATACTCAACCTTGTTTTCACTTACATTATGAATCTGATATACTGGCTACATTGTTGCAGGACCATACACTCAAGTTAAACTCTCAAATGAGAGGTCTCACCTATTTGAATCATCCAAAAAAATCTCAATTATCAAAGCAGCATTGATTGCAAACATGATTCTGCCTGTGTGATGCTTTTATTGATTTTAAATGTACTTCCATATAATGGTTTTATAGCAGGTCGGTCGTGAAATTGGGGTTGTGGGACATCAAAGCAACCTGAGACATTTCAAGACAGATGTATTGGAAAGGCTGGTTGTATTAAAGTAGATAAGTTCTAGGACTGGATAAGATACATCCAAGAATACTGAAGAACGTTAGGGTGGAAACTACATTGAAGAACCTCTGTCAACTCACTTATGCTTGTTGAAAGGTTTGCATTTCTAAAAGTTTTGAATCACATCATTTAAGCATTACACAAGTTAGCAGCTCAGTCAGCTGATCTCCATCAGTTTTAATCACAGACTCATTTCTTCAGTTGCTAAACTTCTTTGGTTCAAGGACAACCGGGCACAGCAAGTTATGGATTCAGTGTAATGAGGTACATACTGGCTGATGCAGAATGGGCACCATCTGTGAAGGAAGTTCCAGCCCAATAAGCTTCCTTTTCCATGAGTGTAAGAAGTAGGATCCAAAATGGAGCACACTGACCATTGAGCTTTCTCTACCATTAAGTAAAACTATGACTGATCTTTAGCTTCAGCTCCACTTTTCCACCCATTCCCCATAATCTTTGATTCCTTAAGAGACCAAAATTTAAATTTAAATACACTTAATGATGGAGCATCAAAAAACCTCCAAGGTAATCCATTCCAAAACCTCACATTCCTTCGAATGAAGAAATTTCTCCTCATCTCTGTCCAAAATGATTGACACCCTTATCCTGCGATTGTGCCCTTGTGTCCTATATTCAGTTCTCTCACCAGGGGAAACAATATTTAAATGCCTACCCTGTCAAACCCCTTTGGTGTTATCACAAACAAAAATGAAAATTGCTGGAAAAGCTCAGCAGGTTTAGCAGCATGTGTGGAGAGAAATCAGAGTAAACGTTTCAGGTTCGAGTGACTCTACCTCAGACTTCCCTTCAGAGTTTTGTATGTTTTAATGATATCATCTCTCATTCTTCTAAATCTCAAAGAATTAAACACAACTTACACATCCAATCATTTGTATAGGAAAAATGGTATTAAAGTGGAAAGGGTGCAAAAATTATTTACAAAGTTGTTACCAAGACTGGAAGGTTTGATTTATGAGGAAAGGTTGGATAGGCTAGGACCTTTTTTCCCCTGGAACATTGGAGGATGAGGGGTGACCTTACAGCGGCCTATAAAATAAAGACATAAATAAGGTGAATTTCCAAGGCCTTTTTCCTGGGTAGGGGAGCACAAAACTAGATGGCATAAGTTTAAGGTGAGAGGGGAAAGATTTAAAAGGGACCTGAGGGGTAACTATTTTTCCCAAAGAGAGTGAGGCATACGTAGAATGAACTTCAGAAGAAGTGTTAGAGGTGGGCACAATTACCACATTTGAAAGACATTTGGACAGCGAAGGTTTGGAGGAATTTGGGCCAAATGTAGGCAAATGGGTTTAGGAAACCTGATTGACATGGATGAGTTGGGCCAAAGGGACTGTTTCTGTGCTGTACGACTGTAATACTCTTTAACCTTTGCATTCCAGAAACCAATTGAGTGAATCTAAATTGCATAATCTTCAATGCAAATATATCCTTCCTTAAATGTTGAAATTAAAATTGTACACAGTAATCTAAGTGTTGTCTAACTAATTGAAGTAATACTACTGAATGCCAAACTTGCAATAGAGTCAACATGTCATTTGCCTTTCTAAGTGCTTGTTGTACCTGCATGTTAGCCTTTTGTGTGACTTATATGAGTACACCTAAGTCTCACTGAATATCAACATTTACAAGTTTCATGCCTTAACAGCTAAGTGAATAATCTCACAGTTCCCAGCATTAGATATTATTTACCGTTATTGCCTATTTATTCAACCTGTCCCTCTCACTTTGTGACTTCCACCAGGTTACTTTTCCATTTAGCTTTTTGTCATCACCATGTATTTCTCCTTGTGTCATCATCTTAGCCATTACATTAGGTTGTAAATGATAGAGGCTTCAAGACTGATCTTTGTTGCACATGACAAGCTAAAGGCTACCAGCTTGAAAATATTACACTTTCCATAATTTTTAGTCTCTTCTATGAATCAATTCCTCTCCATGACAATATATAATATCTTACTTTATGAACTCTTATCTTGTGTATTTATCTTCTGTGTGATATTTTATCAAATGACTTTTAGAAATCCAAGTATACCATATCTAGTCGCTCCCCTTTATCTACCCTAACAGATACATTCATACTAACCCAATAAACTTTTAGTTGGATTGTTCTTTTATTGAACCATGTTGACTGTGTTTGACCATACAATGATTTTCTAAGTGCATGGTTAAGACCTTATTAAAGCGAGATTCTAGCACTCTCCCGATACAACGGGCGTTCAATTCTCTGTTTTCTCTCACCCTCCTTATTTGAATAGCACTAAAAAATGTAATAACTTTGATTCCATTGCACCTTTCCAGACTCTAGGGAATTTTGTAAAATGCTAGAGTTTATTATGAAGCACATGATAAACATTTGAATAAAATGATCTTACTCAGCACAGTGTGCATAGATTTGCAAAAGGAAAATCATGTTATAAAAATAAATTAGAGTTTTTTGAGCATGTTACCAACAAAATTGAGAAAGGGCAATCTTTAGACGTAATAGACATGGATGTTCAGAATGCTTTTGATAAGAACCCCACAGGAGGTTGCTTAGCAAACTTAAAACACATGGTACAGGAGGTAATGTACTGGTTATGTAGGAACTAATGATTAGCCAACAGAGAGAAAACGGAGAGTAGGAATAAATAGGTCATTGTCACATTAACAGTTTGTGACTAGTAGGGTACCACAAGGATCAATACTCCGTCCCCAGTTGTTCCAAATGTTCATCAATGATTTGTAGGTGGGGACCATATATAATATTTTCAGTTCAGCAGGAATGTGTGTTGTGAGGAAGATGTAAAACATTTTCTCGAGGATTTACATAGGCTTGTTTAGCATTCAAGAATATGACCAATGGGACATGTAATATGGAAACATGTAAGGTTAGCTACTTTGATAGGAGGAATACATGTGTAGAGTATGGCTTAAAAAGTAAGAGGTTGGCAAGTGCAGAAGTACAAAGGGACATGGGTGCCTTGTCAATAAGGCACTGAAGAGCACTATGCAGGTGTAGTAAGTAATTAGGAAGGCTAATGGAATATTGCTTCTTTTGTATAGAGAGTTGGTTAGACTACGCTTGGCGGCTGTGTGTAGTTTTGGTTTCTAACTGAGGAAAACTATCATTGGCATAAAAGTCAGGGAAAGTCCATTTGGGACCACGATGAGGGGTTACGAATCTTTGGAGTATTTAAAGCAAAGGTTGGTAGGTTTCTGATTATTAATGGTGATAAATATTCTGGGAATAAAAAGGTATTAAATGTTTGATCAGCCATGAACATATTAAATGGCAGAGAAGGTTCAATAGACTGAATGTCCTCCTCTTGTTCTGATGTTTGTATGCTCTTGATTCATAAAAAGCTCATCCACTAATCTCTATTACTATTTCTCTTAGAATTCTTTGGTGTAGAACATCATGTCCTGGTAAATTGTAGGATTTTAGTCTTTAAGTTTCTTTCCAGCAATTTTTCTGAAACTGGCATTGATTACCTTACTTTCTCACTGTTATTAATCACTAGATACTCTCTATTTTCTATATGGAACTTGTGTTCAAAGAATAATGTCTTCAATGTCTGAACCATTTTCCTCAATTTCCTCAATAATTATTGCTTTCTTCCTTATACAATGTGGTTTTATATTCATTGGCAGTTCATTGTGGAAACAGACCATTCGGCCCATCAAGTCCACAATTACCCTCCAAAGAGCACCCCACCCAGACCCAACTCCTGACCCTATCTCTGTAACCTTACGCTTCCCATGGCTAATCCACATAGCTTGCACATCCCTGGACACTATGGGCAATTTAGCATGGCCAATTAACATAATCTGCACATCATTGGACTATTGGAGGAAATCACAGTACCCAGAGGAAATCCACACAGACACAGAGAGAATGTGCAAACTCCACATTTACTGTCACCCATGGGTGGAATTGAACGAATGTCCCTGTTGCAGTGAGGCAGCAGTGCTAACCACTGAGCCACCGTGCCAACCCACTTGTCTTCCATGTTCTATTTTCTCACTTTCTATTAGCATTTTTGTGGTCCTTTGTAGTTTCTACAAAAC
This sequence comes from Rhincodon typus, assembly GCF_021869965.1. Lineage (NCBI taxonomy): Eukaryota > Metazoa > Chordata > Chondrichthyes > Orectolobiformes > Rhincodontidae > Rhincodon > Rhincodon typus. The sequence continues at coordinate 34,422,788 of NC_063363.1, read as the reverse complement.
TCCAAATCCTTAGACTTACTGCTATCTTTACAATGTTAAAACCTCTTCTTTTTATCTAATACAAAAACAGAGAATGCTGGAGAAACTCAGTAGGTCTGGCAACATCTGTTGAGAGATAAATAGAATTAATGTTAGCTGGATTTAATATGAATGTTCTTCAGAAAAGTGAGGTTGTTTCCCCTTGTGGCAGAATCTAGGACCAGAGCACAAAATCTCAAAATAAGGGGCCACTCATTCAAAACAAAGATAAGGAGGAATTATTTTGATGGACGGTGGGTCTGTGTATTGCAGAGAGCTGTTGAAGCTGGGTCATAGAGTCATAGAAATGTACAGCACGGAAACAGACCCTTCGGTGCAACTTGTCCATGCTGACCAGATATCTAGTCCCGTTTGCCAGAATTTGGCCCATATCCCTCTAAAACCTTCTTATTCATTGTACCCATCCAGATGACTTTTAAATGTTGTAATTGTACCAGCCTCCACCACGTCCTCTGGCAGCTCATTCCATACACACACCATCCTCCGCATGAAAACATTGCCCCTTGGGTGTCTTTTCAATCTTTCCCCTTCCACCTTAAAACTATGCTCTCAGGCTTTGGACACCCCTACCCTGTGGAAAAGACCTTGACTATTCACCCTATCCATGGCCCTCATGACTTTCTAAACTTCTATAAGGTCACCTCTCAGCCTCTGATGCTCCAGGGAAAATAGCCCCAGCCTATTCAGCCTCTCCCCAGGGCTCAGAACCTCCAACCCTGGCAACATCCTTGTAAATCTTTTCTGAACCCTTTCAAGTTTAATAACATTGTTCCGATAAAAAGGAGACTAGAATTGAACACAGTATTCAAAAAGTGACCTAACCAGTGTCCTGTCATTAAGCATATTCAACGGTGAGACAACCAGATTTTTAACCAGAAAGGGAAAACACAGGAAAGTGGAGTTGAGGATTAAGTTAACAAGGTATAGAGCTGGATGAACACATCAGGCCAGGCAGCATCAGAGAAGCAGGAAAGCTGACGTTTCGGGTCTGGACCCTTCTTCAGAAATGGGGGAGGGGAAGGGGTCTCTAAAATAAATAGAGACAGGGGGAGGCAATGATAGAAGGTGGATAGAGGAGCAGATAGGTGGAGAGAAGACGGACAGGTCAAGGAGGCGGGGATGGAGCTGGTAAAGGTGAGAGTAGATCGGGGATGTGATGGGAGTTCGTCAGTTGGGAGGGAGGGGCGGGTAGGTGGGAGGGAAGATGGACAGGACAAGGAGATGAGGATGAAATGGTCTGGTCTTGGGATGAGGTCGGGGGTGGGGAGATTTTGAAGCTTGTGAAGTCCACATCGAGACCATTGGGCTGCAAGGTTCCCAAGCGAAATATAAAGTGCTGTTCCTGCAACCTTTAGGTAACATTGTTGTGGCACTGGACGAGGCCCAGGATGGACATGTCATCCAAGGAGTGGGAGGGGGAGTTGAAATGGTTTGCGACTGGGAGGTGCAGTCGTTTGTCATGAACTGAGCGTAGGTGTTCCACAAAGCAGTCTCCAAGCCTCCGCTTGGCTTCCCCAAGGCAGAGGAGGCCACATCGGGAACAGCGGATACAATAGACCACATTAGCGGATGTGCATGTGAACATCTGTTTAATGTGGAAGGTTTGCTTGGGGCCAGGGATGGAGGTGAGGAGGGAGGTGTAGGGGCAGGTGTAGCACTTCCTGCGGTTGCAGGGAAAATGTCGGGTGTGGTGGGGCTAGTGGGGTGTGTGGAGTGGAAGGGAGTCACGGAGATAGCAGCCTCCTCTACATCGGTGAGACCAAGCAGAGGCTTGGAGACTGCTTTGTGGAGCACCTACGCTCGGTTTGTGACAAACGACTACACCTCCCAGTCGCGAACCACTTCAACTCCCCCTCCAACTCCTTGGACGACATGTCTATCCTGGGCCTCCTCCAGTGCCACAACGATGCCACCTGAAGGTTGCACCTCATATTTCGCTTGGGAACCGTGCAGCCCAATGGTGTCAATGTGGACTTCACAAGCTTCAAAATCTCCCCTCCCCCGACCGCATCCCAAGACCAGCCCACTTCATCCCTGCCTCATTGACCTGCCCATCTTTTCTCCCACCTATCTGCTCCTCCCACCACACTGACCATCCCCCACCCCCACTTCCTACCTACACTCACCTGTACTAGCCTCATCCCCGCCTCCTTGACCTGTCTGTCATCCCTCCCACCTACTTGTCCCTCCCTCCCAACTGACCAAACCACAATCACAACTCATTACCTACACTCACCTTTACTGGCTCCATCCCCACCTCCTTGACCTGTCCATCTTCTCTCCACCTATCTGCTCCTTTATCCATCTTCCATCATCGCCTTCCCCTCTCTCTATTTATTTCAGAGCCCCCTTCCCCTCCCCCATTTCTGAAGATGGGTCTAGGCCCGAAACTTCAGCTTTCCTGCTCCTCTGATGCTGCTTGGCCTGCTGTGTTCATCCAGCTCTACACCTTGTTATCTCAGACTCCAGCATCGGCATTTCTTACTATCTCTTGAGAATTAAATGATCAGCTCATTGAATGGTGGAACAGACTTGATGGGGTGAATGGGCTACTTTTGCTTCTGTGTCTTATAATCTTATTAGTTAAGCATGATTTCCCTTTGATAAAGCCCTGCTGACTTTGTTTAATCCTGTTAGTAAAGTGTTAGAATTTTTAAATATACTTTTGACAGAGACAGATGAGGAGCCAGGGGTCAAATGGTGTAAAGACCCATTGGAAAAGTTAAAGGGTTTGTTAATAGTGATGAAAGAGAAAAAGAGAAAAGGAGACACAAACACGATAAGAATGTGAGAAAAATGGAGAAGGAACATAATGCAGCCATTTTCTGATATTATGAAACTCAATATTGCGACCTTGAGACTGTAAATTGCCAAAGCAGAAAATGCGGTGGTTCATCGCAGGCTTGCATTGTGCTTCCAAGTGAAGGCCCAGGGCAGAAATGTTAGCATGAAAGCAAGGGGTTTTACTGAAATGGCAAGCTGTTGGGAGATTGGGGTCACTCCTGTGAACAGAATGGTGGTGTCACTCAGTCTATGTTTGGTCTCACCAGTGTAAAGGAGACTACAAAATGAGCAGCAAATGCGTAGAATTAAATAAATGCAAGTAAAAGTCTACTTCTCCTAAAGGTGTGTTTGGGAGTTTTGACAGTAAAAACGGAGGAGGTAAATAGGCAAGCGCTACACCTTCTGTGATTGCATGGGAAGGTGACGTGGGGAGTGAAGAAGTGTTAGAAAAGTAATGGAGGAGGTGGACTAGGGGTCAGGGAGGGAAAAGCTGCTGCAGAATGCTAACAGTGGAGGAGAGGGGAATATGTGCTTGTTGGTGGCATCCTGCCGGAGGTGGTAGAAATGGCATCGACGATCCTTTGAATGTGGAGATAAGTGGGATGGAAAGTAAGGGCAAAGGGAACACTAAAGTTGTTCTGGAAGGAAGAGGAACTGGTGAGGGTAGAAGTGCAGGAGATGGGTGGGGTACAGCTGGAGGCCCTGTCAACCACAATGGGGGAGGTCCTCAGTTGAGAAGAAACATTAGTCACGTAGGAGGCAGCCTGGTAGAAGGTGACATCATTAGAACAGATGTGACGGAGATGGAGAAATTGGGATAATGAAATGGAATCCTTACAGGAAGCAAGGTGTGAGGAGGTGCAGTCATGGCAATTGTGGAAGTTGGTGGGCTTGTAATGGATTTTAGACTACAAGTAAAATACTGCTTCACTTCTTCATCTGGAAGATATATTTGGAGCCTTGGGGCCTTTAATCAAATACTCTCCTCACCCTCCTAAAGATGTGTGGATCCTTCTCATCGAGATTTTGCTTTTTAATGGGATGTATTTTTGTTGACCATTTTGAATTACTTCATGAAATGCTTTCCATTGACTTTTTTGCAGCCGTGCCTTTTAGTCTAGACACCCAATTAACCTTAGCTGGTTCTCCTTTCATATTTATGCATTTGGCTTTGCTTGTGTATCAAATTCTTGTTTATGATTTATGTATGTCAATTTCAAACTTGATACGGAATTCAGTTGTATTATGGTCACTATTTCCCAGTGGATCTTTTATTCTGAGATTAGTAATTAGCCCTGCCTTCATCAAACAATAGCAGAACAATGCAAGATATTGACACACCTTCAGGGACAATAATTGAACACATCTTGCAAACTCATATGGAATTTTTCAATGCCCTATGACCCTGAAAGTGTGATACGTGCCATTTTTCAATTGTAGCTAGGAAATGAAGCTAAAAGAAACTAGTCATTATTTCTTGTAAGTCTGTAGGAAACCAGGTGAAACAGACTGAAAATGTTTGCACCGATTGCTCACCACAATTAATATAATAAAAACCACAAGTGCTGCAGATGATACCGCACCCTGTCCTGAAAGCAACAAGACTCAATCAGATCCGTTGAATGTCTGATTCCAGTGAAATAGATAAAACAAGTACCTCTGCACCAAATCAGACAACAGAGCCTGACTTTTCTCCTACATCAGTCGCTGCAAAATTGACAAAGGCATTTTCAGCCATTTTTCTATTTTCAGTAGAAGCAGTGATGTGAGTCAATCAGCATGAATGTAGTGACTTGTCACTTTACACAGTGTTTGAAAGAATTCATGCTATTGGAACCTGCTGTTTGTTCAGTAGGGTGTTAATTCAAAGTATTTGCAGCAAATCTGCATGGTTTCTGTCTCTGCAGGGCAAGGGTTAATTATTCATTTGAAACTTCACTCTTTCTCACTCTATCACACAGATCCAACACTTTTTAGGTCATTCAACACCCAAGTGCACATGCAAATAATACCTGTTGAGTACCCATATTAATGAAATAAGTAGCAGAAGCACAATTATCCACCAAGAGTTCTTTATCTTAATGATGTTTTATGTCCTTTAGAAGAGAAGTCAGATTTTCTTTTTGTAATCAGTCTCAGTTAGAATACTTTGGAACACAGTAGAGATGGTGGTGGCTGATATAAAGCTACAGAGTACAATAATAAATCAATGACAATTACGTGTCGATCTGCAGATGATAAATTTGATATTTTTGAGTCTGCAGCTGCACGCAAGAGTTTCTTTACCCAGTTTTAATGGACTCTATTCTATGTTCAAGTTCAGATTTAAAATTCGACAGTCAAAAAAGCTCCCTTTCCTCAATGTCCTCATTGAAAAAACAACCAGCGGCTTCTCTAACACACTCTACTGCAAACCTACCTTCCCTGGTCAGTGTATTGAGATTCCAGCAGTTGCATGTATTGTAAGATTGGCCTTATTGTAAATAGGCCCCAAGCCATTTGTTCATGGTGCAAACTTGATGATGCAATAGATTGTAAACTCATGAACAGCCCCAAGTCTATCACGTTTGTCCCTGTAAAGTTTCCATTTGATCTGACATTACTCAGGAAGGGTAAAGTACCTCAACTATTTGAGTAACAGGTGAAGCTAGCTGTTTCACACTATGTGTGTGCAATAACAACTTCAGTGATATTCATCACTCACGGGATGCTGCAGGCAGACCAACACAAAACACCCTGCCAACCACACAAAGGAAATGTGTGGTATGTGAATTTCACTACCAGTGTGATGCCATGTATATAGGTTGTATATCCCAAAGACCAGCAGATCGTATGAAACACCATGTCTTTTTGGCTGTTCAAAGCAAAAAATGTATTAATTGTGCCCAAATATCTTGCACTTGTAAGACACAGAACGCAGTGACCAACATTAAATGTGTTTCCACATTTGGGCAACATTTGCTGGATAATCCCAAATGTGTTAAGAATTACACTGACAGCCAATATTCTCTGGTTCACAGAATGGCATACTTGCATGTTCTGGAAGTTACAGATTTTAAAACACAGGGCCCTGTTCTTTGCAGACAGAAGGAATATGTACACACACTAAGTGTTCAACTTAATCAGTGATAGCCATTCACTGATTCATTTCTCAGGATAAGACCTTGATCAATCGAAGTCAGCCTGCTTGGTTTCAAATTTTGATGCAAAATCTGTCAATCACTGCTGAGTGCATCTCCATGACGCACTTCCACTATTCAGAGGCCACTCGCCAAACAATCAACGCTTTTCTCTCATGCAGTATAAATGTTTTTTTTCTCTTAGATTGGTATTCTTGTGAAATGGCCTGATGAGTGCAAGACAAAGTGTTTCAATGAAGTGTGTATTTTCGCAGCAATACTCAAGTTCTGAACAATTAAAGGACTCGAATGGTCCTTATTTGTTCCTAATAATATTACGTGTGCAATTAGTTGCTTTGACATTTTGTGCAGAAGAACACGAGTAAGGGCAAAACATCTAATTGAATTATCTCTAGTGTACTGAATGAAGGAACAGTGATGATCAGGACACTAGGAAAATGCCCTGTTCTTCAAATATTGCTATGGGACACTTAATATTCTTGTGAACAACAGCCTGGGAGGTTTTGCTTTGGTTCAACAACTCCTTTTAAGGATGGAAACTCTGAGGACAACTTTGCCAATCTGTAATATGTGCTCAAAAAGCAATGAGACTTCAGATCCAGCAACTGAATTGAACTGTCACTTAAAGAAGTACAGATGATTAGTCCATTTCTATTATATTTTGTAGTTAGTACAGAGAAACATGATCATGATGTCATTTTATCATAGTATGTGCCCTGGGGGTATGAAGCTCTCAGACTCCACTTTGTTTGGTCCACTTGAAACATCATGTGTGATGGAAGTATGCTGCTCTCTTTACCTGAAGAGCTTAATTTTAGCCCAGTCACTGAAGTGCCTTTAATTGTAATATTTGCAGATATTAGAGAATAAATTTCCATTAGATTTTACAATACCATGTTATCCACATACTATTTTCTATTTTACAAGGGATGACATAAGCATTGCCACATCAGATAGGATACCATACTGGCATAAAAATGCACATGACTCCACAGTTAGATCTGATGAGGGGCATCAACATTCAAATAGCCATTGGCCTCTTTGCCAATATTGCTTAAGATGTCTCTTAGGGCATCTTTTAGGTAAACATGGATACAGCCACAGTACTTGGGAGCTAACGGTAGTGTTCTAGTCACATCAACCAAATATGAAACAATTTCTTCTCAATCCCTCTCAACACAATTGTTTGGTTTTCTCAGTCATTGTCCTTTCTACAAATTGTCAACCCACACATTGACTGGTCATAGGGTAGAAGAAGGAAGCACCAACTGGCTGTGGTGGACCCATATTATGGAATTTGAATTTGGACAATCTTCCTTGACGTGTATACGATGATTGTTTTGGATTCCACATTTGACATTATTGGCGAGGCTCAGAAATCATTAGTAAATGATTGCCCCTTAGCAGTCTTCAAGATCCTTTCAATCAGACAGGTAACTGTGTAATTGGTTCAATTCCCTCTTAACTATAACCATTGCAGAAGAAAACCACATATGCAACACTTTGAGAAAATAATGTTACCCTACATACATAGATGGTGATTAATTCTCGTAACTGTGCTGGAGATTCTTGACAAGTTGATATGATTGATAAAGTTGTACTGTTTGAGTTTGATATATTGTGAATGGTCAGAGAGTAACTAAAGCTGCCACCAGTTATTGTAGGACTTGAAGATCTCATTAAGTACCACTGTTAGGGTATGTTCCTCAGCAGTTCAGTTTCATCAGTAAAATCTATTATGCTACCACAGTCACTTCCAGCAAAGACTCCAAGCTGCCTCTTCAGACAATCAGGAATAGTGAGTAGATATAGATACAGACTCTCAGTAGCAGTGTGGGGCTTAAAGAGCTAGAGATATGACTATCACTGGGTGGGGAAAAGTAAGTAGGAAATTCACAGGGTACAAGAAATTAGGTGATGCAGAGATTGTGGACAGCTTTTGGGCTGGAGAATTCTGCAAAGATGGAGTGAAGATGCAATGGGACTTGGACAAGTGGCTGAGGAATTCAAATTTGAAGCATTGGTGGCTAGGAACCAAAATAGATCAATGGACATGAGTGATGAGTGAATGGAACTTGGAGTAATTGGTGAACTATTGCAGTAATGTACAGATTACATAAAAGTCATCACAAGTCATTAAAATCTGTGGGATTCATTATTGCTGAACACTATCTGAGTCCACAGTTGAAATACTCTCCACATGATTAACCCAGAGTTGACATTGATCATTTCCTGGGGATGAGTCTTCCTACAGGGGAAGCATGCCCTGTACCAGCATGGCTCTCTTGTTAACATGTTGTATTCAATTTATCATGCACCATTCTTAAAGTAATTCATCTGCTCAAAATGCATGTTTACGATGATTTTCCCAGTTTCCTTCTCTGGCCTGTGAGCTTAGTTAATTGTTCATTTATTTATTGTTGTTTCAATAATTGATTAGCCTGTCAGGTGAGCAGTCTATTAGCACTAATGATGATATAAGAACAAGAATGTTACATTGTGTTCCACTTTATTGCATAATTGGTTTTAATTCTTGCGCAAACCTCCCAACTCATCTACTTCTATTTCACTTCTAACTTAAACCCAGTGAACTGACTAAGTATATTTGATAGACTTGTTATTTGCATAAGGTCCATCTTCTCACCAGCCCCTTGCCTTGATTGGGTTTGCACCAAGATGTCAGCCAATGTTGAGTCATACTGTAGTTCCTGGTTTAACTGGAACCATATGATCTAACAGAATATTACACTCCTTTCTGTCCCAAATAGCTACACCACTGCAATAAATCAACCAAGATCACCACAGAATTTTTCAGTTCAGTTCTTTACGCTGTTCCTGACATACCTTAAATTAACCCGAACACAGCAATAGGAACGTTTGCCAAGATTTGCAATATGAAACTGATCTATCATTCATTCACTCCATAAACACATCAACCTAATGCTATATACTTAGGAAGAATGTAGATAAAGGCTATCAAATCACTACAAGATGTATGGATAAATTAAAGCAGTGATAATCCTCACTTAATCTCCCGCCAGCTTTAGTATTCTGCAGAAAGAGACATTGTCCAGCTGGATCTTTTCTCACTTCTAGTCTAGACGCATTAATCGTTTGGTATACACCTCTCTTTTTCGCTGCTTTCCACCCGGCAGTATGATTCTCCTATTGTCTCTATTCCATCGATACAGTTCATCTGTTGAGCCTTTATTTTGAGACACTTCTGCCTCCAGCTCTATCCTTTGTTTCATTTTCAAGGGACTTATATTTGTATTTCCTACCCTTCAGTTTTTTTTTTCACCAGTGTTTTACATGTCTTTGCCCCCTGCTCCCTCCCTATCAGTTGTCACTTCCCTTATTCTGGTTTTCATCGGTTTTACAGCGAAAAGTTCAGTAATTTGTTTTTTTTAATGAAATAGTCATATTCTAACCTTGAAATGACGTTGTCAGATACTGACAGACAAAAAAATCTTCACAGCCACTTTACCACAACATGCCCCTGTGTAGCACCATCCCCCAGGGGCTAGACAAACTGACACTACCCAAACTGCTTCAATTTGATAAGCTAAAACAACCAAAGATAAAATAAGACATAATTTTACATGAGCAAACAATAAAACTGCATGTGGCAATATATTGCAAATTAGCTTGCAATGGAGTGACGGCACACCTTTAAGGAATAAATAAAATCACCTGAATTTTTTATTAGCAAGTTTTATTGGATAAGATAATGGTTCTGAAAGGGTTAATTCATTTCACATTGGCTCCACCTATTCTAGTAATGTCACACACAAACTGTCATTGGAGACAAGGAGTTCTATCCTAACTTTCAGACGGATCATATGTATCTGTACCTTCTTCTTAAGGTCCCAGTAATTATATCTGGACAAATGTAATTGTGCTTCTTTCTGTTGTACAATTAGCTTTCTTGTTATCTAAGGACAATGCTTCTTTTGTAGATATTGCACAGTATTGCATCCTGTAAAGCTACTCGCTATATTGGAACATGACTAAGTAAAGACAAAGGAGGATTGATAGCAGCAAACTGCCTCAAATAATCCTGATTTAGTACCACATCCTGCTACAGGTGGCAAACACCACAAGCTCCTCAGACTGGTCTTCTGGGCAAATAGCACAAACTTCTTGTGTCTTTTCAATTTTCAATACCATGCAGGTTCTTCCTCAACAGCAATTGCTACTTTTCATGACCTACCGAATGTTGACTTTGTAGAGTTTTCAAACCATTGGATTTTATGACTGAAAACTTGTATTTATAGAAAGCCTTTTGTATTCTTTTGATATCTCAAAGTGTATCACTGTTAACGAAGTCCCTTTCATGTCTTATGCCTATTAAGTTGTTGTGAGATACAGCTGCCAGGATGTGCATGGTAGTCCCACAAACTGAACGAGAAAGCAATTAATTGCAGTGAAGAAGCTGGTTGAGCGAATCATGTTGACTTGCACAGTAGGTGTGCCTTTATTCAAAAGAGAAAAATTGGATAGTTAACAACTGTCTGAAAATCTCACATGAAATTCAGCAAATATGACAATGCAGCACTTTGTCAGTGAGGCATCAAATTAGATTATGTCCACCAGTTTTAATTTGGGATTGAATGGAGACCTTCAGCCTCTGAAATAATAATACTACCACAGTGTCAGGCTGAGGTACGAACAAGCACGTTTTTGATACCAGGACCAAAATAAATCAGTGAATAACTTCCAGGAGTCTATCCGCTCCATTTTTCTACTATTTATTCACAGGGTGTGGGCATTGCTGGCTAGGTCAGCATTTATTGCCCATCCTGAATAACCCAGAGGGCAGTTAAGAGTCAACCACATTGCTGTGGGTCAGGAGTCACATGTAGGCCAGACCAGGTAAGGATGGCATAACACAGTGTAGAGCGGGAGGAACACAGCAGGCCAGGCAGTACCAGAGGACAGGAAAGTTGATGTTTCGGATTGGGACCCTTCTTTTTCTGAAGAAGGTTTCCAGCCCGAAATGTCAACTTTCCTGCTCCTCTGATGCTGCCTGGCCTGCTGTGTTCCTCCAGCTCCACACTGTGCTACCTCAGACTCCAGCATCGGCAGTTCTTACTATCTTTCAGGTAAGGATGGCAGTTTCCTTCTCTAAAGGGCATTAGTGAACTTGATGACTTCAGTTACTGATTGATGTAAAGGAGAAATACAAGGGTTTAAGAAGATATTTCTTAACTCTCGACAAAAATATATTCCATTGAGAAAGATGCGAGAATGATATATAATCTGACTAAAATGATATTAAATTAAAAGAAAAATGCACAGTGCTGCTGTGCAGAATGTTGGTAATGTTTTACTAATTAGCAAAGGTTGACAAAAGAGATTGAAGAGAGGAGAATTGGAGGATCAGAAGCTTCTGAAAAGGAAAGGAACATATGTAACCATGGTTCCCTTGGAGGGCGACAGTGGTGAATTAGTAATTGAAAATAAGGAAATGGCAGAATCTTTGAACAAGTACTTTGTATCTGTTTTCACTGTAGAAGACACAAAAATATCCCAAGATTAGCATAAAATCAAAAGGCAGAAGGGAGGGAGGAACTTAAAACTATCAAGAGACTCAGTGCTAAGAAAATCTCATGGGACTGCAGGCTTACAAGTTCCCTGCACGTGAAGACCTTTACCCTAGGATTTTGAAGAAAGTGGTTGCAGAAATAGCTGATGCATTTGTTATAATCTTCCAAAGTTCCCTAGATTCTGGAAAGAGCTCAATAGATAGGAAAACTGCAAATCATAGAATTCCTACTATGTGGAAGCAGGCCATTCAGCCCATCAAGTCAACACCAACCCTCTGAAATGCATCCCACCCAGACCCACCCTATCCCTGTAATTCTTTATATCTCATGGCTAATCCAACTGGCCCACACATCCCTGGACACTCTGGGCAATTTAGCATGGCCAAGCCACCTAGCCTGCATATCTTTGGACTGTGGGAGGAAACTAGGGACCCATTTTCTGATGAAGGGTCCAGGCCCGAAACGCCAGCCTTCCTGCTCCTACGATGCTGCTTGGCCTGCTGTGTTCATCCAGTTCTACACCTTGTTATCTCACCCAGAGGAAATCCTTGCAGACACAGGAAGAATATGCAAACTCCACACAGACGGTCATCTAATGTTAGAATTGAATTCATGCAGTGAGGCAGCAGTGTTAATCACTGAGCCATGATACCATCCCGAGTGGGGGTCATTTTCAGTTTGGTAAATGTAGCACCTGTATTCAAAAAAGGACAGAGGCAGATAGCACATAAATCATTGAGTCTACCATTTGTCATTGGGAAAATTTTGGAATGAATTATTAAGGAGCAGCAAGACATTAAAAATTATAATAAGGCAGAGTCAATATGGTTTTAGATTTGCAAAAGGGAACTCATGTGTGACAAATTAATTAGTGTACTCAAGATGTAAACAGCAGGATGGATAAAGGGGGACCTGGGGATGTAGAATGTTCGAATTTCTAAAAGGGACTTGTTAAGGAGCCATATAAAATGGTACTGCATGTAAAAAAAGAGCTCATGGTGTTGGGGGTGATATATTGGCAGTGAAAGAGGTTTGACTATCAGGAAGTTCTGAGTTAGGCTATTGGGTCATTTTCATTTGGCAAATTGTAACTAGTGGTATGCCCCAGGGTCAGTGTTCAGGCTTCAACAATATATCATCTGTATGAAAACTTAAATGAATAGAAATAGTATTGTAGCTAAATTTGTTGATGATAGAGAAGTAGGTGGAATGCAAACTGTGAGCGGATACAAAGACATAAAGGTATATTCAGTGAATGCGGAACAAAATAACAATATATTGGAGTATAGTGATGGAAAATATGATATTGTCCACTTTGGCAGGAGGAACAGAAAAGTAAAATCTTATTTAAATCATGGAAGACTGCAGAATGCTGTGGTATAGAACAGTTCAGGTGTTCTTGTGTGTGAATCACAAATTGTAAACACACAGATACAGCAAATAATTAAGAAAGCAAGTAGAATGTTGATCTTTCTTACAAGGTGACTGTATGGATGTTTTGGTACAATTGTATTTGGAAATGGTGAGAACACACCTGAAGTATTGATTACAATTTTGGCCTCTTTAGTCAACATTTGTTTGGGAATAAGTTCAGAGAAGGTTCATGAGGCTGGTTCCTGGGATGAAGGGTTTTTTTTGAGGAAAGAGTGAGAAGATTGAATTTGTACTCATTAGAGTTTAAGACATTGAGATGTGGCTTTATTAAGCCCCTTAAAATTATCAATGAGTTTGACAGTGTAGATGTCGGAAAGATGCTTCCTCTCCCAGGGGAATCCAGAAATGGGTGCACAATTTCAAAATAAGGGATCTTTCATTGAAGACAGAAATGAGAAGGATACTTTTCTCTCAGAGGCTCATTGTTCTTAGAAATTCTCTTCCCAGAGAGTAGTGGAAGCTGGGTAACTGTATGTATTCAAGGCTGATTTAGACAATGTTTGACCGACAAGGGAGATAAGGATTTTTGGAGACAGATAGGAAAGTGGAGTGAAGGCAACAATCATAACCACCATGAACTTATCAAACAACGAGGTGGCAATGTGGCTCAGTGGTTGGCAATTCTGCCTCACAGCGCCAGGGATTCAGGTTGGATTCCAGCCTTCGGCAACTGTCTGTGTGGAGTTTGCACATTCTCCCTGTGTCTGTATGGGTTTCCTCCATGTGATCAGGTTTACTCCCACAGTCCAAAGGACTGCAGGGTAGGTGGGTTGGCCATGGGAAATGCAGGACCACAGGGATAGGATAGGGTAGGGGTGTGGGTCCGGATGGGATGCTCTCTGGAATGGTGGTCTGAAATCAATGGGATGAATGACCTGCTTTCTCCTTGTAGTGATTCTATGATTCTAAACAGTGGAGCAAGTTTGATGGACTGAACGACCACCAGCTCTTGATTTTATGTTTCTCTCACCTTGTTTGTTCGTTAATCCAGTTTATAATACAATTGAATGTAGAATCATAGCTAGTCTATCAACATTGTCAGCTGTGTGGAGACTGTATTCAGTAGCTTTACATTCTCACAGCATTCCTTACATTGCAGTCTCTGATCAAATGAACAACACATGACTGTGTCTCCCCAAAAAATTTTTATTGCAGGACAAAGTGGATGTTGCTTGCATTGGAATATTTTGGAGTGGTTCTGTCAGACCTCATTCTCCTCAGGAATATTTTGACAATAATTGGGAAACTCCTATTTATAAACATTCTTCACTGTTCTGGCATAAGGACTGGAAGACTCAAATTATATAAATATAAGATTCTGCGGAAAATTATTTATTTGACCATTCTAATTTGAGGAATGATGCCTGATAGAAGATTAACCACCTTAGGTCTTTCCTCTCTTAGAAAGAAACAGCCGAGAGGGGACACAATGGAACGGTTTGAAATTATTTTTAAGAGTGAACTTTCCAGCCATGTCACAAGTGTAAGCCCAAGAAGGTCATATTTACTGGAATAAGGACAGCAAAAGAAAATCAGACATGTGGGTGGAAGCTTCTTGTGCAATGCAGACAATGGACATGTGGTCGAATGTGAAACCTTATGGATTTCATGAAGGAACACAATAGATTTTGTCAGTCAATGGAATTAAGAGCTTGTAACAATCTACTGCAGGATTAGTGAAAAAAGGAAGCTAGATTGGTTCATGGTGACCTCTGTGGCAATCTGCTAGATGACCACTATTGACTCCTTATGGTATTTGCTACCTCTGCCAGCATGTGGTACTGAGCATGGGTTGTTTCAGGTAGTTTACTTCCACCAATTCTCCTTTACCTTTGTTTTTCTTGGGTCTCTCTAATATTTAGTGGTAGACCATTGTAGATAACTAAAGAAGAGTCACTGTCACTGGATAACAAGAAGGTTGATTGCAGGATGGCAATAATTAAAACTGCACTTGGTCAACTATTTCTTGTTTCCACCCCAGACTGCGTGCAACATCAGTAGAATAAGAGGACTAATGGAATATGAACATTAACTCACCCAAACCATTGCCTAATATAATATCTGCCCCAAAGCTTTTTTTTTTAACTCTGCAGTCAATCCATTGTACGCTAATGTATACATTTATTACATTTACCATTTTTCTATCTCTTCCCAAAAACAGGTGGCCTGGACATCTCACATTTTTCTCAGGATGCACTGTTTTCAGATTTGGAAGAATGGTCTTTTGCTGGATGACTGTTGATCCTTGTTTTGCTCAATGGATAGTTTCTCTGCTGGAACTTCTTGTATCCCTCAGATATCCATTTTTGGTAGATGTTGTTATTGGTCCATCATCTTCTCTGGAGAGCTATTAATCTCCTGAATTTCCTTCCTGGAAAACAACAGCTCTGTTGAAATGATTACTTTCTTCTTTTGCAACATCCTGGAATTCTAGATCAAACAATTTCTTTCCAATTCAAAGAGGCATTCTGTATTTTTGAAGTATCCTAGATTCTTAGATCAGTTTCTTCTTCTTCTTCTGTCCTGGATCTCTGCACATTGCTCTGGCTCCCATGAAGTCCTATACAGCTCATGTCCCTTGAGTTGCTGGTCAGGTTGGACTTCCTCAGTCACCTATTGTGGATGTTCGACTAGTAGGTAAGGTTTCGTGGACATTCAGTCATGTTACTGAAAGATCGCTGTTCCCTCAACATTAACTCTATCACTGGTACCTGACTGTTCTGCTTTAGAAGTGGGGGAGTAAACATTTTCACCAGTCCTGTATAATCTGTGACTTCCTCCATATTAATAACAATAAACAGCTCTCTTATACCAACGTAAGTGATCTCACTGAATTCTTTCTTCTATTTTGGGTCCATGATGAGTCTGGTAAAGCCAATGAAGCCTTCTACTGTTTGCCTCTCAGCTGGTTGGTCAATAGCTGTTCGTTCCTAGACCAGTGATTGGACAGCTCTTTGCTTCTGGACCAGTTGTTGTCTGGATGTTGTTCATCTCCTCCGGCTCTCTTGATGAAGTTGGGTTTGAGACATGTGGCAGGCTCAGAGTGACGTTGATTGATTACGAACAGCACACACCTATTCAATCCTCTTCGGTGTGTTGTGTTGTTATGTAGCTTACAGCATTCCTACGCTTCTGACAGTAATTCCACCTGAACCATTTAGTCTTATCTCTGTAATGTGTAACTTCTACTTCTCCAGCCATGGTAACTGGTCTGATAGGACAGTAACAGTCACTCCCATATCAAAGGGGAGGCAATGGCCTAGTGGTATTATTGCTGGGCTGTTAATACAGTGACTCAAATAACATTCTGGGGCCTGGGTTCAAATCCCACCATCGCACATGGTGGAATTTGAATTCAATAAATGTATGGAATTAAGAGTCTAGTGATGACCGTGAATCCATTGTTGATTGTCAGGAAAAACCCATCTGGTTCACAAATGTCCTTTAGGGAAGGAAACTGTCATCCTCATCTGGTCTGACCTACATGTGACTCTAGACGCACAGCAATGTGGTTGACTCTCAACTCCCTCTGGGCAATTAGGGATGGATAATAAATGCTGCCTAGCCAGTGGCGACCTCATCCCATTCATGAATAAAAATAACTCAATATTAATGGATGCCTCTGACTCATCTGTCTCATTTGGATTTGATAGTTCTCCTAGGAACACCTTAAATACCTTGTCCAATGGAAGTATCTAAAGGTGTTGGATATTCTACTGTGTAGACATCTTTGCCTGTGTGAAAACCAGTACTCCGGCTATTCTGAACCTGTGCCTTACTTTTGCGCGTCTTCTGAAAGTTACCTGCCGTTTTGTAAATATAGCTTTCCATAGTGATGGCTGGACATTGACTGTGTCCGAGAGCCTTTCTGTCTCGCAGTGATGACATTGTTTTTGAGCAATGGTCTTTTCTCTGGGAAGACTTGTCATGTGTCTCCCTGTCATGTTTGTACCTTATAAAGTGAATAGACCCTGTTACTTTCCTGAGGTAGTGTTGGAATTCTCCTCTCCAGAACTGTCTATCAGTCTTTCTGTTTATTGCTTCCAGTACAATTTGAATAGTTTTCTCCAAAGTCAAATGTAGCCAGGACTGTAAGAAATCTTATAATGTTTCATCAAGAATTCCAACAGTAAGTCTGTCTCTTGTGAATTCTGATTTCTAATCTCCACATTCACAATTTCCACTACTCTGTCGAAATCATTAGCAAAATTTGTCTATTCTTTTGGAAGCTGAACTCTTTTGTGAAATCTTGTACACTCAAGAATCTCATTTGCTCAATTTGAATAAAGATCAAAAACATCTTGGGACATTTGTAAAAGCGTCCTTTGGATACAATAATGGGCCCTTTGGATGCAATAATGTTTAACTTGACCATCTTCAAACTTCGTGTTTAATTTTGAAACACAACTGTACCTTAAGAACTGTTGCCCCCAAGAAGTCTAATCTGTGTTTTGCACAGGCCTTCTCTAACATTGGATTTATTACAGATATGCACATCTTTTTCCAATTCTTTGCAATGTGCTGATTAATCATATTACCTTAAATCTGTGTCATTCCAATATTTCTTGAAATAGGCCATTCCTTAATTCTTGCATTCAACAACTCTGTTTAAAATGGAATTACTGTAGAACTTGTGAGTCTCCGGACCACAGCAATGTTGCAGTATTTCCTTTATTTGCCACTCTTTTAAACTCTGTATTTCTGTAATACTGTTTCAAATTCTTCATGAAAGTTATAAATTGCATTATGGCTGTGTAAGAATACAGGTAGTTCTCCTATAATGCGATAGTTGCATTCTTGTGTGACCTCGCGTTATAGAAAATTGCCACAGAAAATTGCATTATAGAGAAATCGCTAGAGAAAATTGTTAGGGGATGATTTCTGATGAAGGGTCTAGGCCCGAAGCGTCAGCCTTCCTGCTCCTATGATGCTGCTTGGCCTGCTGTGTTCATCCAGCTCTACACTTTGTTATATCAGAGAAAATTGTTACACTTGTACAACAGAAAGTTCACATTATCCAAACAGCATCCATATTCATCAATCCTGTAACAGCTAATTTTCATTAATAATATACACATTACGGCAGAACTACCTGTATATTGGCTTCTAGCTTTTTTATAAGCAGTTTCTTTGGAACGCTGTTTTTTGTTCTATTTAATGGGTTTTTCACCATTTGCAGGATCTTCACACCATTTTTAATGATCAGTATGATGCTACCGACTTCTTTTCAAGTTTTCCCACCCTCTGCAGCAAAGATGGAGTTTTCCAGCTTCTTAGTGGGTAACGTGACATTTTCCCGTCTTTCATGGTACCAAGCTGTAGTATTTATAAATGGCGCCACTGAACTTGTGGCTTAATTATTGAGTCCTAGACCTTTTAAATCATTCAGTTTTTGTGAGTTTTCTTCTCCTACGAAACTTATTTCACTTGATTTCTTTAAATTTGCTCATTTTTAGTTTAAGTAAAATGTCAGGCCTTATCAATTCCATACCCCCAGCCTAAATTTTTCTCTTGCCCTTTTACTGTTCGTTCCAGCTGTGCCCTACGGAATCTAATGATGATGATGGCAACACCCACTGTTGGAGGTGACAATTTTCTTTTACACTTCCTTGTCTTCCCTTTGTAATCTTTGTGCTATTTTAAAAACTAAATTGTTCCTTTTCCCCTTAGGGATCTCCAACTTTTCCATGTCAAGCCTTCAATTGCTCATCACAGAGCCTCCTTAGCTAAAGCTGCTGTATTTTGTAAGTGTGTCTGGTTTGTCTCTCATAGCGTAGGCCACATTCTTAGCCCAGAACTCCTTACCAGTTTCTGAATGAAGTTTTGCCTTTGCAGTGCTATACTTGCCTGTTTACTGTTTCCATGGTTGCCGCTGTCTCCCATTGTACATAACAACATTTCAGCTGCAGGCTGTCCATATATTCTTAAAGTTGTAATGCTCTTAACTTGCAATTTGCTTGTGTTTTTTCATTGATTCACAGGATGTGGGTGTCGCTTATTAGAACGGCATTTTTTCCCCATCCAAAATTGCCCAGAGGGCAGTTAACAGTCAACCACATTGTTTTGTGTCTTGAGTCACATATAGGTCAGACTATAGCATCATAAAGTCATAGAGGTCTACAGTACGGTAAAAGGCCTTTTGTCCCATTGTGTCCACACTGGTCAGATACAGCCATCTAACTATTCTGATCCCATTTTCCAGCACTTGACCCATAGTCTTGAATGCTTTGGCGTCACAAGTGTACATCTAAATACTTCTTAAATGTTGTGAGGGTTTCTGTCGTGAGATCCAGATTCCCACCACCCTCTGGATGAAAACCACCCTCTGGATGTTTCTCCCCAAATCTCTTCTAAACCTTCTGCCCTTTACCTTAAATCCATGTCCCTGGTCATTGATTTCTCCATCAAAGAGAGACGTTTTTTCTGTCTACCCTATCTATACTCAAAATAATTTTATACAACTCAATATGTCCCCTCTCAATCTTCTCTGCTCTGAGGAAAACAAACCCAGTATATCCAATCTCTCTTCATAACTGAATCTCTTCAGTCCAGGCAACATCTTGATAAATCTCCACTGCACCCTCTCCAAAGTAATCTCATCCTCCTATAATGTGGATTCTAGAATTGCACACAATACACTGGGCTGTGGTCTAACCACCGTTTTATACAGTTCCAGCAAAACCTCCCTGCTGTTAAACTCTATGCCTTGATTAATAAAGGTAAATATCTCATATGCCTCTTAACCACTTTATCCACCTGCCCTGCTACCTTAAAGGGCCTAAGTACACGTACACCAAGGACCCTCTGATCCTCGGTGCTTCCCAGAGTCCTACCATGCATCGTGCATTCCTTTGCATTATTTGCACTTGGAAGTGCATCACCTCACACTTATCTGGATTAAATTCTATTTGCTACTGACCTGCCCATCTGACAACCCCATCTATACCCTCCTGTAATCTAAGGCTGTCCTCCACACTAATTTTTGTATCATTTGCAAACTTGCTGATCAACCATCCTACATTCAAGTCTAAATCATTCACATAAACCACAAACAACAAGGGCACCAACACTGATCTATGTGGGACTCCAATGGACACAGACCTCCAGTCAGAAAAACATCCCTCAATGTTTACTTTCTGCTTCTTGTCATTCAGCCAATTGTGGGTCCAATTTGTTAAATTTCCTTGGATTCCCTGGGCTCCTACTCTTGCTTTCTGTTTCCCAGGTGGGACCTTATCAAAAGCCATGATGAAGTCTGAGCAGATTACATTAAACGCATTGCCCTCATCTACACACCTGGTAGCCTCTTCCAAAAATTCAATCAAATTGATCAGATACGACTTCTCCTTAACAAAACATGACGAGGGAAGGACAACAATTTCCTTCCCTGAAAGACAATGTTTCTTTTCTTTTGTACCTTCTGGTTTTCTTCTTCATATCATGGTGGATCTGATCTGCACTGCTCTCTGTCTGTGGTATTTTCCCAGACGGTCACTGTTAGCACCACATGGTATTTACCATCTCTACCAGCATATGGCATTGAGTAAGATTGGTGTAACTCACTGCCATGAATGGGCTTATCAAGTGGATAGTGCTGGAGGATACAACATGGGAGTGTTTCTACCAAAGACGTTCTGTTCTTCGATAACAAGTTAGTTTTCTTCACGACAGTAATCATCAGAGCTTCATTTGGCCAGGCCTAATTACGAGAACCTTAGGGAGCTGGTGCAGGTACATTTGCTTCCTCTGAAACCCTAGAACAGAATTCCTTGTCGCCATCATCATTGGTGGTCCCTTGCAGATGAGGATGACTCCCTTCCCCTCTCAGGGTGAGTCTGTACAGTCCGATGTGGCTTCTGCAGACTCTATTACTCTTGAGGCAGAAGGTGGTCGTGGGAAAGCGGGGGTGGGGCATTGGTGTGGTAGCGTGCTCCTTATGCTGTTTTCGCCTGGCTTCCACTTTTTCCCAATGCCTTTGAAGTGCTCGAGACCTTCTCGGATGCTCCTCCTTCACTTTGAACAGTCTTAGGCCAGTGATTCCCAGGTGTCTGAGGGAATGCTGCACTTTGCCAGTGGGGCCTTGAGGGCATCACTGAAAAGCTACCTCTGTCCACCTGGGGCTCTCTTGCCATTTTGAAGCTGTGAGTAGAGCACCTGTTTGGGGAGTCCTGTTTCAGTCATTGCAGATGGCGTTCATAGCCCATTGTAGCCGATCAAGGGTGGTTAGTGCCTCAGTGCTGGGATGTTGGCCTTGTCAAGGACACTGGTTTTAGTGCGTTTCTCTTCCCAGCGGATTCACAGGATATTGCACAGGCAGTGTTGGTGATACTGCTCCAGTACCTTGAGGTGTCTGCTGTAGACAGTCCACGTCTCAGAGCCATAAAGGAGGGAATGAACCACCACAGCTCTGTAAACCATGATCCTGGTGCCAGATCTGGTGTTGTTTTTCTCAAACACCCTTTCCTTCAGGTGGCCGGAGGCTGTGCGAGCACACTGAACGCGATGCTGGATCTCTTCATCAATAGCTGGAAGCAAACAGCTCCTGCTGCAGCTCGCTGAGGCATTGAAGTGCAGAGGCAAACAACTTGTCACTACACAAACTGCATGTCATAGTAGTTGAATGGATAGAGTTAATGGAACAGAAACATTAATGCCTTCAGAACAACCACCAATGCCATAATCTCTTGCATTAGACTGTCATTATGTTGAAATGATCTGGGGTGATTGTATTTTCAACACAAGGACAAATAAGGTCATGGAACCAATTGGCAACAAAAATAATGATCTTGAATAGTAACATAATGACGAACAATGTGGAGAATCCATATCTGGGTGTCAGTGATGAAGCTCAACTGATGGTTCAATGGGAATTTCTCTGCATGATGAGTCATGCAAACTAGGAAACTTCGAAGCTCAGTCAGATGATCTGTCTCCGGCCAGCAATGTGGAAGCCACAAAAGCCTTCAATGCACCTGGGGTTAGAGAGTAAAAAGTAAAAACTAAAATCTAAACTTTCTAATGCAACATTTAAAAAGTGCTGCAATAGAAACTGCCATCCTTCAGATGAGATGTCAATCCAATGTCCTATCATGTCCATCCCATTCCTTCAGATAGAAATGCAAATCCTATGCCATCATTAAAGAGAAAGGAGTTCATCTAGTGCATTCCTCTGATTCACACTTGGATATCCACCCATGCTGAATTAAAAAAACAGATTAACTGCTCCTTCACCTTTTTGTCATTTATGACTGACAACTTTTCACCCAACATCCTCCAACTGGAAAGTATATTCATTGTGAGCTCAGGAAGAATAAGGTCAGTCTTGAACAGCACTTGAAGCACAAAGTTCAGGTAAGTGTGTACCATTGTCTCAGTGGTCATGCAGATGAGAAATCCTGAAATGTTGACCCACTTACTGAATTACAGTTTCACTTTAATTTCCTGATTTGTCTGTTCAATACTTGAAACTAGTTAACATATTAACTTATTGACGTACCTGCTTTCCAATTTAAATTGTTAATGGATAATGAATGAATAAGTAGATAATCTGACCAACTGTTGTCTAACAGGTACTGTTTCTCCCAGGTAATGGCTGGGATATTATGTACAATAAAGGTGTTTAATAGTGAATGATTAATCTTTGAGCAGGGAGCAATCAATAGGGTGTCAACTATATTATGTTATGAAGTCAGTAAGCATTGAACTTTGATCTGTCTGCGAGTTCAGTCTAGAAGTGCATTTGGCTAAAGTCTACGCTTGAGATTTTACACCACTCTGTGTAACATGGGGGAATAGCGGAGGCCTGTAAAGTGCAGGAACTGCAGAATACTCAAATAATATTGCCTCTGGAAGTACCATATTTTGGAAATCTCCCTGAGTGGTGATGGGAAGGAAAAGATCAACTTCAGTCAACTGTGTAAATTCGACAATATCATATGCATCTACCCAACATTATAGACCATCCTCAATATCCCTAAGAAGTGTCTTCAATACAAAGAGCTGCTGATGCTAGTCCATTCCTCAGCTCAAATTAACATCATCCTACTATTTACATGCATAGTTTCGATGATCGTGGAGCAACTGAAGACACTTTATCTCACCTGGGAACGAAAGAGATTTTAGGATATACACCCCAGAACGTGATTAGCCTACAGGCAAAACAAGTTATTAGCAGATAGATGTAGATGAGCATAATCCAGAAAGGCAAACAGGACAAGACATAAAGGTTCCTTCAGACTATTGAGTTGGTGAACAAGTGTACAATACTGAATATGTAGGACAAAAATCAGAGGGTGCTGACTGTGAGACCGCAGCATCACAGATAAATTGGTTGTCAGAATCATAGAATCCCTACAGCGTAGAAGCAGGCCATTTGGCCCATCGAGTCCACACTGACTCTCAGAAGAGCATCCCACACTGACTCACTCCCCTACCCTATCCCTGTAACCCTGCATTCGCCATGGTTAATCCACCTAACCTACACATCCCTGGATGCTATGGGCAATTTAGCATGGTCAATCCACCCTGCACACCTTTGGACTGTGGGAGGAAAGCAGAGTATCCGGAGGAAAACCACCACACACACACAGGGAGAATGTGCAAACTCCACACAGACAGTCGCCCTGGGATGAGATTGAACCCAGATCCCAGGCGTTGTGGGGCAGCAGTGCTAGAAGGGGTGGTGTAAACTCGATGGCCTGAATGGCCTCTTTCTGCACTGTAGTGATTCTGTGGTATGAAAACCACCAATGTCCAGCTTCATGACATGGTGAACATTTTTCACTTCAAGGAAATCCTACAGTAATTCAAATATCCAACATCAGATATTTGATTTCATCTCAACTACAATTAAAGAAAACTCCTTTCTTGAATAGGCCTGCAACAATTGTTCTCCTACACTGGGCCAGACATTTGAATGTGACATTTGCATTTTTCTTTAGTTTACAAATTGTACAAGTACGTTATTCTCTTTAACTGTATTTCTACTTGCAGATATAAGATGGATGCAGCATTTAGTCTTTTGGCCTGAATTTCTGAATACATATTCCTTTTTATTTAAACTCAATAAAGCTTGCTATTGCTTTAAATTGACAATATACTTTGAAGGCTAAGAAACAGCTTGCCCTCCAAAAACTACATTAATTATGGGAGGATGGGAAAACATTCAAGGGTTTCAGTTCACTCCTGACCATGTCTGTAACAATAAGCATCTGTAGAGCTTTAAACTTTCTAAGGCCCCAGACTCTAAAGTCCTGAATTCCAAGATATTGAGGGATATCAGAGCGAAAATATCTGCTATTATCTCTCTGTGGGATATGGGAATGAACTCAGAATATTGCAAAGTTGTCAAAAGCACACTTCTGTTCAAGCCAGAGGAAGAATTAATCCTTCTGGAGCAGAAAATAGATATTAGGTAAATGGGCAGCTATCATCTTAATATCATTGATCTTTTTAAAACTTTATTGCAGGATGACATTTTAGAATAATTAAGGCTGTTAGCATGGTTTGGTGAATGTCAAGCTATATCTGTCAAGTTTATTCACTTTTAAATATAGGTATATATATTACATATACAGTTTAAAATGGGAGTATATTGTGTACAGAAATATTCAAAATGTGAGACAAGGTTTGTTGATTAAAAATAAGATGCACATCATTAAATGTGGCAGTATGGAAGGAAGCTAGCTAATGAACAGATAACAGAGAATAGTGGCTGATGGATACAGCTTGAACTAGAAAGGTATTGACAGTGATATTACCACAGAGATGAGTGTTGGGGTCATTGTTTTCAAAAGATAAATGATCTCGGCTCAGGCTTAGTGATCAAAATCTGAAGACAACATTAAAACATTCAACATAATTTGTGATGCATATGTACTCTCAGAACAAGGAAGATTCATACTGGACGTGAAATATTGACTCTGTTTCTCTCTCCACGGGTGCTACCAGGCCTGCTGAGTTTCTCCAGAACTTTCATTTCAGATTTCCAGCATCTGCAGTATTTTGCTTTTATTTTAGTCGGACATTTAGCATTCCAGTGAACTTTATCTTTCATCCATCCCAAGGTGTGGGCTTCACTGGATAGGCCAGCATTTATCACCAGTCTCTAGTTGCCCTTGAGAAGGTGTTGATGAGCTGCTTTCTCCAGTCAATGTGTTTTTGGTTGACCCACGATGCCGTTAGAGAAGGAATTCCAGGATTTTGACCCAATGACACGATATTTCCAAGTCAGAATGGTGAGTGACTTGGAGTAAACTTACAGTTGGTAGTTTTTTCATGTATCTGGTGCCTTTATCATTCTAAATGGAGACTGACGTCTTATCTTCAAACAAAGAATCAACATTAATCTTTTCCCATTTGGTACGTTTTCAAGAAACAGAGGAGCAACATGATCAAAAATAAAGATGGCTATCTGGATTATCAGGAAGAAGTTTGCTGGGTGGATTGGGCAACGATTTGTTAAATAAAATTTACTTTGAGGAAATGTGAAGTATATGCTTTAAAAGGAAAATGAAAGAAAGAAAGACTGCAATAAATAGAAAAGCAGAGTGATTTAGAATAGCAGGGCTTTAGAACCACAAATCCAGAAAGGTGAGGAAAATGTGATCTTTAGTCTCACAAATAGGGCCATGAAGTACAAAAGCATAAATGTAATGCTAAACCCTATAGATATGACTGCTGGTACCACAATTTGAATACAAGTGAGCTGCATTGTTGTGGAAGACTGGGTAAGAATGGCATATTTCATTCCCTAAAGATCTGATCATTGCAATCTGGTGTTTATTTGCAGATCAACGCTGGGTGTGTTTTTGACCCCAAGTTTCTCTCATCTTTCAGTTGTGCTAACTGAAGGATTGAACAATTGACACAAAAACAGAAATTGATGGAAAAACTCAACACGTCTGTCAGCATCTGTGAAGAGAAATAAGAGTTAATATTTTGGGTTCCCTTCCTCAGAACTTTCCTCAAAAGACCCATATCCTTTATACTGTGATGCTTGGTTCTGAACTTATTGGTAATTGACATCATCCTTCCTGCATTTATCCTGGTTGGTCACCTTAGAATTTAATTTATTTAAATTTAAATCTGATCCATAAAATAATCCAACATTGAAATTTAGTCTCAGTAATAGCGACCATGATGATTATTATCAATTACCGTACAAACTCATTTGACTCATTAGTGTCCTTTAGGGAATGAAATATGTCATTCTTATCCAGTCTGCCACAACAGTGCAGCTCACTTGTAACAATCCTCTGAATAGATTGAGCAAGGCCCTCAGTTCGAGGTAATTAGGGATGCACAGAAAATGATAATAGCAACTTCTTCATCCCATGAAAATAAAATGAAGAAAAAGATTTGAACAGAGACAAATAAATATATGATGTAAGAGCAGAAGAAGAACATTCAGCCCCTCGAGCCTGCTCTATCAGTCTATAAAACCATGACTAGTCCATTTGTGTTTCAAATTTCACATTCCAATCAACCTGCAATAACCTTTGACTCTGCTGTCTCAAAAGAATCTATCCACCTTTGCCTTAAAAATATTCAATGCACCATGCCCATCGCATTATGGGACAAAGTTGAAGGTGGCAAAACGCTCTGAGAGAAAGGAAATTCTCCTCATCTCTATGTGAAAAGGGCAAGCCCTAATTTTAAAACAGTATCCCCTTGCTCTGGACTGATTCACAGAAGGACACATCCTTGTCCCGTCTACCGTGTCAAAATCTTCAGGTATTCAATCAAATCACCTCCCATTCTAGTGGAAACAAACCCTCACTGTGTCCAACCTCAGAAGTCAACCCACTCATTTCAAACTTGGAAACCTCCTTCAAACCACCACCACCACCATCACGAGTGCATTTACATCCTTCCCTAAATAAGGAGGCTATACACAGAGTTCAAGATGTAGTCTCCCAATGCACTGTATAACATAACATTTTATGTTGTGAAAGCATAATGTCCTTAAGAAGCTGGCTCTGATCTTTACAGAGCAGAGTTGGTTAACTGGAGATTTAAAAAGCCTAACATTCTGAAGTGTCTTGTTAGAATAAATACAGAGAAGCTGTTAATTGTCAGGGGAACCAGTAACCATAGGACACAGGTTTGATGTGACCAACAACAACAATGCAAAGGAACAATGAAGAGTTTAATGCAGCAGGTTGTTATGGCTAGGAAAGCTTAGCTAAAAAGAGTGGTACAAGCAGATAACAATTTTCAAACAGGGGTTGGATCAGATTTGATAGGCAGAATGGCCTCCTTTGGGCGTCATAAAATACAGTTGATCCAAAAAGCAAAAACAGCTACTTAGCCTAAATTTTGCTCAAACATATCCCTTGCTGCTCTGCGGAGTCTGAATTGCACATATTCTGCAGCAGGCAAACTGCTTAGTTTGATACAGGAGCCATAACATCAAGCACCTGCTATCAGAGAGTTTCCATTTACTCAGGCAGTCATCTCTGTATAGGTCTATGTGTGGGAGGATCTCAAACCAGCTTTTCACCAGATGTGCGTTTTTTTTCAATGTAAACTTGTTTGTTTTTCACTTGAAATGTGGTGGTTTGCAGATCTGTTGTTGATCATCTGATTAAACTTGCAGCAGATTTGTCCCAATTCCAAAACTGCAATGTTATCAAGTAAAAGCTTTTCTTTGAACATTGCAACATTCTGACAATCCAAAAATACCAGAACTCTCATCTCTGACCACAACCCTTAGTGCCTGAATTCTGGTTTTAAAACAAGTGGTCCTTTTACACAGTAACTTACACCTGCAATCCTCACCTTTTAACAAAATCAACTGTAAATAACTTTTATTTCAATTTTAATTTGAAATTGAGCTTTAGGAATTCCCCACCACCAAGAAAGATAAACCTCGCCGCATGTCTACATCTCTCCTCTTTCGAAAGTATTACTTAAGAAACAATCTCACCTGCTAGCATAGAATCAGTGGACTTCTCTGTGCCATAAATGACTGACCTAACATTTCCTTATGTGGGTCACTGTCACATTTTGGCTGACAGTGTTCCTGGAAAGTGCCATGGGACAGCTTACTGCTTTAAAGGTACTTTATTATAAATGCTTTGGTTGACGCTAAAAGCTTTAGCTTTGGTGGTCAGTCACCTCATTGTCGATTATGAAGGGACGGAGATTTGTAGGTTTTGGTAAATTGGAGTTGGATGTCCTGCAGGGATCAGTTACTGGTATAACCCAGAGTCTGTGGGCACAGTCTGCAGCACATGACAGATTAAAGATTAAAGTAATGATATAGAAAACGATATGCGCTGGAATATGTCCCGCCCTATTGCACCTCTGCAATTGGCTGGTGTTTTAAAATATCATCTCACTTTGATAGACACTTACGTTAGCAGTGCCCATGATGTCCCTCAGATTGTTTTAAAAGGTAAGATCAGACTGATAAAATGGGTTATGTTTCTGCAAACACACATATTAAATACTACAATCATTATACAGCCAGGATGAGTAAAGCATGCCGCCCAGTTTGAAGCTGCATAGAACCGATTTCACACTGTGTTGCAGTCAGGAGGATTTTCGCCTCTAAAACAGATCTGGGGCAGACCGGCCCACCTTGGTTTCTGTTTGAGACAACAAGGTGCAGAGCTGGATGAACACAGCAGGCCAAGCAGCATCAGAGGAGCAGAAAGGCTGACGTTTCGGGCCTAGACCCTCCATCAGAAATG